>NC_134710.1:42908142-43282309 GCF_043290135.1 Rhipicephalus microplus | reverse complement strand
TGGCAAGAGTGATCACCGCCTCCTTCGCACGGCGGAGGTGGCGGGCTATAAAAGCCGAAGCATTTTTGTAATTAGTGCTAAATCTTGTGCGGAATACTGTACGAAATCATGAGCTGAACCTCTGTTGTACATATTGCGGTATCTTCTGGATTCCTGTACAGTTCCTATTCTTCTTCAATAATGTAAATAAACCTTCGTTCAGTTTTTTTTTAACGCGTCCCCTCACTGGCGAAGATCGGCTATGCAGACGACGGCGGGGCGCCAGCTACCCTAAAGAGAAGCCTGCCGTTCCTGCCATCAACTTCCCTACCCTTTACAGAGCTCACAAACCGAACGTCGAAAGGGGTGCTTTCGGTGTTGTGAAAAGTGATTTGCTTATACAATAAAAAAGAAAATTTGTTTTTTTAGATGTGAAACATTTTATGCCGGCAGCTGTGTCCCACAGTCCTGCGGCGTCTCGCCCCCCCCCACCTTCACACACACACACACACACACACACACACACACACACACACACACACACACACACACACACACACACACACACACACACACACACACACACACACACACACACACACGTATATATATATATATATATATATATATATATATATATATATATATATATATATATATATATATGCAGAAGAGTAACTTTGCTTGCCGCAAGAGTATAAGTACAAAAGTAGATGCGCTTTCACATAACAACTTGTTTATTCAGCCGACGTTTCGACAGGAGCCTGACGTTTCTTCAAGGCAGGATATTTTTCAAAGCTTGAAAAAGACGGGGCTCCCGTCGAAACGTCGGCTGAATAAACAAGTTATGTGAAATGGCATATACTTATATATATATATATATATATATATATATATATATATATATATATATATATATATATATATATATATATATTGTAATGATAATAAATAGTGGGGCTCAGGCAAGGGCGCAGGCAGGGTGAAGGAAGCCGAGGAAGACGAAGCAGAATAAGAACAGCCGGCCTGCAGCAAAGGCGTTGTCTCTTATTTCTCGTCATTACAATGGCGCAGTCGACGAAGAAAACGGCTTACGTCTCGGTTTCGTCATCCAGAACGCCCGCCGACGTGCAGCCGCGGTAAGCGTCGCTTGAGGACGGCGTCAAGCCCTCCTCGGCAGCTGTTTACTGACACCACCGTTCGGGGACGGCGTCAAGGCCTCCTCGGCGGCTCCAGCACCCGTTACCGGTACCAGTTCACGATAAGGAACGCCGTCACGCTTCTTCGCTGATGGAACCCGCAAGGCGTCCGTCGCGGCCAGCATCGATCCCAGCACCGACGGATGGCGTCCAGGCCTCCGTTGTGGTTCCGGGAAACTTGTCCTGGGACGCGACACGGCGCGGCAACCATGCGCACGGGCCTCTCTCACCTAGGGATGGCGTACATGCCTCCTCCATACCTGGCAACCTGTCGGCGCTTCAAGCACCCACCGTGTACGGCGTCGAGGCCTACCCGGCGGCGCAAGACCGCTTCATCTACGCCACAGTACCAGGTCACAACTCATCACACGGGTTCCGCTTGCCTGGGAACGTCGTTGACGCTTCCAGCGCCCTGGAACCCATGTCCACGATTCCTACCACAGCTGGATTTCCAAGGGACGCCGTCCACGCGTCCTTGGTCAGCAATTGTACCACCTCGAGTACCGCAGTCACTGTATCCTCCGCAGAGGCGGGCCTTGGCTCTTCGTGCGGATCACACGACAGCGCAGCGGAGCTGCAGCATACCATCGCGCAACTCCGCGTCACGACCAACGCCCTCATAGCGTCGAGCTCCCAGCTATGTCCTGCCATCTTGCCAACATTGTGCGCACTCAATGCCATGTTGGCTGCGGCCGCCTCACAAAACTTCGAGGTAAGCTCGCCCGAGAACCGTCGCAATCTCGGGCGTTCTCTCACGGAGGTATCAGAGCAAGTGAACTGCTTGGCGTGGGCACATTTCGGAGTTTTGCCCGCAGTCCCGCCATCGCCGATTTCCTTCGAGCTACCGGAGTTTCGCGGCTTCCAGGACGATGCCAAGGAATGGGTGGCAACCGTCAACGCTGTCGGAGATCACGCAGCGTGGACGGACCAAAAGAAGTGGGGCATGGCCATAGACCGCCTTCGGAATGCTGCCGCGGCTTGGCATCGATACGAAGGCGTGCGGCAGACATCCTGGGTGGACTGGAGTGACAAGCTCATAGCTGCTTTTGGACGGAGTCACCATCACCTCTCCACGACCACCCAGTCTTACGCGACCGCTACCGAGAATAGATCCCAGAAGGAGACCACCCTCGCGGCTTCAGCTGTATTTTGCAGCTTCCCGACAGCCAATTTAACCACCTACCCTGGGACGAACAACCCTACAGTGTTGACCCTCACTTCGAAGCGCCATCTCCTGATATCACGTCAGTCTGTGGCCGAGTGTGCGGACGTCTGCCACACGCTAAGCGCCGCCTCCTTCAAAGTCACTGTCAGCAAAGACCTACCAGAGAAGGTAATACTTCCGGTTAGTGACAGGTCATCTGACAATGAAGGCTCTACTGCACGTGAAACTATAGGAATAAGCAGCTTGAGCATGAGTCCGACAAAGGCAGTGCTGCAAGAGCACGCGTTGCCTCTCAAGCTGCAACCTGAACTCGGCTCTCAGATGACTACAAAGACACCCCGACGCCCCTTGCCACACCGCAAGCAACGCAGGCGTCGACGCTCAGTGCAGCAGGTGACGGTGCAGCGTGGACTATTTCCAGCATTTGTAACACGACTGCGACAGGATGCTCAAACCGACGAGATTAAACCAACGCGGCCACTTTGCAGGAGTCTGTATCTCCTGCTAGCGGCATCTTGTCCAAGTCAACAGCGTTGGCCCCATCGTGGACGACGCCTGCACCGACCATCACGTCACAGCCAGTGTCGTCCTCCGGAATCTCCTTCAACAAACTTCCATGTGAAATATCAGCTTGGCCGAGCCCGGCCACCCCGGAATAGTCAATGCCGCCCACCGGAGACATTGTCGGTAGCCCACGAGGCTCGCAGTCGGGGCCGAGTGTAATGATAATAAATAGTGGGGCTCAGGCAAGGGCGCAGGCAGGGTGAAGGAAGCCGAGGAAGACGAAGCAGAATAAGAACAGCCGGCCTGCAGCAAAGGCGTTGTCTCTTATTTCTCGTCATTACAATATATATATATATATATATATATATATATATATATATAGCGTGCGCGTGTGAGTGTGCGCGTTAACTTAAAACAGATTGTGGGTCTCTGTGTCCAATCGGCGTCTTCTGTCTCGCATTGCCCATTAGCAGCAATTGATGTGTTTCTGTAGGAAAGACCGGTTCATCACTGAGGGCCCATCATTATGGCCAAAACATAATCCTCCGTCGAACACATTTTCAGACAGCCGCTTCGGTGACCGATTGAGTTTGTGCTTGACTTAGCAAGAGTGATCCAACATAATAAGTGACCATATAAAGGTTAGAGATAACAGGATAGCGCCATACTGTTCATATTTAGTTCAGTTTTTGTATGTTGAAACATTGGATCAGTTATTCCGCAGAGTCACAAATTATGCGAACGCGGTCTGACAGTTTCGGAGCGGGCAGCAAACTTGCGTATACTCACCTGTTCAGTACCTCTTCCCTCAGTGCCTCTATGGACATCTTTGTGATGTTTAAGCTCATCAGAGCGAATGGGAAGTTCTGAAAAGAAAACATGCAGCGTCACTTCCAATGTATCAAGCAAGGGCACTATAGATCTATATATCTATATAGATCTGGCACTCTATATACGAGGTGGCACTATAGATCTTGCAGTGCCGTGGGGAGATTTCTCCTGTTCACGTGTGTGTGCAGAACGTATATTACTATATAGTTATTTTCCGCAGGGCTTTCTGCTGAATCAGCTAAGTTACTTGCGAAAAGAACACACTTGCAACAAAATTTAAAGAAAATAGGGGGCGCTTGAGCTTCGGCTCAAGAGTATAGCTCGCGCTAGCGCAAACGGACCTCGTGCGCATCCACTTGCGAACTGCCAGCCAGCTTCGGTTCCCGGTGCATGCCTCAACCGCGCCGTATAGAAAATGAAAGTGTAATTGAATGCCTGCTGCGAGCACAGTTGTTAGACGCCCACTGCGCCATAGTTATTCATTTTGCGAATCGGCGAATGGCCCACTATGCATCCGGGTAACGCGAGAAGCCGCGCAGCTGTTCACCTTAATTGTTGATGGCGTGCTGCTGATGACGATTAAACATGCCTGAGTGTTTTTCAATGGTTGGGCATCTAAAGCACCCACTCGTTGCTCAATTAACATTTTTTTTGGCGCCAGATGTGATTCTACGCTGCTGTCACGCAATATATGACGCGTTAAGGAGACATCCTCCACTATACATGACGTTCTTATATATAGTGTTTTTTTTTTAAAGGAGTATAGGAAATATGCTTGCCTCGCAGACGGGCAGATTTCGATCCTCACTCAGACCGCGAATTTTATTATTATAATTTTGTTAGCATTTTTCTCGATTTTTCGGTCAGGGACAAGATGATGATTTTCCACTCACAACCAACGACACCAACGCTGACGCCAACGCCGGAATTACGGCGAAACGACGTCTTTAGCGCTGTCGCGTTAAAAAGGTTCACTATTCACGCCCTACATGTCTCAAGCAAGGAGGGCTTGCTGCAGTCGTGTTGGTGAATGTCTGGGTGCGTGTGTACATGTGTGTACTGGCCTGAAGGATCTCATTAATCTGATGGCCTGTTCGCTCCTGACAATGATTCGCGTGCATGAGCGCAAGTTAGCCGAAGCTTGAGAAAACTGTCTAACACTCGCGAAAAACTGTGATGAACACCGAAATGCGGGTTCCAAGTGCGTAGCCAAACATGCGTTTTTTTTTTTCTGGAGGAGCGGGGATAAACCCCCGTTTATGTACGTTCGTGGCCCCGCCGCGATGGTCTAGTGGCTAAAGTACTCGGCTGCTGACCCGCAGGTCGCGGGATCAAATGCCGGCTGCGATTGCTGCATTTTCGATGGATGCGAAATTGCTGTAAGCCCGTGTGCTCAGACTTGGGTGCACGTTATAAGGAACCCCGAGTGGTCGAAATTTGCGGAGTCCTTCACTACGGCGTCTCTCATAATCGTGGTGGTGGTTTTGGGACGTTAAATCCCACCTATAAATCATCAATGTACATTCGTGCACGCGTTTGTATGTGCACGCATACATATACTGATGCTAAGTGGAGGAAAAAACATATTTGGATTGGGGCTGAAATATCACCCCTCCCCTTTTTTCCCGCCACCTGGTTATGCAAATGGCTCGTTTGTTTCGGGGCCGTCATCGTGCTCACGCATGAATATTTCAGCTATACTATTTAAACATCCGAGACCTGCAAAGTTCATTTTATAAACAAAATTCACCGTCGCAGTGTAATAAATAAATTGAAATATAATAGCATAGATGGAAGTAAGTAATGTTACAAGCTTATTTGCATTATTCTATGCTACTTTAATTTTATTAATTAGAAATATAATGCAACCTTGCAACGTGCTCCTCCCTCCCCCACTTTCCGTCACTAGCAAAAAAACAAAAAGAAAAACGCAGCTCTAGAAACGTAGTGGTACAATAAAATTTACAGCATCAGCTCGAAGATGTTCATCGGTAGGGGAAAATGGAAGTGAAAGAGGCCGTGGTAAGCTTGACGTACTAAAATGTGCAACACAAGAACAGCGCTGTGTTGCACATTTTCGCCCCTTATTTTGCAGCGTTGAGTGGTTTCTTTATAACGTCTCGAGTCAGTTCAGTGGCAAGTCGATACATACCTGCTCTCGATCGCGTGACAGGCTGTAAATGTCGTTAACCAGCTCTATATTCCCGAAGCCTGTAGTCAAGAAGAGAAGGTGTAGCATACCAAGTACACCAACGCCTCTCAAATCGGTGGCCGGGTCATTTCCTGCAAAGTGACAGCATATCTGGAATCTGCAGAGGAAATGATAAGAAAGCCTGCTACCTTGGAATCCGATTCTCTCCCAGTGACCACCGTACCTCGGGCAGTCGTATACAGTGTGCGTAAGTTTCCTGTAGATTGTCTGCAGAATCTCCAAATGCAGCGTGTTGTCGTTATCGAATGGACCTGAGGCGATTGTAAAAGAGCGTGTGTTTCGTATTAATTGTTGAAATGCTACGCTATCACGAGCTGTACACTCTTAAAAAAAAAACAGTGAGTAAAAAGGTGGCAACTGCAAGCAAATAGGTAGTAACTGCAGCGGTTACTACCTTACTTGGACCGTTACTACACTTTTGCTATCTGTTTACTACCTACGTTAGTAAACAGTTACTATCTGCTACCGTTACTAACGTTTTGCGACCTGTTTAGTACCTACGTTAGTAAACAGTTAGTAACGGGAATGAAAGAGGTAGTAACTGCAGCCGTTACTACCTTTCTTGCCCCGTTGCTACCTTTTTGCTACCCAGCTGTTGACTATTTACTCCAAAAAAGTCTGATTCCGATTCTGATTATTTATGAGGGACATCGTCTCGACGTATTATCATTAAACAAAAAAACAGCGGAGAAGATATCTGTAGATCAAGAAAATACATTTTGTTTTAAAGTATGCAACTGAGATAGGTAAACGTAATTCTGATATTTTCGAAACGGAGAAGTACAAATTAACTATAACCATAGGCAAATGTACACGCGTTGCAATAAGCAATTACAACAAACTTAGTAAATTACAGCACATATTAACAAGACCGGCGGATCAAAATTACCAGACGGTCGCAATTAGCCCCGAAAATGGTCACTCCACTGTGGCGTGTCTCTAAACATTATCATTGTTTTGGCGCGTCAAACCCCAAAAACTAATATTACCTTGTAAACATTGATATATTAGCCGTGTGAAGCATTCAAATACACTCAGAAGGAGTTCATAACTTTGTTTTGGCCACTGTCAGTAATATATTTTTGTGACCCTTTTATAATAAAATAAATAAATATGACATGCATTTTTTTATAAGTAAGGCTGATTGAAAGTCTTGTGCTACGCCACCAAACATACGTAACCAGATAGTATAATATAGTGCTATAGGTTCAAATTTATTATAATTCATCCTGAAACACAAGTACTCCCTTGTGCCAGACATGCCCCTGCAAAGTGGGGGCTATATATACTCCATGCGTGCTTCTTACTATGTGTATGCGTAAAAAATACTGAACCTGTTAGGTCTATGTATTATTCGCGTTCATGACACGCCACGCTTCATTACCCGAAGTTGTCTAGTAATGAGACATTGATTGGCGAACATTAGCAGTGGAGAAATAATATGCCAAAATGGTTACACAAGGTAGTATCGGTCACCACTTTTTTTCTCATATCCTTTAAAAGTTGCTACCCATGGGTGGTAACGGCTGGGGTAGTAAGTTACTAAATGCTGGTAGTACCAGCAAGTGTATCAACTGTTACCACCCTGGCCGTTACTAACTGAACTTACTACCAGGGTTGTAACATATGTGACAAACCATTACTACCCCAAAGTTAGTAAGTATTAACACCTTTTTTCTAAGAGTGTAGGAGTGAAACACAAGCATACACTGGGCCAAGGCGAATGTGAAGTCTCTGGCTGGCACTAGCCCCAATTTCAAGCGCGGTGGACCGAAAAGGCAGTGTAAGATCAGTTTGATACCTCTGCGCTGGATCACAGGCCTGATGGCGGTCTGCGAACGAAAAACAGGTGTCTATCAATTGAAGTGAAACATACGCCGCTGCATGATTCATGAACGACTGACTTAGCCAGCTTACCATGTACGAGCTCAGGTCTTTCTCCTTGAAGTAGCAAAGGGCTTCCTCATACGTAATAATTCGCGAACAATATGTCACAGCCCCTATACCTAAAAGAATAACCAATCAAAAGGCTTGCGCAGCTTCAGCCAGAGTGGCATAGCTTTTACCGACAACATTCGTCACTTTGTCCCATTCTTCTTGTGCCGCACGCTGCTCCTCTTGCGCTCTTAAAGAATCTCAAATGTGGAACCGTTACATTACCTTTTTTTGTTTATCAAAAATCTTCAACTTATGTAAGTTATCTTACCGAGTTCTGCGTGCTTAAAAAAAGCCGGTGTACTCAGGTCAGCCGGGTCCTGAAATTAGAATAGCACAATTATTAGAGCTACAGTGTCTAATACCTTTATCCCGTACTTCGTCAACATCAAATCATCGAAGAACTCCGTACCATACATGACTGTCAAACACGAAACTCTACTTTACGGCAGCATTCGCAAAGTTTTAGCCAGACAGTGCTCTTACACGCGTGCCACCGAAAAGCGCACCACATCATTACATGTGCACAGACTCGCAACAGAATCACCACGCTCCGCGCTACAGTCACTGATGAAATAGCTACACGCAATAGGAGAAGTGATACGGCGTCATCGGCTTCATACCGTTTCGTCGCTCTCCTCCGGTTCCAGGGGCCATGTGTCCATTTTGGCCCAGAGAGTGTTTGGACGTTGCCTAGACAACGCGCTTGTCGGTATCCCGTTTGTGAAGCCTGCGAGAAATGGTTATCAAAGTCAGAGCGCGCTACCACTTGTGAAGGTGGTGTCCCAATGCCCCGTTCTAGACTGTCCTGAGGGTGCACCAATTTTTTTTCTTTCTTTCTTTCTGCCTCTGTTTTGCGCGCCATTTCACTGGCCTGCCCGATCTCCCATTCGGGCGTCGGTGAAGGCCCCTTCCGGATCGAGAGGCGTGCAACGCTGCAGAAATGGTGAGAGGCGCATTGATCGCGTGCGATACAGACTATAGCGGCGTCGTGCGTCGGGTACACCCGCGGATATACAAGCACAATGCCGAGCGTTTTCTGGATATTTTTGTAATCACGTGCTCGTACGCCCGAATATTCTGGAGCGGCAACCTTCGGTTCCATTCAAGTTGTCATTTTTCCATCGTCATTATCAGGCTTCGAGGAAATTTACAACGAGTTGCGATACCAGAGAAGTGTGCTGCGAGAAAACGCGCTTTTGGTGTTCGCGCTTTAAAACAGTGTTCTGACTGAAATATGTAGGGCAGCGGGCGTGCGATGTGCTACGTTGGCGTGCATGCTGCAGCGTAAATTTTGTACGTTCTGTGCCGTACATAATTCAATGTGATCGGTAATGCCCTCTCTTGCGGTATACGCTACGCTGTGGTAAGCAGTGGTGCAGTCGAATAAAGCTTCCTTCTACTTGGTGTAGCAAATGGTAATGTGTGCTAAAAGAAGCTGAATGGCTGCAACTATTCATACAGATCCTGAAAGCTCGTGTTTGCGGCTGGCGTACCAATTTCAATGAAATGTTTGTGAATTTCACTCACAGCTTCGCGTGGGGAAAGCATTAGAGGAAACATTCACGTCCCAACGCTTTCATAAAATAAATTAGCCACGACATAATCAACTTAACAAGCATGTGCAGCGTATACATATATGCCCAGAGTACGCACTTGGGGTCACACGCAGGGACTCCTGGCCCTACTCAGGAAGCTCAAGTCGACGCCAGACCGCGAGCTGCGGATCCTGCTGCTGGGTCTCGACAACGCCGGCAAGACGACCATCCTCAAAAAGTTGGCGTCGGAAGACATCGCCCACATCACACCGACACAGGTGCTGTTTGATGCAATGCGAGCGTTTTTACCAAGACATGCACGCATATGCATGCGCGGTCCTCCCCATAAAACGGGATGAAGGGGGAGGGAAGCTTTTTTCTAACCCCTCTCATTGAGGCTTTTACTTTCAGAACGCATTGCAAAGGCGAAAAATTCTTGGATGGGGGGGGGGGGGGGAGATGCCTGCCCTTTTTTTGCGCATGCAGTGCAAAGGCAAAAGTTATAGCGCGAGAACAGAACGTCGACACAGAGACAAGAAGGACACGAGCGCTCATGTCCTTCGTGTCCTTCTCGCTCGTGTCCTTCTTGTCTCTGTGTCGTCGTTCTGTTCTCGCGCTATAACTATCGTCACGTCATACCAACTAGCCCGAACTGCGACACTGC
Organism: Rhipicephalus microplus; assembly: GCF_043290135.1. Taxonomy (NCBI): domain Eukaryota; kingdom Metazoa; phylum Arthropoda; class Arachnida; order Ixodida; family Ixodidae; genus Rhipicephalus; species Rhipicephalus microplus. The sequence continues at coordinate 43,272,282 of NC_134710.1, read as the reverse complement.
AAAGGCGAAGTATTCTTGGGGGGAGGGGGGTGAGATGCATGTTCTTCTTTTGCGCATGCCTATGCATGCACACTCAAGCTACAAAACTTCTGAAATTCGGGCGAGTTAGTACTTGAACATAGTGGTATTTATAGCGCATAAACCGACAAGAAACGAAATAGTACAGAGTTATACAGACGAGCGCTCTTGTCCTTTTGTTTCTTGTCTGTTTACGCGCTCTAAATACTACTACAAAACCGGCTGAACACTTCCAGAGCGAACGGCATACAACAGGTCGCGGTTAATGCTCTGTTAGCACCTCTCCTTGGTGTACACAGAGTAGTATGCTACGAGAAGAGTTCGCTATAGCAGTATGGTATGGTATGGAAAACAATTTTATTTAGGTCCGTCGGGGCATGAACTAGCACGGGCCGCTCCCACATCGGGACAGATAGACCTAACCTCGTCACGGGCCCGCTGAACTGCCCATACGTCGTTCAAGTGGGATGCTGCACTACGCAGTGCAGCATCCCACTTGGACGTGGGATGGTGGCGTCAAGAAATAGGAAAATTGGCCCGAGCATCAGCTTCTCCACAATGCATCGTTGCTAGCGGCGTTTGGAAGACAGACTTGCCACTCTGCTACCTAGCTAGCGGTAGCACATGCAGTAACTCTAGGTCAACCAAGAGCTCGGCGCAGAGAGAGCTTGCTAAGAAAGTGTGCATGTAAAGAGGAACGCTGTATACAAATGTCTTGCTCAAGATGGACACCTTGAAGCCCGCAAAAAAGGAGCCGTGCCAGCCTTGCGTGCCGCCTTTATGCCGTGACTCTCGGTGCTGGAACGATTTTTCACCCAGTGTTGGAGGGGCAGGAGCATATAAATTCAGACGAGACAAACATATATCGCTAAGACAGCCAGCCCTATAAGAATGTGATCGCTCCATCACATATGTGCTCCCTCCTAAATTCTCAGCCGCCAATTAACGATTACCTAGATACACGGCCGCACTAAAACAGTTCTGATGTGAGGTCGGTAGGCACGTTCCTTTTCACAAAGCTGAAGAGAAGCCTGAAAGATCACCCTTTCGGCGGGGTTCCCGCCACTCAACAGGCTGCCACGGTCTCTGAAAATGGTCACGGCGGCTGGCAGCCTTTGTAGCGTGCAAGTCGCACTGACTGCGGCGTATCTACGCCCAGGAAGGCGTATTGACGCCTTTTTTGGAGCTTGTTCCTAAAACTTGCGCTTTGATTGCCAATGCACACACTTCTGTGGTTGCCGCTCAAGGTCACCGCTCAAGGTTACCACTACGGTCACCTCTCCGGTGATTCCAGCAGTGCCCACTAGATAGCGCGCCACTAACCAATTCCATAGAGTTACTGTATATGCTACATTTACCTAAAGGTAGCATGTACAGTAACAACGACAAAGCTCCAACAGTGGTGGAAGTGGTGTCAAAAGTGAACTCTCCTTTGTGCTTTCGATCTTCTTCTTTTAGGGGCGAAGCTCCTTAGGGCGTGGGCTGTGCGTCCCCTGTAGCCTGTATGTAGCCACCTCTAGTTTAGTTCTTGCAGTGTTCACTAGATGGCGGTACCGTCCCCTGTATGTAGCCACCTCTAGTTTAGTTCTTGCAGTGTTTACTAGATGGCGGTACCGTCTCCTGTATGTAGCCACCTCTCGTTTAGTTCTTGTAGTGTTTCCTAGATGGTGGTACTTGTAGCTGATGATGAAAAGATGCAAGATGTTATAAACTAGAAAGCGGTACTTGTAGTTGATGAAAGACGCGAGATCTTATAAAATAGGAATGATGTCATATATGGCGCGTGTCATTGGTTGAAGGCAATCGTTCGATTTAGTGCGGCGACGTACGCTAGGGGGAGCGTTGTAATAAAATCCGTTCACTGTTGGCGTGCGCTCGGAGTCGCCGGATGGATAAGGCTGCACAGCGGAGAGAGCGCAAGGCGGCAGCAGCGCGCGCTCGCAGACAGAATCCCGATATGCGAGCGCGCGAGACAAGGGACATGGCAAGCCATCCATCGTCTAAGAACAAATAAAAGTTGATTTGTGTATATACACACACAGCGTTTCTCACGTCTTTACATGATGATCGACTGGGTGAATTACACGGAAGATTCACAGTTTACCGATGAATCCTTCCGGAGCTTCGCCCATTCATCATCATTCACCCCGTGAATATGCCGTAATTTTTTCTTTTTCTTTTTTCTTTTTCTTTTATTTTTATATGCCTAGGCCGGAACACAACATAAGTGTTCACCTGTTACAAAGGGCAAAGCCACAAATCAACATCATCATTGGTTTTCAATGACACACGTGCTCGCCTCCTTGCGACTACGTCCACTTCGTTCTCGTCGCTTCGTGAACACTATTTTAGTACACTGTAGTAGGCATGGCAGCACGTGACAAGTTCCTTCGATGAGTGTTACGAACGGGTTTCGATATCCTCCCAAGCTTCCTCACCTGCCTGCTCTCAACCCTGTTGAAGAACACTCTATATCTGGCCACGTCTGCCATTTATGAGCGTTAGGCGTTTGATGCACGGCAGCGGCCAGTATTGCATAAAGGGGCAGGTGGTTAACGTGCCGATCGACGTGGCCAACACTGCGCAATGTCGGTCGCGGAACGTGCCTGACAAATCTGCCTTCGACGCACACATCATGTGCCGGCTCGTTAACAAGTCTTTCTACAGATATTTTGTCACCAAGAAACGCCCAGCATGTACCTCCGAGCAAGCTCCTCTAATATGATTTGCTTTGTGAATATAGCGGTGATTTTTTTTGAAGAATTTTGATATGTGATGGTGGTCAGATATGTTTTTTTTCGCCAGACCAAGTTATTACTTTACGCACAGACCTTGTACGTTAATTACATCAATTTCCTTGCTCAAACTCAAACGGGACGTTTGTATTCATTGAAACCTTGCATTTAGATAAAATGTATATATAGTGCCTTGTAGATTTTTTTCCCTTTAATGTCGTAGTACACAGCGGTCATTGTCACCATACAACAATCGACTCCATCCCGCAATAAGTATCACGGTATAAATGCATGCACGTACAATCGATATCGAATATATACTTCTTAATCTTTCGTCGAGCAAGCCAATTTTTCACGTGTCTGCATGTTTCTTAACAGTGTCGTATCATCTGTTTGCTACAGGGTTTTAACATCAAAAGCGTGCAAGCTGAAGGCTTTAAACTGAACGTCTGGGATATCGGCGGCCAACGCAAGATTCGACCTTACTGGCAGAATTACTTCGAAAACACCGATGTGCTGGTTTGTGTGGCTTTTTTTTATACATCGCCGCGTGCCTTTTTCCGCTGTGTAACTAGGTTTCACTTCTTGCGCGAGATAGACAGGAAGGATGTTCTATGAAGCAGTGTAAACAAATTAGAGCTCTAAATATACACACACACACACACACACACACACACACACACACACACACACATATATATATATATATATATATATATATATATATATATATATATATATATATATATATATATATATATATATATATATATATATATATATATATAAGGGAAAGAAGTGTATACCTAAGGGCTCGTTTTTCCGCGTTTTGACACAATATATATTAATGAGATCTAACACTTCTTTCCCTTATTTATTCCCTTATATATTAACGAATGTCTCGTACAGGCAGATTTGGTGCCGTTAGGTTGTATACGAGGGACTTTTGGTCAGCTGCCAGCTCGTACAAGTTCACGTGCTACGTGACGTCATACAGGCTCATAAAAAAAGAGTGTACCACACTCGCCGCCATGGCTACAGGTGGCGCTGACATACACTCCCACGGTTAAATTCACATATAAACCCAATGAAGTGGCTGGGGGAATGGCCGCCGTGATAGCTCAGTGGTAGAGCATCAAACGCGTTATTCGAAGATCGCAGGTTCGGTTCCTGCCCACGGTAAGTTATTTTTTCACCAACTTTTCCTTCTTCACATCTAATAACTTCCCCTATACTTTCATTGGCATTAATCTCTGCTGTTAGATATCATTTATATATATATATATATATATATATATATATATATATATATATATATATTGTTACCACATGAGTAATTTAGGTATGTGCACCTGTGTAGCGGGGAACATGGTGGTGGAATAAGAAGAGGACGTTCGGTTGGTGGCAGGAGCTCGCTGCTGCGCGTTCACTGCTGTATACCGTCGAGTCGAGCTGTTACGTCAGCTCTGAATAAACCCCTCTCGTAGACGCAACAATATATATATATATATATATATATAAATATATATATATATATATATATATATATATATATATATATATATATATATATATATATATATATTAAGTGACCTTAATGAAGACAATGCTAGAGTGCCACAGTGCTGCAGGCCCTGGCTCTAGCAGTATAGTGGTGCCGAAGAAAAAGTGAGTACCACTGTTCGTAGATGATTTACTGGCCTCCGCATTAACTCGAGTCAACCACAGACGCCTGCAAAAATAGTGATACTTGCGCAACGCCAGACAGAACCTTGCTTTTCATTCAAATTGAAGGGTATATGACGTCACACGGGACGTTTTTGCTCCACAAGAAGGTTATACTAAAACTAACCTCCTTGCGTCTCCAGTCACGCGATCCTGAGGGCAGCCCTTCCCCATACATTGCGCTAGCGCAACGTATAGGGAGAGCTGTCATATGTGAATATGGACAGCTGTACATATTGACAGACGATTAACTCAGGCAGCCACAGCTAGCCCCAACCAGTTTTTCAAACACCTTATGCGTCTCAATAATGACGAGAAAAAAGGTAAATATAATCTTTCATTTTCTTTTTTAGACTCAATATTGACGAGTTCTAACAGACAATGATGCCAAGAGAAGTATGAGGGATGTTGTTAGAAGTAATTGTAATGTAATTCCGAAGAAAAAAAAAAGAGTGGACGAAAATATAACTTGCCCTGGGCAGGACAGAACCTGCGACATTCGAATAACGTGCCCAATGCACTTTCACTGATGGCGGTCGTTTCTTCGTCCTTATCATAGGGTGTGCATTAAACGTGGGAGCTTCAGTCAGCGCCACCTGTTGCCATAGCGGTGAGCGTGCAAAACTCTTTTAGGGGCGAAGCACCTCGAGGTCTAAGATTGTCCGTTGTCCGGCACAGCACTTGCAAGGTACCGCAACTTTCTTGACGCAGGGAAACGCCCCGTATGCGATAACGCCTTTCACCATCCTGCTGATAAGCGAGGTACCCGCTACACATCTGTAAGGCATTATGTGCACTTTATTTGAGCTGTGGCTGATGACGACGAATAAGTCCATTCCAGACCACACGTTCTTTTTTTTTACGATGGATCAAAACGAACTTGAACGTGCTCTCGAATTGTATTCACGCTTAATAGTACAAATCAGCGCAACCAACAGAAGGGGACTGAGAGGGGAGGGGGGGGTACCCTCCTAGCTTTAACATGAAGGTCAGGAGCTTTCTCTCTCCCAATGATATACGCCAATGATGTTTGCGCTTGCGTCCAGCAGTTGTTTTTTCATGTCGACTAACAGAACTGATAGTTATAAGGACACAGAGCGCTGAACTTCCAACAATTCATTTCTTTGGGAAGTATTCGCTTTTATACAGTAACACGCTGTTATAACAGCCATGCGCGGAACACGATGACGTTAGAGGAATTCGTCACCAAGACATGGATTCATATTTTCTTTATTAGTAAGCGTGACAGAGGGGGTACTTACACAATCATCTTTTGAAAAGAAAAATCCTGCCTGCCTCGATTTCGGGTGTGGTGCGATCCCTGTATTTTAAGATTTTAAGAATTGATTCCAAGGACAGTGCACTGTGCTTAACTCTCAAACACTTTAAATCTGATGTTTGAAAGGTAAACCTCCAGGGGGAAACTTGCAGTGGGTACCCCCCCCCCCCCCAGCTTAAACATAAAAAAGGTCAGGAACACCCTCTCTCCCCACGATTTACGCCAACAATCTTTGCGCTTGCAGCAGTTGTTTTTCATCTCGACCAACAGAACTGATATTTTCGCTATAGTGTCTTGTACGTGTCTTTTCTTCGCTTTGTGTACTAAATCTGTGGTTTTGCTCAAGGAGGGCCAGATGCATAGATGTTGTTCGAATATTTTTAATCAACCAGCCCGCTGCCAGGTTTTCCCCCTAAATTCCCCAGTTCCGGAGTGCACATGCGTTTAACATGTTGCAGCTGTACGTGATTGACAGCTCGGATAGGGCGCGCTTCGAGGAGACAGGCGTGGAGCTGGCCGAACTTCTCTCAGAGGACAAGTTGCTGGGAGTGCCGTTGCTTGTTCTGGCCAACAAGCAGGATTTGGTGCATAGCGCGCCTGCGGCTGAGCTGGCCGATGGCCTCAACCTGCCCGCCGTCCGTGACCGGCCCTGGCAGATACAGGCCTGCAGTGCGCTTTCCGGCGAGGGTCTTAAGGTACGTCAGTGCGAATCTCTAAAGCCATTGTTATATTCCAACGCACCAGGAGATCGTTCGGCAACATGCTACTCGGAACCTCCCCGCAGCCGAAGGTGCCACCGCCCTGAAGGCGCCAGCTGCCGTCAATTCCGTATAACTTCCCCCACAAGCTCACAATCACTTTCAAAGTGCTCGGCGAAAACTGAGACGCATTGCTGGCATACTTGTGATATACGCACTGGAGACAAAAAAAAAAAAGTGTTTGAGTATGCTACATTGACCATCGGCAGCCCACTTTTCTACATTTCTATAAAGCCTTTGTCGACCATTTTTTTCTACCAGAGGAGAAATGAGAATTGTGAAATCGCGTACAGTGTTTGTCTAAAGAAATGAAGCCACTCAGGCACACCTGATACTAGTAGGCAAGAGCGAAGCTATGCGCGAGGCTTCCATCCAACCTTCTGTTGCATCCGTTGATCCACATTCCTCCAAGGCCTCGGACAATGCAACTATTGCCCTATAGGCATGCTGCTTTAGGCATGGCGTCGTATAATTCTTTGGAAGCACCAGGACATACCCAATATACAGCGACACTCATTATTTGAGGGGTTTCACTTCGTTAGACGAGCGCTACAAATAGAGGTTCGACTTTCATTTTCAAGACCCACATATAATCGCAGATATCAGCACAATAAATTACACACATGTGTAACTTCGAATGGTCATCTCAAGTTAAACATTGTAATGTCGACAGTGGTAGTACAGGCCTCACGCAGATTAGCGCCCAAGATTTTTATGCAGAATCACGCAGACGCGCTCCTGCAGGAAATTCGCTCTAAGCCCAAGTTGATTGATGTGTGGGGTTTAACGTCTCAAAACCACCATATGATTATGAGAGACGCCGTAGTGGAGGGCTCCGGAAATTTCGACCACCTGGGGTTCTTTAACGTGCACCCAAATCTGAGCACACGGGCCTACAACATTTCCGCCTCCATCGGAAATGCAGCCGTCGCAGCCGGGATTTGAACCCGCGACCTGCGGGTCAGCAGCCGAGTACTTTAGCCACTAGACCACCGCGGCGGGGCAAGCCCAAGTTGATTGTAGATACAAGTGAAATGAACACTTCGAAAGGTCGTTTTGGAAAAGATGCACTAACAGACTGGAACACAGGGATTTAAAGCAATAACATGGCGTCATGCTTGAGGTCCCACTCTTTATGGCTGCATTTTAGGAATAACAAAACATCTCCTTGACGTCTCCTGACGCGCTTTGTATAGAACACATAAAACTATAAACAAACGCACGTAATAAAAACGCCTGAGGTTTAATTTTTGTAAATCTATATATGTTTTAACAAGACTGTTTGTTGGCCTAGCTAATACTTGCTTAATGACATATTTTAGCCGCGAAACAACACATACACAAAGCAAATAAACAAACAACGACATGCCACCCGTCCTGTCGTTCTGTGTTTCTTTGTTCTGTGTATGCATTATTTTGCGGCAGGTATGTTTGGCTTGGTTTTGCAAAGAGATACAATGTTTCATTAAAGTAAGGCCACCGCTTCTCTGTTGCTTGTGTTGCTTAACGACGGCGGCGGTTGTAGAACTTGGTACGCTTCCGGGCTTGGTAAGCTTCTTAATAACGCTCTAATCTAGCTTCTCCTTGCTCTGATTTGTCAGCATGAACCTTGCCTTTGCTTGAGATTTCACAACCTGCCGTGCAGCTACACCTGCTGGATGACTGAATTCAACTTGTCGCTTGCACTGAAGCGCTCGCACAGACAGCCCAACCGGCGCACTATTTATGGCAAGACTAAAGATGTCGGCAAAAAAGCGCCGGCGAAGCAGACGTTCAATGTCACGTGACACCAAAGCGGCGAGGCTCTGAGCGAGCGCAACCATGGCCCAGCTGCGACGCTTCTCCGCAATGGATCACGTGACATGATGGCACGCCTGCAACTCTTGCACTCCGGCAGATCAAGCCCTTGCGAAGTGATGAATGACCTTGGGACACAGCGTTGCAGGGGTTTCGCTTTAAAGTCATTCAGCCACAATAAACTTCACGTATCATCCTAAGTTCTCCAGAAGCAAATTCAGGATCCTATGATATGCAAAACGCTTTCTTCACAAGTAAGCATGCAGTAACCAGTGAACGGCACAACACTGATTTTTCGGAAGCAACTGGGTCGCCTCCACTCGATTTTGATCAACCGTATAGCTACCAGCGGCGTTATCAGAAGTGGCATCTACCAGCAATGTACCCTCATACTCTGTAAAGGATGTTCTTCCGTTACAACTGTCTTGCAAAGGAGAAACCTACTTTTCAGGACATAAAAACAGTTTGATAACACGTTCACATTTGACGTGGTTTAGCGCAGCTTTTTTTTTTTTTTTTGACGGGACAAGACGGAGATGACACACACAGAGCCTGTGTGCGTCTTTTTCGTCTTTTCCCTCTAAGAAAAAAATCTGCGCTACATCATTTCCCGCATGTCGTACCAACAGGGACAAAAGCTGGTCCTTGCTAAACACGTTCAATGTTAAGACGAACAAAAAGGCGCGGAATAAAAACAGATTAACACAGAGGAAGCGCTGAGTGCCAACAAGTACATTTATCCCGCGTGTGCGCAGATGCATATGTCCTGCATTATTCCATGTTGTTTTAAAAGCTTCAAATAAATGAGCTTGGTTACAGACCCTTTCCAGTCCACTGGCTTAAATCGTCTTTGCTCGAAAGGAAGCATTCCGAGCAGCTTTTAGGGCCAACAGTTCATTCTTAGAGTGCCCATTGATACCTTTTACGGAAAAGAAAACCTAGCGCGAAAAGAGGCATAGCTTCACACATTTTGCGTTTTTTTTATTTCCACATAAAAACCACCATATTTTTTATGGGGGCACGCAAGGGCATAGGCAGAATTTTTTCGGGGAAGGGGGGTACCCTCTTTATGTGAAGTGGGAGCCGGGCAGGCAGATGAGTTGGAATATAATTTTGAGCTCTGTATGCCATGTACGTCATGGCAAAGAAAAAAAAAATCGGGGGTGGCACAGGACCGGTGAGCCATCCCTGGCTACGCCACTGGGGGCATGCAGTACAAGATAATCTGTATTATTTTTTTTTTGCATTTCATGTGCAGATGAGTTTAAGTACACGTCCATTTTTGACCCCGTCTAAATATGGCGGGGAATCCAACCAGGCGATCGCGCAAGCGAAGCATTCCGGAAACACGAAATAAAGGTTCTTGATGAAGGAGCCGCTTTTTGTTTTTTTTTCGAAGATGAAATTTTTTGTTGCCAATGCTTTCCCCGGCTCCACACGACAAGCCTCTGAGCTACAGTGACTATGGTAAAACACACTTCCCATTGGAAAAGTTCGAACAGATTCATAATGTATTACGCGAAACGACGCTCAAAAGGAACGACAGAAAAATGAAATTTAAAGGTTTGAGGGACGGGTGGAAAATTCAGAGTCGGCATACCATCACGCGAAATTGATAAAAGTACTTATGCCCAAGGTATCATCGGGCATTGATATATGGTCGGCAATAGTGGTGGCTTTTTCGGCCACCTGAGACAATTTTCTGGGGCAATGTTAGCGGGAAAAGGAACTAGTATCGGCGTCGAAATGTCCCCCCCCCCCTTTTTTTTTACCAGTCGTGATAAACTTATGTTTATATTTTCTATAATCTATTTCGCATTGTTTATCATAAATATACCTTGGTTTCCGTTTTAAGACATGTCGGCATGAAACGTGTCTTCCTTGAGTATTTCAACGTTGTTTTCAACTTCAGTACCGCCAGTTCAAAGCGCACGCACAACTGCAGACAAATTTAAATCCTAGCCACGTGGCATCGCAAACAAGCCGGGCGCACGCCGGTAATGGTTGATTGACGAAAGGAGATCACGCTGCCCCATATCGGACTTAGCTTTCTGAACCCAGCACTTCACTTTGGCACGGGCTATCAATTTTGAAGGTTGTAGTTCGAGGCAACAGGATGGAAAGGTGGGCTAGTTGGTAATTCATCTTGGTTCAGCGAACTGGGAGCGCGGGGGTAAACACAGACACAAAGCAAAGAAGAGGCACACAGCATGAGCGCTCAACTAACGACTCAACTAACGCATGAGCACTCAACTAACGAGTCGTTAGTTGAGCGCTCATGCTGTGTGCCTCTTCTTTGCTTTGTGTCTGTGTTTACCCCCGCGCTCCCAGTTCGCTGAACCATCATGTATTTCAAGGTTACGATAGACGTGAGGGAGCATAGCACAGCGTCATTGCGGGGGTGTGAAAGATACAACAGAACGAAAGGCTCTCCTTCTCGAAGCGAGTATCATGTGGTGCCACACATCACCACAGCAGTGGTGAAGCGGGAGAGCCACTACCCCTCATATAATTCATGAATGGCAGACACTGTTGCTGGCTTGGCGACCGTGATATCTTCTGTGCGCGTTTCACCCCTCCTCCGATTTCCCCATCAGTGATCTATCTATCTATCTATCTATCTATCTATCTATCTATCTATCTATCTATCTATCTATCTATCTATCTATCTATCTATCTATCTATCTATCTATCTGTCTGTCTGTCTGTCTGTCTGCCTGTCTGTCTGTCTGTCTGTCTGTCTATCTATCTATCTATCTATCTATCTATCTATCTATCTATCTATCTATCTATCTATCTATCTATCTATCTATCTATCTATCTATCTATCTATCTATCTATCTATCTATCTATCTCTTACCTTATCTTGTCTTACTGAGCATGAGCAGAAGTGCTGCGCAAGCGAAACGCGGGATTCTTGCGGTCGCTACGCCGTTACGGATGCTACGAAAAAGATTTTTTGGTCGAGCCGAACAAACGGGCGGTAGCTCGAAAAAGTACGCTGGAAGAACAAGGCGGTGGTGTTTGAACGCCGATCTCGTGCCTTCCTCTCGCGATGACGACAGTTGAGCCCATCATTTAAATGTATTTTTTTCTTCATTATAAATGTTTTACCGCAGCACACCATTTCATTAGCCCCCTTTTTTAAAACCCCTCCCAGTGACCCCCTAGAATCAGTACCCAGTGCAAAGATGAGGTATTGGAAGGAATGGGGGGGGGGGGGGGGGGAGGGGGCTACTTGACCCCCCTGTGCGCATACGCCTAGATCGGCCGTGTGGATGAACAACCATGTTTTGGCAGCGTGAAGCAGTGCATAGACACCATGGGAAGTGCCCCAGGAAATCCGATGTTTCTGGGAGGTTTTTGGGATAACTCAAAGTGAAACAATTAACTCATCTGTTTCGGCTCATAAATGATTGTTTGAATACTCTTCTGTCGTTAAATTTACCATCATGTGTTATTAGAAGATAAATAAAGGTCAAAGTTTCATTTTTTTTTTTCAATTTGCCGAACAGTCGAGCGGTGATCTGTAAGGTTCACCCCCACCAGATTTCACTCACCCCCACCAGATTTTCAAAATTTTAGCCCCAAAATCTCTGCACACGATTGTTACTGTGGCTCAAGAAATTAAAAAAAGAAAATTTGTTTCGTCTGTTTCTACACTGGCCAAACCAAATTTGCTGAAATTTTGCAAGCAAGCTCTCTGGCCCCCTCAGAGGACAATTATTTTTATGGATTAACAACTATGCAGGCCCTAGAAGAGGTTGCTAGAGAACTTCGACGTGGCGTCACCACCTGCAATTTCTTTTTCCGAGTTTTCTGTGTATCAAGCGTCTCCTCATAGTAAGAGTTGTGCTTTTGGCACAGTCAAAGGATCATTACGCATTACAAGAATTTTTTTCTTTTCAGTGTCCCATCGAGTGTTGTTTTTGGCATCCTGTCATTAAGATCACTAAAGTGATCTTCTTGCTATTGCACATTACAAGAATGCATTGAGAGAAAAGAATTTGTATTTTGAGCATTTCATTTTCCAGTCTTGTTGATGCTGCACCTTTTCTTTGTATTAAACGCCCTGCAACACTGGTTACAGCACCGGATACAACCAGCTTACAATACTGGTTACAACCAGTATTGTAAGCGTACGTCATAAACACGCACAAAAAGCAAAGAACCAATGCGCATGTCTACAGGTGATCAATAGAGTTAAGTTTCTTATGTTGTAGCGATAGTGAAGGTTAATTGACTTAAATAAGGTGTAGTGTTCTTTATGATATGTCTCCGAAATTTCTAGCGTGGTCTGGTTAGGGTGACTGTGCAAGATTACCAGGCCTTCAAAGACAAAATTGCATCTACATGACTGAAAATGTGAGGCGCGATAAGATGGCTTCATTCAATGAATTTCGATGCTCACTGAGGCACTTACTGATACATCAACCATTCTGTTGACTGACGTATATATGTGAACACAAGAAGAATTTGGTTAGCAACTCTTGTACAACAATTGAAAGAACAATTGGCATGCCTCTCACAGTATTTTTCTCTGCCCACTGCAGACCCCTGCGACCTTTTGCGCTCTGCGAAAGAAATGTTACTAACCTTATGGTGCGGAGAACTCAACCCTAACCTCCTATTGCTTCCCAACTTCCTTTCAGACTGTGCTGAATGTATGCACAAGATAACTGCAATGTTCTCAGTTTCTTTGCGGATGAAGGTCGTCCAAATCAATCTTTGTTTGCAGTGCAAATGAGCTGTTCACAAACCGATGCAATATGATATAGGCAAGACACCGCACCTTTTCGCAGCTGGAAATTATTGCTCAAATAATGTGCCGAAGTTTATTTTTTTTCCCCCGAGCATAAGTACATTATTCCTCATTGAACAATATTTGAATGCACCGACGTGGAATTCAACAGTGGTCTCACTCAATGCGGAATATACTGCCAGCAAACATTCTCAAGAGACACTTAGGCATCTTATAAAAAATTGCAAATTATCAGAGCAAGGTATTTCGCACGTTAATACGAGTTCCACCCCTTCGTCTTTAAATATGTTTACAATGCGTTTACTTTTCCTATTTTCAGTGCGTGACTTGTCCATAAAAATTTAAAAATTCTATAGCAGCAACACTTCTCTGCAGTCTTGTGTTAACCGCCCAATCAAACCACAATGTTATTAAAAGCCATAATGCTTTACGAGCAGTTCATCGTTGAATTCAGAGTTCCAGCTTGCATTTCTCATGTTAGCAGGTTTTGACCACATGTATCGATACACAACAACTTGCATGCCACTCACCTCCTACGTTCAAAGTACACTCGCCCAGGGAGATACTTACACTGAATGTGTTATTCATATCACATTCCATGCGTAGATATACACGTGTTCAGACCCTATTCAACAAGCGGCGGCATGTAACTTTTTTAAAATGTTCGCACGGCACCATCGAGCAGTGGGCGCAGGAAGAGCTGGTTCGCTCGGCGTACCAGCTTTTTCCCACAGTGCTCCGCATGCCCGTGCGGCATTGTGGGATTTCTTGAAAAAGGTCTATTCTTGAATCTCTTTAGTAGCGGACATTGGTTAGGAACAGCAATTCTCTCAAATTCATTTCTTCTCTGGCTGCTATGGTTCGATGCAACTTAAGAAGTCAGGGAAGGCTCCACCCAGATGACTGAAGCGCGGCAGCCGATCACCTCAGCGACTAAAAAAAGCAGTCCCACTCTTGCTCTCGGCCGCATTCTCTGCAGGCAGGGTCAACAGCCGTCCAGCTGATGACATCAGTCTGGGGTACATGCCCATTCGTGCAGGCTTGTGTGCATCAGCCTTTGAAAGACGTCACTGACGTCTTAAGGATTGAAAATGCCGCCGACTTCTAAAGTTGTAACAGACTATAGTTTGAACTAGAACTATTTGCCTATTAATATTATTATTTCCTTTAGGAGAACCAGTCAAGGTAAGAGAGCTTCTTCTCCAGAAAACATTGCTTTCTTGAACACTTTCTTGTTTATGTTTTTTTTTGTCCTTTTTGTGAGCTGATCGTGATGAGTATATTCCAACTAGCCCAATTTGCTACTTTACTTCACTACATAAGCATTAATTATTTGGCACAACACAGATTTACCAAGGCAGGGCCACAGAATCACATGAATGATCATGAACTGATGCACTCATAAGAAAGAAGTTCAAATCGCAAAGTCACTTAATTTGAATTTTGTCATCTTTTTTTCAGGATGGACTTGAATGGGTGTGCAAGACCATTAAAAGGAAGTAAAGCAATGCTGAACGCTGCACAATTACACTCCTTGTAATAGGGTATCCCAGCACTGCGAAGCAGAATGGTTTACAGAGCACTTTCTGTTCGATGGCATTGACATAACTTTATTCAGCACAAAATGCAGTCAGCGAGTATAAGACGCAGGTTTCCCGCAAAGCATCTCACAACAGTGTTTACCAGCAGATCTATTATCACTACTCCTCCCAAGGACAAGCAAGCTCAGTGAAAACATGACCGACTGGTTTTCTTAGTCCCAAAATGAGAGTGCTTCTGAGAGATTTGAACAGGAGTGGGCAGTGCCTGCCAGAAATCTCCACTGTCATTTCTCTGTTCCTTGATTGCCAAAATTTCCCAAGTAAACCTATCAGTCACTATTATAATCTTCTTAATGAACCTAAACTGTACCTAAAAGAGCCTCATTCTGGTGTTGTGCCACAATATGCAGCAAAGTGCACTGAAGGAGTGATATTATGGCATGAAAAATAATTAAAACTCTTTTTTTAAAGCATTGGTGAGTCTGTGTATGGACAAAGAACAACCAGCACTGTACTGAAAACTACACAGCACAAAAACTAGCTGAAGTGATCTCTTGCATGTTCCTAGTGCGGGAGATTCTGGATGACAGCAGACGTGAACTCGGTCGTGCTGGCATAGCCACCAAGGTCTCGAGTACGGACCTGAAAGTCAAGAAAAAATGATGCTGCCCAAAGGAGATCTAAAGTGCAATTCATCATCAATACGCAATGATGGAGAGTCCGCTTATGTTACAAAATGGTATATTTTTTTATCCCTGCATGCACTAAATAAAATAATGAAGTCAAATACATGAGCTCATACAAAGAACGAAGCATACCTTGCCACTCTTGATGACCTTTTCTACTGCATCTTTTACAAGAGTAGCATAGTAATGAAGGTTCACATGGCGCAGCATTTGTGCGGCACACAGAAACATAGCTGTTGGGTTTGCAATATTCTTGCCTGTGGCTTCTCCAAATGTGTGTCGTGCCCCCTGCAAAAGAGAGAAAAAGAGCTCAAAGTGAAGAAGGTTTCAATGTTGTATCACCAGACCCATTGGAGTAGCACTTCACAAAGATGAAAGAAAAAAAAAAACAAGACAAGGATGGCACTGCCGAAAAGTGGGACACCTTTGTGCCTGCCGGTAACATCCTACCAGCCAAACATTGCATTCACTGAAAAAACAGAGTGCTATAAAACTCTTAAAATGGCATTTGCTGCCTGCTATGCATAAGGTCAAACATTTTCTCCCTCTCTCACTGTAAATGAATCTATTTATTCCTTACTTTCTTCATCTGCATTCGCCACCCCTTGTTTGCTGTTAGTGAGTCCATGAGCCATGGTTTGCTCTCTCCCTATTTTTTCCCCCCTAAGAAACTCACCCTTCACTCTTTTAAAAATATTACTATGTAAAATAAACCTAAGAAAATTCTTCCAGCAGGTTTTCCTGCCATAATTAAATGTATTACCATGAAGAATGCCAACCTGTCACTGAGGTCCATATGCAGGTGGGCCCATATATCTTCCAACATTCTACTTAAGATCGCATGTTTTTTGCACTTTGTTAATGGTTTAGACATGAGTGTTGTCATTGGCAACTAGGTGTACCATGTGATTGGAAAAAAAAAAAAGAATTGAATATATAAAGATACCTCGGTGACACTTTCATGGGGCAATACAAATTTTTCTGTGGTCCCCACCAAAGCCCCTTAGCCTGCAACGTAAAGGAGTAAAGTTTTCGCGAACATTTGAGACATGTGTTACATCTGATATGAATATATGCTACTGCATGAGTACAAACAGTAGCTGCCTGCACTATCATGGAAGACGTGGCAATAATGCGTGGGAACCCAAGTGTAGACATGCATGCCACGTCAGCAGTTGACCATCAGTGGCGCACCATAGCCTCCGAGATTGTGTGCACAAATTGCGGAGGCCTTAAGGCGTGTTTGTGTGCATTCACGTCTAGATTACCGGTAGCGTTGGTGTTGAACACACACACAAACATAAATAAATAAATGAATAACATATATATATCTTGTAAGACGGCATCCAAGACCCTCCAGACTCTTCTTTATTGTCTCGAGTACGTGTCCCACAACCCAAACTGGAGTGGTGATGATGAGTATGTACAGATGAGAAGATATATATATATTTATATATATATATATCATTAACATTATGTCTAACAATGAAAAAACGAACCCTTAAGCATACACTTCCTTCCTTCACACACACATATATGTGTGTGTGTGAAGGAAGGAAGTGTAATGTATATAGTATATATATGTGTATATGTGTGTATGTGTAGGAAGTGCATATATTGTGGGCGTTTATTACATCCTCCTCATCCCTGCACGATCACAATCACCATCATCCTCTTGTCTTTGTCCTCATGGCCACTCTGAGTCATCATCATCGTCATAGTC
Source organism: Rhipicephalus microplus (assembly GCF_043290135.1). Lineage (NCBI taxonomy): Eukaryota > Metazoa > Arthropoda > Arachnida > Ixodida > Ixodidae > Rhipicephalus > Rhipicephalus microplus. The sequence continues at coordinate 43,255,258 of NC_134710.1, read as the reverse complement.
TGTGTACCGGCTCTGCCCGTTCGTTTTGCGAGGTCTTTCCTCAAATAAACGCTGATGCAGCCAAGACTACCAAGACTTCATACGTGGTGGAGGTGGATTTTCGGTCCTCTGACCTATCACAGCTCGCTCTACCCCCTGGAGCTTCGTTCAGGCCGCCACTTGCGCCCACTGTCAGGCAGCATGTCCGAGACCGAGCTTGCCGGCGCTGATGTCATCAACCACACAGTGGCAAGCTGCCCCTCCTACTTACATGCACCGACATCAGCAGGAACCCCCGCTCTTCGCTGGTCTTCGTGGAGAAGACGTAGAAGACTGGCTCGATGCCTATGACCGCATAAGTGCCGCTAATACGTGGGACGAGGCCCCCAAACTGAGTTACGTTTCTTTTTATCTGACCGGAGTCACGAAGACATGGTATTTTAACCACGTCGTTGACTTACCCGAATGGGCTACCTTCCAGCAGCAGCTGTGACACGTTTGTGGGACACCGGACATTCGATGTGCCGTCTCGAAAAGGACACTCGATACTTGCCAACAACATTCCGGCGAATCGTACACTTCATACATCGAGGATGTCCTCGCACTGTGCCAGCGTGTCAATCAATCTATGCCGGAATCAGACAAAGTGGGCCGTATATAGAAAGGCATTGGGCCTGTTGCCTTTGATGCCCTCGCTGTGCAAAACCCAGCTACCATCACTGATGTCGTGATGACATGCCAGCGCCTTGATGCGCTGGACTTTGTTCGTCTCCAACCGGACATTGGCGACCACCACTCCACGTCTCATGGCCATCTGTGTGACCTCATCCGGGACATTATACGCGAAGAATTGCGGTCCATGAGCTTCACACCTCCTACACCGCGATGCCTTTACGTGACATCATCAGGGAGGAACTTACATCCGTGACCGGCTCTGCGCCCGAACAGCCACCTGCTTCTCACCCTATATCCACGTACCCTCTAGTTGCTGCCGTGCCTCCCAGCGACGCCCACGTGACATTGCTGCATCCATCCTACGCGTCAGTTGCTGCCGCTCCCCCGGTGAACTACCATTCCGTGCCCCCTGACCCTTCGGCCCACCTGACCGCACTATCTCCAGGTGCCCCGAATGCCTTCTATTCCCCACCATGGCGCTCGTCTCGCCCTGTATGCTACTACTGTGCCTATCACGGCCACATATCTCGTTTCTGCCGAAAGCGCCAGCAAGATGAGCGTCGGAACGACATGGGCGAACGGGATTTGCACACTGGGGCCTCTTATCAAGGTCGGCGTTATTCGTCTCCACCGCACCAGTCTCCATCTCCTCCGGCATCAACTGCACCGCGGAATAGCCGAAACACGAGACGCCGCTCGCCTTCGCCCTTCCGCCGTTCCACTTCTCCACTTTGGCCCGCCTCATTCTCCTCTGATATTCATTCGGGAAACTAAATGATGCAGTTTGTGGAGGAAAAACTGCATTCGGAATCGGAACTGAAATTCCTCCATCAGGCCCATGTAACATGGTTTCTGTGGAAGTTGAAGGAGTGCAAGTCGATGCTTTGGTGGACACAGGTGCGACATTGTCTGTGATACGTGCTGATTTGTGTGAACATTAAGGAAAGTAATAACGCCTTACGATGGTATCACGTTAGTTGCTGCCTAGGGGAACGTCATTCGCCCTTCCGCATTTGGTACTGTGCGTGTTTTCATCGACGGCATCCGCCATCATGTCCAGTTTGCTGTCTTGTCCCGCTGCTTTCAACAACTAATTTTAGGGTGGGATTTTCTATCATCTGCTTCCGCGGCGATTTGTTGTGGACAACGCGTCGTTCACCTCGCTGACACCAACTACATGTTTGACGACGACAATCAGAAGCCACTTCGTCCGGTCGCTGCGAAAGACATCGAACTGCCGCCACTACAAGAGCAAATTGTCAGCATTACGTCCAACGACATCTATAACGGTGATGTATTGGTTTCCCCGTCACCACTTGCGTTCGTAAAGGCATAGTTCTTCCGTCCGGTGTCATTCATTTTTGCAATAGCTCTGCACTTTTCACCGCTGTAAACTCTACACCGGAGAAGATCTTACTGCCACAGGGCACTACTGTGGCCAGTGTTGCTGACTTCGAGCCTGTATTTGTCATGCCACTTCAAGCCAGCCCATCCAGAGACCCTTCCCTTGGTGAGCTTATTTCTTCCTCCGCCTTTACCACCGCTGTCAGCAGCGACTTCACAAATTCACAGAGGCATCAGTTGCTCGCATTGTTACAGAAACACACAAATTCTTTCGATATTTGCTCGTCTAAGCTGGGCCGCACTAATACTTCAGCACATCGAATCCAAACAGTTGAGGCATCTATCGTACACCGCCGACCCTACCGCGTGTCTCTAGCTGAAAGAAAAATTATAGAAGAAAACGTTGCTGACATGCTTAAACAGGAAGTCATCCGTCCCTCATCCAGCCCTTGGTCGTCTCCTATTGTTTTGGTCCGCAATAAGGATGGCTCTGTGCGTTTTTGCGTAGACTACCGGGCGCTCAAAAAGATCACACGCAAGGATGTGTACCCTATGCCACGCATTGACGACGCCCTTGATTCGCTACAAGGCGTGGAATTCTTTTCAAGCATCGACTTGCGTTCTGTGTGCTGGCAGATTCCCATGCATGAACACGATAAGGAGAAAACGGTGTTCGCAACCCCCAACGGGCTATATGAATTCAACGTGATGCCTTGCATTTCGGGCTCTGCAACGCACCCGCGACTTTTGAGCGCATGATAGATACTGTACTGTGCGGCCTGAAATGGAAAAGTTGCCTTTGCTACCTGGGCGACACTATTATCTTTTCGTCAACGTTTCCTGAGCACCTAGAATGATTGGTAGGTTCTGACGTGCCTTGCCGGCGCCGCGCTCCAAATAAACACTAAGAAATGCTTTTTCGCTAACAAATCCATCAAGGTCTTGGGACACGTTGTTAGCAAAGATGGCATCCGGCCCAACCCTGACAAGATTTCTGCAGTCCTCCACTTCTTGCGTCCCGGAAAACTAAAGGAGCTTCGCAGTTTCCTTGACCTCGTCTCCTATTTTCGCCGGTTTATCCAGAACTTCGCTTTTATTGCTGCTCCATTACACCAGCTACTCACTTCTAACATCCCCTGTCTGTGGTCTCAAGAATGTCAAATGGCATTCGACCTGTTGAAGCGGGCACTCACGTCTGAACCTCTGCTCTGTCATTTTGACGAAGCCGCACCGACTATTTTCCATACCGACGCTAGCTGCCTTGGTGTAGGAGCCGTTCTTCTACAATGCGACAAGTCTTCCCTAGAGAAAGTTGTTGCATATGCCAGTCGTGTACTCACCCCTGCCGAAAAGAACTACTCGATAACTGAGCAAGAGTGTTTGACTGTGGTTTGGTCGGTGCAGAAGTTCCGTCCCTATCTCCACGGCCGTCACTTCACAATCGTTACGGACCACCATGCCTTATGCTGGCTTTCTACACTGAAGAACTTGTCCGGACGCTTGAGTTGGTGGATATTACGCTTGCAGGTGTACGACTTTGACATAACTTACAAGTCGGGTAGAAAACATCAAGACGTCGACGCTTTATCTCGTTGCCCGCTTCCAACTACCAATATCAGCGTTGGTGAGATCTCAACTGCCACATCTACCAAAGTTCATACGCTCGCATCAATAAGGCAACCCTTTTTGGACGACGAGCCAACAATTATCTCCCGCCAGCGGTCTGATTCATACTGCAGACGCATGATAGACCACCTTTCGGGAGTTTCTCATCCACCAAACGCGCGACTTCGTTGTCAACTCCTGCTCTTTAAGCTGGACAGTGGGGTTCTCTACCGCCACGTCTACCACCCTGACGGACAGCGCTAGGTTTCTGTACTGCCACGCTCTCTTCGACTTCAAGTGCTCAAAGCCTTCCACGATGACATGACTGCTGGTCATCTTGGTTTTCAAAAAACTCTTGACCGCATTCGATGTCGTTGTTACTGGCCTGGCCTTTCTTCTAGCGTAGCGCGGTACGTCGTTCCTGCAACCCATGCCAGCATCGTAAACTCCCCTCGTCTGCACCTGCTGGACTTCTACAGCCCTTCAATGCCGTTCGAGGTTGTAGGTGTCGACCTTTACGGGCCTCTCCCCGTCACATCTGCTGGCAAACGATAGATTGATTGATTGATTGATTTGTGGGGTTTAACGTCCCAAAACCACCATATGATTATGAGAGACGCCGTAGTGGAGGGCTCCGGAAATTTTGACCACCTGGGCTTCTTAAACGTGCGCCCAAATCTGAGCACACGGGCCTACAACATTTCCGCCTCCATCGGAAATGCAGCCGCCGCAGCCGGGAATCGAACCCGCGACCTGCGGGTCAGCAGCCGAGTACCTTAGCCACTAGACCACCGCGCCGGGGCGGCAAACGATAGATAGTGACCGCCGTGGACCGCCTGACACGCTATGCTGAGACTTCCTCTGTTATTACAGGCTCAGCTGTGGAAGTTGCAGACTTTATTATTCATGCCATAATCCTGCGTCATGGGGCTGCTCGTGTACTGTTTAGTGACCGTAGCAAAGTGTTCCTGTCACAAATGGTAAATGAAGTACTGCGCGCTTCTGGAACTACTCACAAGACAGCTTCAAGATACCACCCTCGGACAAATGGTCTCGCAGAAAGATTTCACCGAACCCTTGCTAACATGATAGCAGTTTGCATCCAACCCGACCACAAAAAACTGGGATACTCTTTTACCGTTCTTGACTTTTGCCTACAACACCGCCGTTCAGCGAACAACTTGCTATTCCCCGTTTTACCTCGTGTACGGACACATCCCGACTACCTTTCTCGATGTCTCCTTCTTTAACAGCCATGGGAATTCATGTCAGTTTTCCAGCGAAGAATAAATTTCTTGCCTGGCCCAGTCTCACCATCAGGCTCGCATCAATACTGAAGCGAGACAGCACGAGCGGAAGATCATCTATAACGAACCCCACCGCGTTGTGTCTTTCCAACCTGGTAACGGGGTGCTGCTTTTGACACCTATTCGCACTCCTGGTCTCTGTGACAAATTCCAATCAAATTCCAACTGCGCTTCATCGGGCCATACATTGTTTTAGAACAAACTTTGCCAGTCAATATATATATATTTCATTATCAATGCGTTTAACAATGAAAAAACGAACCCTTAAGTATACACTTCCTTCACACACACACACACGCACGCACGCACGCACGTGCGTGCGTGTGTGTGTGTGTGTGTGTGAATGGCTCGTTTTTAAGGCTAGTTTTTCACACAACATTAATGAGATCTAACAGACAATAATGCAAAGAAAGTACAGGGGAAGTTATTCGACCTAACTGTAATGCAAATGTGAAGAAAGAAAAGTGGATGAAAAGATAACTTGCCATGGGCAGGAACGGAACCTGCGACAATCAAATAATGTGTGTGTGTGTGCGTGTGTGTGTGTGTAGGTTCCTGCTCAGGGCAAGTTATCTTTTCACCCACTTTTCTTTCTCCACATTTACATTACAATTGGTCTAATAACTTCTCCGATACATTCCTTGGCATTACTGTCTGTTAGATCTCATTAATATTGTGTCAAAACATGGAAAAAGAAGCCCTTAAGTATACACTTCTTTCCTTTATTCGTTAACGAGGGTCTCTTACAGGCAGACTAGGTGCCGTTAGGTTGTATACGAGGGACTATTGGTCAGCTGTCAGCTCGTAATAAGTTCACGTGCTACGGGACGCCAAAATGGCTCATAAAGAGTGTCCCACACTCGCCTCCATGACTACAGGTGGCACTGACTGACACTCCCATGTTTAATTTTACATATAAACCCAATGAAGTGGCTGGGAGGATAGCCGCTGTGGTAGCTCAGTGGTAGAGCATCGAATGCGTTATTCGAAGGTTTACCTTTCACCCACTTTTCTTTCTTCACATTTACATTAAAATTCAGTCTAATAACTTCCCTTATACATTCTGGGCATTATTGTCTGTTAGATCTCATTAACATTGTGTCAAAACCCGGAAAAATGAGCCTTTAAATATACACTTCCTTCCCTTATATTATATTATATTATATATATATATATATATATATATATATATATATATATATATATATATATATATATATATATATATTGTCTACCTATCTAACAAGGCTTTATAGAAACAATCTCTTCTCGAAAGAGCGTAAGTCACTGGAGCTCCTAAGCCATCGAGCGGATTTGGTAATTAAGCCTGCGGATAAGGGTGGCGCGATAGTATTAGATAAAAACTGAGTACCTGAGAGAAGGCTATCGGCAACTCGATGACAAGAACTTCTATGCGGAACTTGAAGAGGACCCAAACTAAATTATTCGAGTGAAAAATAATTCATGAACTAAATTCGCTTCGTAAGAATAGAAAAATCAGGGTCGCTTTGTAAGAACGGAAAAATCACTGTTGATATGTTCAAGGCAATGCAACTAATTTAGCCTGCTCCAGGCCGCTTTTTCTTGCTCCCTAAAATACACAAAGCAAACCACCCCGGTCGTTTAACTGTTTCAAGCAACGGCACAGTAACAGAGAGAATGTCAAGCGCGTTAGACTTCATCGCTAAGGATATTGTTTCAACTATCCCCTCGTACATTAAGGACACTACCTACTTTCTCCATGAAATCACCGGAATCGAGGTTTCTAACGATAACATCCTTGTGACAATGGATGTAGTGTCACTTATATGAACATCCCACAGTCAGATTTATTGATGCAACAGTCACAGCTTTCAAGAAGGCCAGTATGCCGGTGAGCTTAGATGAGGATACGCTGTCAACTTTGCTGCGGTTGAAACTCAGCCACAATAACTTTGAGTTTGATAATAAGCACTTTCTACAAAAAAACGGCACCGCTATGGGTACAAAGATGGCTCCTAATTACGCAAATATTTTTATGGAATCCATCGAAGAACCTTTTCTTGCAACCAGGACACTGAGGCCTCTCGTGTACAAAAGATTTTTGGACAATATATTTATGATTTGGCATCATGGAGAGGAAAGTCTGCTGTCATTCATAGATGACTTTATTTTAACTTCCTCATCAATCTTGTTTACACACACCTACTCCAAGTCAACTATACACTTTTTCTATGCAACTGTTCAAATTAGTGAGAAACAAATTTGCACGAACCTATACAATAAACCAACGGATCGCCAACAGTATCTTCATTTTAAGAGTAGCCATCCGCATCACTGCAAGACAGCCATCCCATACTCGCAAGCACACCGATACCGTCAAATTTTTTCGGACGTGTCAGATTTCGAAGGTCATGCCAAGGATCTTAAAACGGCCCTTGTGGCAAAAGAGTACCCAGAGAGAATTATCGATGATGCTATCATCCGGGCGCGCAGTTTAGATAGGAACGAAATTTTGTCGGGCTCGAAACGACGCCATTTAAAAAACCAAACTAACCTTGTCGTCACATACTCGTCCACACTACCGCACCTCAACAATATCCTTTCAAAACATTTTAACATTACACAGCATAATGCACGTCTATCCTCAATTTTCATGGAGCCGCCGCGAGTGGCCTACCACCGCAGAAAGAACATAAAAGACATTCTAGTTAGAGCTAAGACGATCGAATCTGAAAGCAGTGAATCAGGTTGTAAGCCATGCGGGAAACCACGCTGCCAAGTCTGCAAACACATGACCACTACCTGTGTTGCCAAGGCTTCGTCCTCAGGGTTCAAATTCAAAATTAAGGACTCGCTGAATTGTGACAGCCAAAACGTGGTATATATGCTGCATTGCGAGGTCTGTGGTCAGCAGTATATGGTCAGACTGGTACGGCGTTCATACTACGTTTCAATAACCACAAAGCCCAAGCTTACACACTACCGAATCTCCCTTTTTCCAAGCATCTGAATTTGCCAAAACTCTCATTCGATAAAATACGAGTCACCCTCCTCCAGTCAGGCTTCCGCGGGACTCGTGAACGGGAACAAAGGGAGTCATACTTCATCCACAAATTCCAAACACTAACACATGGCATCAATGAAAGCATCGGCAACCTATCGTTCCTTAAGACGTGCAGAGGTGAGATGGGACACGAATTGAGTCGGGCACAATCAATATATTATTCCTCGATATGCTCAAAGGATGTGCTCAATAGTTATCCGGGGGAATGGACCAACCGAACATTCTTTTATGTTCTGTTCGCATATGTACTTCTTTGTTTCACTACTGTTTTCATTTACTTATTATTATTTTTATTATATTTTATTATTATTATTATTATTTTATTTCTGTATTACTGTTTTGTCGGTTTGCATTTCCCTAAGTTTCCAGAGTTGTGCACATTTCTCTCGCACAATATCACCGGTTCCACTATCTCTTGTTAATATTTGTTCCATTTTCCCATTTCTTTCTGTTTTCGGCCATTGGGTTTAATTATGTTTCCCTTATTACTTGTAAGTAGGAGAAGCCAACCAGTGCCTGCTGGTTTCAATTACAAGCGATTCGGGGAGTGGTACAAAAGGGCTGGATATATGCACGCTGTCATATTAACAACATGTGCCTTCTGGCCCAAAATTTAGCCTGTACTTTTCAAACGGCCTTGCGTGTTTTCAGACAACAGAAGGGCATCAGGGGTGGTGAAGGGGGGGAGGGGACGGTTGCCTCTTTTGCTACAAGTAATTGCCTGCCACCCAAGCTCCATGACCTTCAGCGGTGCGTGGTCGTGTTAGCCGCCCTGCTCTTTTCTTCTTACCTAGTATTTTCTTTCTTTTCTTTTCTTGTACCCTTTGGAATTTTTAGTTGGTTTATTTGGCTTCTGCTGCCTCTATTACTTATGGTTTGCCCAAACATACGACATGTGCCCCCCTCTAAACAGGACCTCTCTCGCCCTTCTCTTTTTTGCTAGCTCCAGCCAATGAGACGAGAACTGTTTGGCACAGCATACCTCACCACTGTAAAACATTACTAATTTGTCGCTCTCTTCCGTTTGTTTCTTGCCCCACCACCATTTTGATGCGGCATGTTCGCATAGCGTCGCACTTATTCACAAACCCTGACGAAGTCTAGTGGCTAAGGTACTCGGCTGCTGACCCGCAGGTCGCGGTTTCGAATCCCGGCTGCGGCGGCTGCATTTCCGATGGAGGCGGAAATGTTGTAGGCTCGTGTGCTCAAGTTTTGGTGCACGTTAAAGAACCCCAGGGGGTCGAAATTTCCGGAGCCCTCCACTACGGCGTCTCTCATAATCATAAGGTGGTTTTGGGACGTTAAACCCCACAAATCAATCAATCAACCCTGACGAAGACAGGTCCACCGGTCGAAACCATTGGAAATAAAACTAAGAAAAATGCTAAGTGGTGTCTCTTTTCTCTCTCTCTCTCTGTACATACATATATATATATATATATATATATATATATATATATATATATATATATACTGAAGAAGTTCTCCAACGGGCCAAACGTACTTGGGAAGAGAAGAAACACAGCTATATATATATATATATATATATATATATATATATATATACTCAAATAGAGGTGTTGAACGTCGAGAAAGGTTCAGACGCAGCTTGGCGAAAGGTGCTTTATGAGGCAGGTATGGCTACCGGCGTGCGCGAGCTACTACTACGGCCACCGATCGTCGTCTTTTTCAGTAACAGCAGAGCGTCCGTTATTCAGATTTATAGCGGCAAGTAACAGCCGAAGCAGCTGCAAGTAACATTGTAGCTTTGTGGTAAGACACCTGCTTGCCATGGGAACGCCCGGGTTTGATCCTCAATAGGACCGAAAGTTTTATTCTGTATTTTATTTGCTTCTTTTTCGATTTTTTCCTCACAACCAACGGTGCCGACGCCGACGGCGGAATTTCTGCGACACGAGCTCTCTAACGCTATCGCGTTAAAAAGGGAGATGCGAAAGTACCTGCGGGCGGCACGCGAGGGGTCTGGCGGAGAGATTCAACCTCGTAAATCACAGGGATGTGTCTGCACAGTGGTGCCATGGTATGTCCTCGCACCTAATAACATAGCCATTCATGTTTTATGTGTTATGTGTTGTACTGAACAACAATTACACATACTCGCTTGTAATTTTTTTTTAAGGGTTTCTACATAGCATAAATAGCATGGTAACTTATTTGTAATATTTGTGATATTAAGATGGCTTTATCGTTTGCCTTCATCATCTGTCATGTATCAGGCAGGCAGGAGTTTTCTTCAAGTCGAAAAAGGTTCCCATTTCCCGAGCCCACCTTCACCCTCAAGATTAAAATGAACATGAATTTGGCAGTACTTTCATAAGAAGGAACCCTGCCTTTTATCCTGTTCTGGTGTCGGGTTGTGAGACACTACCCAAAATCATGCACTCTAAACAGTGCAAAGCGAGCATTTTATATTAATGCTCCTTTATGATGCAGAGTTATAGATTCGACAGCAGCGCCCTAAAATATACTGAAATGATAACTTACAGGCTCGTAAATCACACAATCTGAGCTGTAGCTGGCTCCAGGAACCACACCAGCACCACCAACAAGTCCAGCAGCCAAGTTGTCAATGATGTTTCCATACAGGTTGGGCATGACCATCACATCAAACCGATGAGGATTAGCTACCAGCTGAAACACAAAACTTGTCACTTTTGAAGCTGTCGGGTAACGAGACTTTCTGTCCAACTTAAGCAGCATAAATACATGTGCTATTTATTGCACATATGACAAACTAGTATGAACTTTTTAAATCTTCCTTAATGCAAAACAAGCTGAACCTTATAAAAGACTAGAAACAGGCAATGCAGACAAAAAGAGTGGTCACCTGCATGCACGTGTTGTCGATAATCATAGACTCAAACTCAATTTGTGGGTAGAGCTCCGATATTTCCTGACAGCAGCGCAAAAATAGGCCATCTCCAAGTTTCATTATGTTAGCCTTGTGTACCACAGTGACCTTCTTCCGGTCATGCTTAGTGGCATAGTCAAAAGCAAATTTTGCAATCTTGCGAGACTTCGTCTCTGTGACAATTTTAAGACATTCAATCACCCCACGTACACTCTGTAAAAAAAAAAAGAAGTCATGAGTTGAAACCTTTAACAAAATTTACAGTACATTAAATACAAGACAACTGGTAAAATGCAAATGCAAAAATCAACATACCTCATGTTCAAGAGCACTGTATTCACCCTCTGTCTGCTCTCGAATAACATAAAAGTCAAGATTATTATGCCGAGTTTTGATACCAGGTAAACTGCGCACATGAACAACATTGGCAAACAGATCCAGCTGATTTCTGAAATCCAGAAGCAATACGCGATATAGTTATTAGCCCTAGCAATCATTCACTGCAACTAACGAAAATGCAAGAAACATTCTTTACCTGATCTTCATGTTCAATGTTTGCAAGTCCCCTGAATGCGAGATGTTTGGTGAAGACAAAATTCCTTTGAGTGCAATGCCATTCTTCTGCACCGAATCTATCACAGTTTCAATGGGTGCACTAATTGTGTGGTGAATCTCACTGTAACAAGTCAGAAAAAAAAAGAGAAATTGACTTTTCACTGCTACTTATTTTCAGCCATGATACATACCTCAAAAAGAGTTCTTCAAACTCAACAGGAATACTGATTGCCTCAAAGACCTTTTTGACAGCGTCAGCAAGCTCTGGCCCAACACCATCACCAGGAATGAGAGTGCATTTGATCTTGGCTTGAGGGCGTGAAACTGGTTCTTGCTAAGAATTCAAATCCAAAAACATGGGAGAACAAATAAGGAAAGCTCCTCATGTGAAAATCAGGCAAGACTATCCCCACAATCAACTTCAATAGAGCTAGTTAGTACAGAGATTACAGGAATTTGACCAGCATAACTGAAAAAAAAAAAAAAAAGTAGGAAGGGCACATAGGAAATATTTTTTGTCTGCCTTCTCTTTCTAGTTCTATGGACTAAATTCTGAAAGCAATCACATTCAGTGGGAGGTACTATGTAGTTCGAAATACAGTACAATCACAGTGGTAAGTTTCTGTTCTCTCAACTTTCATGCTTTGAAACATTGATCCTGTTTAATTTCCATATGGTCATGTGTTTTCAAATACACTTCTGTTTTAAGTTGTTTCATCCTAAAGCTACAACAGTGCACTATTAAGAGTGCATAGACCACTTACGCCAAATGCCTGCTTCATGACCTTGCGGATGGCATTTTGGGCAAAAAAACGGACAAGAAGGAAGAGAGCACAGACATGCGCAGATCTGTTCTCTCTTCCTTCTTATGTCCTTCTATACCTTGTGCAATTACTTTGCCACAAACAGCTGCGCATATACTGAAAAAAAAAATTGTCGAACCACTGACACGATTGCCAGATGAAAATATCAGCCTACATTCAGTGCAATTGATGGCCCGACATTTTAATAAAACTGCCAAGCTGCCAGAACACGTTATCTTGGGTACAGTTTCAATAGTTTGTAGGCTTTCTACTCAGCAAGTAAAATTTTCTGTATGTAGCTTTTTACTATAACTTTAGTGCTTCCATGAACACAATACTATTTTTTTTTTATGATACCTTAAACAACCTATATATGGAAGTGGCCTAATGTAGTCTAAGGTGTATAGTCAGTAATGTAGGTGGCAAAACTTTAAATCCCAAGTTTCAAGGAAATACTTAACATTTATATCAGCCTCACTGGGACATCTTGTACAGAATCAGTACAAAAAGCACAGAGCACAAGAATACAAAGACACAGTACAGTGCTCGTACTATGTCATTCTATTCCCGTATACCATACTTTTTGAGCAGATTTTGTAGCAGTGGCATCAAATTCAACTCGCCCACCTCTCTACCTTACTCATTGGGACAAGATAAAATTGAGTGCCCAATTGCAAACTGCATTTCGGGACATCCATTGCTGATGCTAACCAAATAGACATGGCATCCTTACACCCTGTTTCATACATTGCATGCAATACTGCAGAAGCTTCAAATACATAGTGGTTATTTCTCACAAAACATTCATGACTTTCATGGTTCAATTAGTATTTTTGATCGGCAAAACTTTCCATGGAACTTCACATGTTACAACTACAACTGAGAAAGATTAGGTGGCGATGACGTACTATATAGTCATTTTTATGCATCAAGTATCCAGCACGATATGTTCTTGTTGCGAGTGCAAATGGTGCAGTGCACTCATTCATTGCATTGTCACTCCACTTGTTTGATAATAGGTACAATAGGTTCAAACACCTCCTATGTAAATGTTATGTCAAATTTTGCAATAAGGAAGCATGAGATGAAATTACACCAATGAAATGACACCAACATATATGTTTCTTTCATGTGATGCAATATTCTTCTTTGCCACAAATGCGGGCAATGAAAGAAGTTGGCAACCTCTAATGAGTGGCCTGTATGCATGAAATGATGTACAGTAGAATTTGATGCTATATACCAATGGTTCTCCAAAAAGCTTATTCCTAAATAGCTCAAAAGCTTCGCAGTGACAAAAAAGTGGCAAGATTCATGAATAGAAGGAACTGCACACCACTGCAAGTTATGCAGAAATAAAGCACAGAAAAGTGGTGTGAGCAACGTTTCAATGTGATTCAATAATTTCTGCTATTTGGTTTCTACTTCAGAATTTGCTAATATAAACTTGTCACAAATTTTCTGTTGTAACTTAATGGGTAAATTGCTTTTTCCAGTATACAAAGCAACAACAAACATTTAGGCTGCTCCTAGTAATTCTGTTGCAGGTAAACAGTGGTTGTCGCTGAGAGGCATCAGTTTCTGAGCAAAACATGAAAGAGCTAACTTTTGCAGAATACTTTTCATCATTTGATAAGGACTGCTAGTCTTCAGTTAACCCATAAACTTGTCTTAATGTTGGCAAAGCATTTTTCTACGACCAATTGTGACTTGTTTCATGCCCTTTACACCAGTGTGCAGTGCTATAGAAGTATTACATTTTAATTCAGTCCATTCAATGAATACAGTGTCCTATGTGCATCAAGTATTCTACTATTCTTTTGCTTCTTAACCATCAATGTCAAGAGTCATCCAATAGGAGTTTATCATGCACAAGCTGCCTTACTTGGCTTACTGAATGTTCAGTAATGAATGGCATTGCATCGAATATTGCAAATATGATCCTGCTTTTTTACCAGATATACTTCACACAACCCATTGTGCAGTGCATTTTATTTGTATAGAAGCATTACTGCTTTATGTTCAAAATAGTGGGAGCTCCTGCTACACAGTAACAACCTGTATAGCAATAACTTATGGGGAGGTTGTAAAAACAAAGCATTACAGGCAAGACTACCTTCTCAGGTGACAACTAAAGGGGCTATTAAATGAAAATTACATGCATGGCTCTTTTGAAAGACAACACCTCTCCAATAGTAGCCGTGACATACATTTTAGTTCAAAATGTTTACTCCTGAAAGAGTACTAAGCAACTAAATTAGATTTTGAAAGACAACACCTCTCCAATAGTAGCCGTGACATACATTTTAGTTCAAAATGTTTACTCCTGAAAGAGACTAAGCAACTAAATTAGATAACTTTGTTTAAAAGTAGAAACCATTTTGGGCACAGAAATTGTTGTCACAAGTTCTACGCACATCTATGAGTACATTTTTTAAGCACAGAAAATGTACTCATTTTATGCAAGAGAAAAGGAGGCTTGAAAGCAGTGCAAGCTTTAGAGAAGGTGTGTGCTTAATTAATGTATTGTGACTGATAGTTTAACAAATTTTACCTAACACCACCATTTCAAGGCTTCTACTTTTTGACGATAGTTATAGCGCGAGAACAAAACGACGACACAGAGACGTGTCTTTCGTGTCCTTCTTGTCCCTGTGTCGTCGTTCTGTTCTCGCGCTATAACTATCGTCATGCCATACCAACTAGCCCAAGCTGCCACACTTCTACTTTTTACTTCATTTACCTCCACTTCACCCAACACTCAGTAGCTAACTCAACCTCTCCAAGGAGTAAATACCAGAGAGTTCTTGGATGGAGGACTGAATTTTCATTTTATAAATGAAGTGCATCCACTCTCTTACTACAAAAAGAGCCTTAGTAGGTATTGCAACTTCCACAAGAAAAGATGACTAAGCAGTCACATTTCAAAGAGAGATGAGAAACGCAGAATGCATTAAAAAAAATTGACCAGCCCTAGCTAAGTCATTCCCTCTAGCTGTCCATTTAAAGAAGAACTTTTGAAATGCTAGAAATGCTTCAGAGGTGAAAAACTTGAGTGCAAAGTCGCTTAAGTGCAGGAACAGCCCTAGCTAAGTGATTCCCTCTAGCTGTCTATTTTAAAGAAGAACTTTTGGAATGCTAGAAATGCTTTAGAGATGAAAAACTTGGGTGCAAAGTAAACGTGCCTGCTGCTTTTCATGCAGTAGGCACATTTATTTTAATAATGTTCCTACTGTCCATAGTTACGCAAAAAGTGTGCACTACTATTTGTATTTAAAGGGACCGGAAACTGATTTTTTCCGACCCAGTTTTTGCCGGTGCGACAGAAAGCTTACCCTTCGTAGTGTTTTAGCTGCCACAGTTAATCCCAGAAGCACGTAGTGATCTTATAACCAGTATTTTTCAATCTGAAAGGCTCTGAACACAGATGAGCCCTTTTATCCAGCAACGCTGAGAATTGATAGCGATGCCAGTATTCTTCTGGCGACTTGTGCATGCTGTCATTGTTCTGCTTTTGCAGCAGTTTCTGTCACTATGCTTAACCACGT
Organism: Rhipicephalus microplus; assembly: GCF_043290135.1. NCBI lineage: Eukaryota > Metazoa > Arthropoda > Arachnida > Ixodida > Ixodidae > Rhipicephalus > Rhipicephalus microplus. The sequence goes on along the minus strand of NC_134710.1, from coordinate 43,239,524 downwards.
TTATTCCGAGTTTACAACTATTTTTTAAAATAACAAGCCATTACAATGAGACGATGTGGCTTTATACAGGTTCTCTGTACTTGTACCGCGTTGTGTGCCCCTGCGCCCGTGGATGGCTTGACTGTCATCGTTACTTTCTTGACACACAAGCTAAACTACGTCACTGAAAACGTCACTGCGCATATGTGCGGCCGTGCCGACTAGCAGTACATGTCATTTTTGAGACAAATTGTGAATGGAAAAACCACGTCACTACAAATATCTTCGCGACCCAGAAACTGGGTGCACAGTTTCATGAGCACGCAGAAAAGTTGCTCCAGATGGGCTGACGAGCATGAGATGCATACGTGATGCGAAAGCAGCGCCACCATAATGCGTACTAAGAAAGAAGTGAACAGTATTTCAACACTAACAGGAAAATTGTTGACCTCGCACACTCGTTTACGGTCACATGACAAGGCTAATTGGATAATTGAAGTTTCTGCCAACAGGTGGCGCCATAGGCTATTTTCCCGATATCTAATGAAGAAATAAAAACAAGGTTGGTTTGTGTCACTATGAGGGACAATCTTTCCATCTGTGCAGTCATCTAATTTCCTGTTTTAGGCAGTTATCGGTGCCTTTAAAAGCCAACAGCAAAGAAATTTGGCACTCCGCAAAAAGTGAACATAAAGGTAGTCCAGCTAGAAGTAGTCCTGCCTGCCAAGTGTCGCTTTCGAAATACAAGCCCTTACCTTAGAAAAAAGCTTGCAAACGATGGTGTTTTTGAGACCAAAACTACAAAAAAAACGACACCATTATGGCTGAGCAGAAGTGACGTGAACAACAGAAAAATCATCCCATCTGCGCTCCTGGAGCACGCACATTGCGGACGCACCCCTTAGTGTGCGTGTTTTTGTAACTTAAGAAAGCTGCGTGAACATGCCTCTTATCAAACGCTGGTCCAGGCTTCCCACTGGTGGGTTTGCCGTGTGTCACCCGCGTATTAAGAAACGCTGCTCTACTGGCCATCAACTTCAATGCAGCACGAATGCGTTTCGAACGCTGTCTTTGGGCGGAGCCAAGGCAGCATAAACGCACAGACACATTCAAAACGCGCTGCATTGAAAGCAATTTGAACGTGGGAAAAAAGCCGTTCAGCAGCAGGGAGGTTTGCTCGCAAGGAGCGATGCGGCAACGTTCTGTAGTAATCATCATATCCGGTTCTGTCCGATTTGCCTGGGCACACCGCTAGAGCTCCACGTCGTCTGCTTGCTCATAATTAGAGCACCAATTATAAATTAAATACGTAACTGCAAGATTTTTCACTGTTGTTATCGTAACTTACCATATATGTACTACATATTTATGGCCGTTTCTGCCCAAGTAAAATGTCGTTGCAGTTGGCCTTCAAGGCCTACACCGACCTTGACAACATGACAAGTCAGATTAATAATAACATTGCAGAAGCCATTCAATTCCCTTTATAATTTTATACATGCAAAGCAAATCTTTCCCAAAAATAATGAATGGTGGAAGAGTGTTGCACAAGCTGGCAGGTAAAGCGAAACTGAAAGAGTGGTACCAAGCACAAATATACAACATCAAAGTGCAGTCCATGTGAAGACAAATGAAAACGGAAGGCTTCCCAGGCACCACCAATATATGAAAAGTTTTGGCAAATACAATTTTATTTAAGAGCTTTTACTGCAACAATGCTCATTTATTAACACAGGTACGACTGCAATAACCAATAACACTTTTTTTTTTGCCAAGGGTGGGGAGAGGGTTCAGGGAGGACCCTAACCACACCATCACACTTATATTAATAAGTTATGCTTGTTAGTAGTAGTTTTTACTAGTGATACACAATGCAGTGTAAGGAAATGTGACCAAACAGGAGATATAGATTGGCGTGACACGTGCAAATTAATTTTATTTTTTGAATGACACATTTGTCTTTTCAATTCTTGCTGTACGAATGGCATTCTACATACAAAAGAAAAGATAGGTGTCGTGTCATTCAAAGATTTTGCATCCTTGACGCGCATGCAATAGGGCGGGCGTATGCGCAGCTAAAGGTACTGCAGGCCAGAGGTACCCTTGTCCAGTCCACACTCTTGCATGCTACTACGGCCAGAGGGCTAAATATGCCTGCGAATCCGTGAACTCACCGAAATCTGTGTGGAGACCAGGTCAACACATGTAAAATGAACACGCCAAAAATCTTAGAAGCACCAAGGTAACAGCAAGGTCACGAAGAAATTCAGGGCTTAGCACGGCCAAGTATTTTTTTTTTTATGTAACAGCTTGTGGCCGAACTAAGTAACACAATCAGCGGAACACCCAAGCCGCATGTGCAGTAACTTACCACGGCTTGCAGCTGACCAGCAGTGACCGCTATGCACCTCTGATGCTTGTGTGTGTTCTGCAAATGAAGAATGAAAGTTCACTCATGCTATATCTACCTATAAAGAGCAAACGTCTGTAAACGGCACGTTAAACTGCTTTAATTAATTCGGCCAGGTAACATATTCAATGATCAAACGAAAACAGGGGAAACACTTCACAACGAGTACCGAGTCATGATGGTAGCAACAGCAGTGAGCTGGTACAGTTAGTGTATCAACACAGACTCTTTCTTTCTTTCATGGCCTCATAATATTCATCGCACATATTTAAACTCCATCACGCAGTAGAGAGAAGGAGCAAAAAATATTTAGCAATTATTTGCATGCACCACAATACCAAGCACTTGGCTCCTAACAACGTATGATGAAAAATATAGTACGTACAAGGCTGCACAACTTGCTACAGTTCTTCAATATCGAACGAAAATTAATCATTTTGTTCGTAACGACAGCAATCCCGGTGCTGCAAGGCCGGTAAGGCGAAACCACCACAAGTATACGCTAATAAATAAATAATAATAAAGCACCCTGGCCACCTGGTGACCTTTATGAGTGACCCGAAAATATTTTAGCAAACACTATCTAATTTACTGAGTCATGCTATAACTTCGCGTTCTATTAAGCTACTCAAGTGAGCTATTTTAACAGCTACGAAAGCAAACTAAAAGGTAGAGCGACGTTGAGTGATGTTTGTCTTGACGACAGATTCGGGTGAGATGCGAGATCCAGCGTGGCTAAAGCTGGCAACCGAAGCGCGGCGCTAGGCTGATCGGCGGCGCACTGCAGCCGAAAAGTTGCGTGGGTCTCGGCGACTCGCGTTTTGCGAACGAAATGCTTTATTTATATTTATTAAGTTGGGTGGCAACGTTCGTCCAAATATGCTTCTCCGTACTGGCAGTGGGTACGTTATTTTTAACTTCCACGCTGGAAGTATCCGAAAGTAACAGTCGATTCCCGGTGTGTGTAGCGGTGTGTTGCGTTCTTCAAATACGGCGTTCTACAATTAAAAATATGCATCCTATCGCTTCGTCGTGGATTATCAGGGCATACCATGTGTACTTATTCCTCGAAATCGTAATAGCGAGATCACGCCGGCCGTACGTGATTGCCTTTTCATGCGTGGCTTGGCGGCGCTTGCTGACGCGTCTGTCCTCCACATAATATTCTTCCGTCGTTTCAGCGGCTGGTCTCTATTACCTGGCCGAACTTGTGGAAGAATTCACCGTTATGACTGGAAAGATCATTAGGATACTAATTTTGGTATGTGCATGTTTAGTTTTTTTTTTTCTTGTATTCTCTGCTCTGGCGTAAAAGAGTTTGACACGCTGTGTAATTTGCTGTGTTGCAGGTTACGCTCGCCATTTACATCGGGCTGTTCGCTTTTGAAGATTTTCCCATGACAATGATTGGCTGCGGAATGCTCAGCCAAGTGATGCATATGCTGGTCTTGCGCACTTTCCCTTTCTTCAACCTCTATTCCGTGCCTTTCTTGTCAGCCACGGGTACGTGTTTTCTATGCACTACTAGCAAAGCCCGCAAGATAATGACAGCGTGGAACTGAGTGCTGCGCATAATCTTCTTCCTATCGGCATAGGACTGTACACTTTGAGGCAGTGCAGTTAGTACAGAAAAGTGTATAATCTAAAGACTTACTGATCTTGTTTGTATGACTGCCCACGCTGAGTATGCTTCATCATATTGTATTGTGATACCTGTAACGTACATATTTTCATAGAACGTTCTTTCTCATTATGCAGCGACTCGCTGTCTAGCTTCTAAAAAACTACGCCAATACCTGATTGATAATGAAATAGAGTGCAGGAAACGGTAGGTGCTGCTGTGACTGTGTAAGAAACAATGCCAAATTTAAGAATTGAAAGTATTTATCTACTGCTGATCTATTGAGGTTGATGTAGTTGCTAAGACTTGTACCTGCCAATGGTAGCTTAGAAGCTAAGGTGTCATGCTGTTGAGCTCGAGGACAGAGGTCCAATTCCTAGCCATGGTGGCAAGATTTTCATCATTGCAAAATGAAAAAAAGAAAAACGGCTGTGTGCGTAGATTTATATGCACGTTTCGACCCATTGGTCAAAACTAATCCTGAGCTATTCATAATCATATTGTGGTTTTAGCATGTAAAGCTCCATAACTTCATTTTTAGCTGACATTTTACTTTGCTAATCATAAAAGGCTTGGGTTTTTTGGTTGAATTCACTATTTCAAACTATAAGAACAATGTTGTGGGAGGCCAGAGAAGAAAAGCTGATTCAACAACTTGAAAGAGGCCTGCCAACTGTACCAACATGTCTGTACAACAGTGGTTGCAACAAGAAAAAACAACATATACATATACCGTGCAGTTTGGTAATGACATGTCATAGTCAACTGTGCAAGGATCAGTTATAGTCAAATATCACCAAGACTTGTAGTGTAAGAGCAGTGGTGTGATCAGTGATAGTGGATAATTGTTTAGGTGGCTAAATGAAATAAAAACATACATTCTAAAAGTGAGTAATGTAACATTCCACAACAACCGTGCACAGAACCGAAACACAGTCTCTTTATTCTTCTCTCGTGTCTTCCCCCCGTTCCCACCAAATCCATCCGTTGTATCAGCCCACTACACTCTCCCGGGCTTTGTTTCATCCCTATGCTCCAAATAAGAGATGGCGTTGGCAATGGCTGCTATTTTCATTGTACCGTTTTTCGTCGTGGAACCGATGGTCTTCAATACTACTTTTGTGGCCAGTTTTACCATTTTAAACAGACCTACAAGTTCTGTGTTGGGAACCTGTAACCCTTCTGCACCAAAGCCATATCATCTAGTGCAATAGCAGGAATATTTGTAGTATGACATTTGTCAAATGCTCTCCTCATCACTTCCCTGTGTTTCTTTTGCTGTTCTGCATCTTTCTTCGTCCTTCGATTGAGGCTTCTGTGATATGCCAAGTATGTTGTCCACTGGTAAATAAGCCGGCTCTCTGAAGACGGCATATTAAGGGCTGCATCCAAAAGTGCTTGTATGGGATCTGTTGCGGTGCGACACAGCTGCTTGAAGGCAACACTTCCACCCTCCTTCGAATCCTGAGTACATACCTATATATTGTTTTACATCTTGGACAACTAGCTGTGCTAGTCCATTAGCTGATGGATGGTGAGGGACTGTGAAATTCCGGGTAATGTTTCTTTCTTTTGCCCACTTTGTGAATTCCTGACTCTTGAATGCGGGTTAATTGTTGGACAGAACATACTTCACTCCTTTAAACATGTCTCTGCTCAATAGGAATACGACAGCATCAGTATTTTCTTTTCCTAACTTGGCAGATAGCATCCTTGAGCATTCATCAATGCACACTAAAAAGGATGGCATTTTCTCCACTCTTTTGCTTTTCTTCTTCAAATCAGTGAAATCAAGATGTATGGTTTTAAATGGCACATTTGAATGAGATGGAAATATCATGCTGTCTGTTGTTTGCTTGTATTTTGCTTTGTTCAGTTGGCATTTGTGACAAGAACTAATGTAATCTCTAATATACTTCTTCATGCTGGGCCACGCAAGTCTTCTCCTCATTTTATAGTATGTTCTCCAGAAGCCATCATGCCCTCCCGACTTTGGACTGACGTGATAAAGGTCAAGAAGTCTTATTCTCAGAGTATCTGGTATGTGAAACTTTGTCTCCATACATCAGTTTCTCGGTGCCTTCCTATATTTGAAGCGAGTTCACCCTCTCTTTGCCCATGCAGTTACTCACAATGGGAAGTCGAGAAAAGGCATCAGCATCTGACAAATCCTGTCCGCTTCTGTGTAATACCTCAAAGCCGAACGGTTGAATGTCATTTATCCATAGAGCAACCCAGCCTTTTGGTTGAGAATCATTTAACAAATGCGAAGTGCCTTCTGGTCAGTGGAAAGTTTGAAATCCATGCCTTTTAAGTACGATGGAAAATACATCATTGCAAGCACAACAGCCAATGCCTTCTTTTTAGTCGTGCTGTAGTTTTGTTCCGACTTCATAAAGTATAGGAGTAATATGAAACCGCGTGTCTTCATCTTTCACTTCCACTAGTGGCTTTTCGTTGGCAGAGTACAGCACCTGTGCCATAGTTCATTGCATTCATTGTAAGTTCAAATGGAACAGTGAAGTCTGGTAGGGTGAATACCGGGTCGGATGATATCATCATCATCGTAATCATCAGCAGCAGCAGCCTTACTACGCCCACTGCCAGACAAAGACCTCTCCCATGTTCCGTAGGGTTGAGAGCTGGGCTAGTTGGTGAGACATCATTTAACCATATGGTGTAGTAGCGCAAATTCACGGGGACGAAGAGGACAAGAAGCGAGTGTCGTGTTTTCTTGTCCTCTTCGTCCCCGTGAATTTGCGCTACTACACCATATGGTTAAATGAGGCCTCTCCCATGTTCCGCTAGTCAACTCAGTCCTGTGCTTGCTGCTGCCACTTTATACCCACAAACTTCCTAATCTCATCTGCCTACCTAACTTTCTATCTCCCCTTCACCCGTTCGCCTTCTCTGCGAATCCACTCAGGCATCTTTAATGACCAGGGGTTATCCTGCCTACGCGCTACGCTGATGATGTGGCTAATACTAAATTTTCGTATGCTTTCTAACATTCTTCAGTCCAGATGAAATCTGCAGGGTTCATACAGGTCCTTGGAACCCTTGAAAACCCTTGAATTTGAAAAGTTCATTTTCAAGGTCTTGAAAGTGCTGGAATTATTGCAAATCTATGAAAATCCTTGAATTTCCCTTTTTAAAATAAATTGTTGCACATTTCACAGCACATTATTTCTGATGCCATAAATGTAGCTGGTGGCATATGTAATGTGTCCATCACAAAAGAATTGAGAACATCTGTAGCTTTTGCGTGGCAGCAATAATGTGCATGTCTGAAAACTCGGAAAAGGCCGGAGCAGTAGGATGAGAAACAGAAAAAGAATTGTGGAAATGCTTCCATGAAAAAGGGGTAGGAATGCTTCCATATAAAAAAAAATAAAGCTAAAAGCTGCTGTTAAGGAAGTAACAGCTACAGCAGACTCATATGCAGGAAAAGCAGAGACAATTAGCGACTTTATGTACATCAAGTCAAACAGCCTTAGGAAGACTGCCAAGACCAAGCAGCAGGAGATAGTGGATATTGATATGAAAATTCATAAAAAGCAACAAAGCATTGTGTAATACTTGTTCCTTAGTTTTCCCTATCCAAATAAAAGTTTGTAACTTGTGTCATACTGAAAGGGATTACCTATGGAACTTTAAGAAACTATGATTGAAAAATGCCTAAAAAGATGTCATTGGAGCTGTGATTTTGACATCTGCTCCAGTGATGTAACCTTAGCTTTTTCGATGAATTCTAATTATTTCAAGCCTTTATCATCCCCTGAACATGTGTTAATTCGGTTTCAATGTGGCCCTTGAAAATTAACACACATAGCCTTCAAAGATCTTGAAAACCTTGAATTTTTCTGATGTAAACGAGCATGAACCCAGACTCTGTGTCTTTTTGGAGCTACTTGTTCAACAGCTTTGCTCATGATGCAAAATCTTTTATGTAACTTCTAAAGTGTCCTGCAAGTGCTAGAGACACTCTGTGTGTACATTGTCTGGCTTCTTCATCAGTTGTTCACATTCTACGGACTCTTCTTTCATGTTCTTTGTGAATCCATTTGAAATTCCTGGTGATGCTTTCCGGTAAATCATACTGGACGTCTTGATCCACTTCACAAGTTGAGAAATACGACTGGCCGTTTGCATACCTGCCAAGTCTTCCAGATTGGCCGGGAGACTCCCGGATTTCGACTGTTTCTTCCGTTTGTACGGTTGTCATGAAAATCTCCCGGAAATCGAAATTTCTGTGTGATGTGGCTGCATTGACAAAAAAGCAGTTCAGTCCGCTCCAGGCTTTTTGAACCTACTCCATTTTATTATAAATAAATTTATGAGGCATTCATCTAATTGTACAGTATAATTTCAGTGATGTGAAACCGCGGTAGATGCGAATTCGTGAAATTAGGCAGCCAAATTCTACTATGTCTATTGGGCCTAAATTCAAATGTTCCGAACACATATCATAATCTTGTTGGGTGGTACGAACTTTAGTACAAAAACTGTCGAACGAGGGCTGAGAGCAGCGTACTCGAAGCTTCGGAATGACGCATATGGCTGACGCACACGCTGTCTTCTACAGTGCGTGTAATTGTCGTTTCCAGAATTGCTGTGGACTGAACCATTATTGTTCTTGACACAATCATGTATGGCGATGACGTAAGTGACAGAACCCCAAAAGTGTGCGCGTCTCAACGCTCAACCAGTCAAAGCAACACTGCTTTCCATAAACTCTGTGGACGAAACCGCGGCAGATGCAATCGTAGATGGCATAAAACCACTCAGTTTTGAAGGCACGTGCGCAGCAAAGTGCACGGGGATTGAAAAAGGAACTATCGTTTGCCTCAACAGCTGTGCACAAAACCACGGTCGCGGCAATGGGATAGCGATCTACGAGCTCGGAGGGCACGGGGCTAACGCAGCGGTAGCTTAAAGGCAGTAAAAACGTAAAATAAAAGGAGGCCAGACGCGTTTTGGCGTTCCTGTTAAAAGAATCTAGTAGTGAGCAAAGCTTTGACCTTTGCTTTTGCGCCAGCCAGCTGCGCTGTCCCGTCTGTTCACGTGTGTCCCAGGAAGACATACGCGAGTTGTTTTCACAGAAATAGATTCTGCTAGTTGTGTTGATCTTTTGAGACTCTCACCTTAGTCAGAAACACTACCCTTGTGTATTCCGCCACTCCAAGCCGCAACGCTAATGTTGGCACTTGCGATTAAGACCCCACCCCCATTTTCTCTTGTTTTTCGTGATTCTTTGTTTGTTTGTCCTTGAGTTTTTATGTGCTGAAAAAAAGATAGGGCCAAATCATCATCATCATCATCAGCCTGACTACGTCCAGTGCAGGACAAAGGCCTCTCCCATGTTCCGCCAGTTAACCCGGTCCTGTGCTTGCTGCTGCCAATTTATACCCGCAAACTTCTCATCTGCCCACCTAACCTTCTGTCTCCCCCTAACCCGCTTCCCTTCTCTGGGAATCCAGTTAGTTACCCTTAATGACCAGCGGTTATCCTGTCTACGCGCTACATGCCCGGCCCATGTCCATTTCCTCTTCTTTATTTCAACTGTGATATCCTTAACCCCCATTTGTCCCCTAATCCACTCTGCTCTCTTCTTGTCTCTTAAGGTTACACCTACCATATTTCTTTCCATTACTCGCTGCGTCGTCCTCAATTTAAGGTGAACCCTCTTTGTAAGTCTCCAGGTTTCTGCTCCGTAGCTAAGTACCGGCAAGATACAGCTGTTATATACCTTCCTCTTGAGGGATAGTGGCAATCTACCTGTCATAATTTGAGAGTGCTTGCCGAATGTGCTCCACCCCATTCTTATTCTTCTAGTTACTTCACTCTCATGGTTAAGCTCTGCGGTTATTACCTGCCCTAAGTAGACATAGTCTTTTACAACTTCAAGTGCACTATTACCTATCTCGAAGCGCTGCTCCTTTCCGAGGTTGTTGTACAGTACTTTCGTTTTCTGCAGATTAATTTTAAGACCCACCTTTCTGCTCTCCTTGTCTAACTCCGTAATCATGACTTGCAATTCGTCCCCTGAGTTACTCAGCAATGCAATGTCATCGGCGAAGTGCAAGTTACTAAGGTATTCTCCATTAACTCTTATCCCTAACTGTTCCCATTCTAGGCTTCTGAAAACCTCCTGTAAGCACGCGGTAAATAGCATTGGGGAGATTGTGTCCCCCTGCCTTACACCCTTCTTGATTGGTATTCTGTTGCTTTCTTTATGAAGCACTATGGTAGCAGTTGATCCCCTGTAGATTTCTTCCAGAATGTTTATATATACTTCATCTACGCCCTGATTCCGCAGTGTCTGCATGACAGCTGATATTTCTACTGAATCAAACGCCTTCTCGTAATCTATGAAGGTTATGTATAGTGGTTGGTTATACTCTGAGCATTTCTCTATTACCTGATTGATAGTATGAATGTGGTCAATTGTTGAGTAGCCTGTTCTAAATCCTGCTTGTTCCTTCGGTTGATTGAATTCTAATGTTTTCTTTACTCTGTTAGCAATTACCTTTGTAAATAGCTTGTATACTACAGAGAGCAAGCTGATCGGCCTGTAATTCTTCAAGTCCTTGTCATCTCCTTTCTTATGTATTAAGATGATGTTAGCGTTCTTCCAAGACTCTGGTACCCTTCCCGTCAGAAGACACCTTGTAAACAGCGTGGCTAGTTTTTCTGACACAATTTGTCCTCCATCTTTCAGCAGTTCTGATGTTACCTGATCCTCACCAGCAGCATTGCCTCTTTGCATGCTCTCCAAAGCTTTTCTGACTACTTCTATCATTACTGGTGGGGTGTCATCTGGGTTACTGCTAGTTCTTATTGTATTAAGGTCGTGGTTGTCTCGGCTACTGTACAGATCCCTGTAAAACTCCTCCGCTATTTTAACTATCCTATCCATATTGGTAGTTATTTTGCCTTCTTTGTCCCTTAGTGCATACATCCGACTTTTGCCTATACCCAGTTTCCTCTTCACTACTTTGATGCTTCCTCCGTTTTTCAGAGCGTGTTCAATTCTCTCCATGTTATACCTTCTTACATCGCATACCTTACGCCTATTAATCAACTTCGAAAGCTCTGCCAGTTCTATTTTGTCTGTTGTACTTGAGACTTTCATGATTTGACGCTTCTTAATTAGGTTCTTCGTTTTCTGGGAAAGCTTGCCAGTGTCCTGTCTAACTACCCTGCCTCCAACTTCCACTGCACACTCCGTAATGATACTCGTCAGATTATCATTCCAAATAATTCAATGCTAATCCCCCCCCCCCCCCCTTGCGGAAATCTTGCGGATTCAGAATCCTTGAACTTGGCAGGCATGCGCTTGTGTCTGTCGAGACGCTCAGTGTTACCCACATTATAGAGGCTTCTATCCTGTCAGCTGTGCCAATGTAACATTTCACGACAACTGTCACAGAACCAAAGCACGATCGCTTGATTCTTCTTCCTCGTCTTGCCCCCGTTCCCACCAAATCCGTCCTTCATCATATTGGCCCACTACAAGTAAACTACAACTGTCATTAAAGTTATCACAATGATGTGAAAGGTTTGATGTGAAAGCTTTGCAATCAATGTAAAAAGATGTACTAGAAAACAACTGTACCTAATATGTGTCAGTGACACTAGGCACTATGCCAATAATAATAAGGGCTTTAGCATGCAAGGGCCTTGAGTTGCATGCAGTACAGATATTGTACTGTAGCTAAAGCATCCTCTGTTGAGAGAATTTCTATTGAATCTTTTTTTGTGAATGACTTAAAATCTGCAGACCTCTTTTAAGTGTGTTGACATTGATCATTAATAAAAATAGTAATGTGCAATTCATGCTCATTCTGTGCAATACTTAAGCAGCAAAATAACTCATCGTTTATGCTGGGGTATCTGGCCATATAGATATTGAATGTAATATGCTTTCTGCTGACATCACCGCATCCAAAGCGCCCCGCCGCGGTGGTCTAGTGGCTAAGGTACTCGGCTGCTGACCCGCAGGTCGCGGGATCAAATCCCGGCTGCGGCGGCTGCATTTCCGATGGATGGAGGCATAAATGTTTTTGGCCGGTGTGCTCAGATTTGGGTGCACGTTAAAGAACCCCAGGGGTTCTTTAGAACCCCTGGCGTATAAAAGAACCCCAGGCGTATAAGATTTGTGTTCAGTAATTTAAAGCTGCCGCAAACTTGGAGGGACCCTGCAACACTTTTCCCAGTAATGATTTATTGACTTCATTAGAAGAGTTTATTCTTTAATGTATCGACTGCTGCAAAAATATTCAGAATCTGTCTAGTATGAGCAGAGTTACAGGGATATGTCGCATGCTTTAAACACTTTGTCTCTCTTCTTTTATACCAGCGAGCCTTCAGAAAAGTGTGTGGAGGGGGGTTGGTGAAAAGGGTCGAGAAGCTACATCCTTTACCAGTGCACTTTGTGACCTTGAGCACTCTTCTTTTTCTTCCTGAAATGTGTAGCTTACTTTCAATGTAATCGTTAGTGAGCGCGCATGTACAAGGCAGCATCTAGCGGCTGCCGTAGTAACTATGCAGCTCATGATGCTCATATCGGCCAACGGCCATGGACTTTTGGTTTATGGCACCGTAATTTGGGTTCATGGCATCTTTGTTGAAAGAAGAGGGGCAATTTCTAGCTGACTTTGAGAAGTAATTGTGGATTCCAGGCACTGTGCTGCCCTATTATGTTTGGCTTACATGTTCTCAGGTTGCGTAGTGATTTATTTATTTTTTATTTTATATACTGCAGCCTCAATGAGGCTATTGCAGGAGTGGGGAAAAAAGAACATGAACAAATCAATCTTCATCAACAGGCTTCCAGAAATTCTTGTAGGGGTAGTGAACGAACACTTCCAGGCAGCAAATTCGAGGCTTCTATAGTTGAAGGGAAAAAGCTGTATTTGCACATGTCAGTGTGGATGAAAAAAGTTGCAATGTTAAGAGCATGGTCACTTCTCGTAGACAAAGATTAGGAAAATTTCAGGTATGATTCGAGAGTGCTGAAGCGAGAGGAAGCGTTTAAAATGTGCAGAAATTTTAGGCAATCAACATGGCGCCGTTTTGCAAGTGTAGTGAGGCCTAGCTGGGGAAGGAAATTCATTGGAGGAAAATACCTGTCATATCTCTTGCATATAAAGTGCACAACTCTTTTTTGAACAGCTTCTAGTTTCTTGATGTCACCTTTTTTATGGGAGTTCCAAACCACACTATACAATATTCGAGAATGGGTCGAATAAGTGTTTTGTAGGTAAGTAGTTGGTTTCTTGAGGAGCAAGACAGAGCGTACGATGTAAATAACTTAAACTTTTCAGGGCTTTGTTGCATGTGAGATTAATATGTTTGGACCATGATAAATTATGTGTCATAAGGATACGAAGTTACTTGAATTTGGACACCCTACACAAACTAACATTGTTTAAACTGTAGTCAAATGTCAACAGACATGAACGTCTGGTAAATGACATCATGACCGTCTTGGCGTTGTTAATATTCATTTGCCAAGATTTGTACCACAGTGTTTTCTGACAATGCTCAAGAAGTGTTGCCTGGTCTCTCAAATTTTAGTCAGTGTGCAAAGGAGTTACAGGGATCATTAATCCCAACAGCGTGCCCATCCATTAATTTTTTTCTTTCTTTCTAGCTCTTGTCATCCTGAACCACTACCTTGCGTTCAACTTCTTTACTAACAAGGTCTATACCTTGAGTGAGGCAAGTGTTATCTTCGAATTTGTCATCATAGTAAATTTGTACCCCTCAGAGCATACTGTACTTATGTTCATTTATGTGTGCAGGTGCTTGCATACTTCACCCTCTGCCTTTGGCTGGTGCCATTTGCATTTGTGGTGTCACTTAATGCTAACGACAGTGTCCTCCCAACTCTTGCAGAACGGAGGCCACTTCTCAGTGGTATGTATGTAGTAAATTTTATTAATAAACTTGGCGAAATAAGATGCATTTTTGTTAGACCTAATTTTTATGAAAAGTTGATGTGCACTGAAGCATTTTGGTCTTCACATGTGTAGTCATAATGTCTTTATTCAGTCTCCATTCAGACAGAGAAATTAATCTCACCATAATTGGATACCCTTAAAATTATGTGCAATTCTGTAGTACCTGTAGTGCCACTGTTAGCATTATGACCACAAGACTGCATATGTCGGGAGATGTGCAGTTGCTTTTTTTATTAATGCACTGGCTCCTAAAATAAATACACATACTGTCACAGAGACCACAAATATGCAGGAGAGACAGAAGCGAGTATATGTACAATACCTGCAAGCAACTGTGCCCCTGAATAGCCACCAGCATCTCGTGCAGCACCAGTCTCTTCTTCGTCTGCCATGGCGCGCTCATGCTGTATGCCTCATAACATCACCACAAACAAAGCACTGTCAGGACACCTTCAAAGTCATTTGGGACTGGCAGTGTAGTATGGCTTTAGGCGCAGCACATGAATGACATCAGTAGGTGGTGTAGCAAAGACGTGTGGATGAATGGGAGTGATCAGGTAGTCCACATAAGTGACCTTGTGGAAAGCCTTATATATTGAAGAAAAAGCTTTTCACAGAAGCATTTGCATCGATACAGCATACAGGGTCGGACAAAAGATTGAGGAGGGTAGTCGACATTACGATGCCGCTTATCATAGGGCTCCTTTTGTGTGGCTTGAAAAGCACAGTGCTTAGTGTGGGCGAGCAACGAGGGCTCTGGAAGGAACGTCCCGAGCACACACGGTTGGTACAGTAGTATCAAAAATAAGGAGTGTTTCAAATGGCAACATCGAGTTGCGGCTGTACAGAAGGAAAAATTGAGAGTAGCCAGTGGTGTCATGCATGAACGAACTGTATCCAGAAGCAACGTAGGCTAGGGTTGCATTCTTATCAAGGTGGTCAGCAGATACGTACATTGGCAACATAATTGTTGGAGTTTAGTTGAGGCACTCGGTAAGACCATTGGTCCATGAATAATAGGCGGTAGTAAGTTTACGTTCAGTTTGTTTATTGAAAATACCTCAAGGACTCTGCACACAAGGTTTTACATGAGGTGAGTTGAGTAGCTACGAAAGAGTTCGCTGATGACTTTTGCGCGGAAGCGACGGCTACTTTTTATAAGAAGCTAACAAAGAGCCCTATGTCTAAAAATGATGTCATTGAGCAGAAATTCTGTGATGTCTGTAGCGTAGCTAGTTGGCAAAGTACGTGTTATTGTATACCTGGTGGCATAGTCAGTTGTGACAGCAATCCATTTGTTGCCTCATACGGACGTAGGAAAAGGTGCGAGCAAGTAGAGGCCGACGCGAAAGAATGGCTCTGGTGGAATGTCGATAAGTTTGAGCAGGCTAGCCTGAGGGAGTGGGACGTTTGTGATGCTGACAGACCTTGCAAGCAGTGACATATCGGAGCACAGAACGATACAAGCCAGGCTAAAAGAACCACTGCCACACATGGGGATAAGTGTGTGACACTCTCGGGTGGTCCGCAGTCAGAGCATCATGTAAATGTTAGCACGCAGGTGTCATGAAATAACTAGTGAAAATTCCGGACCATCAGGCTTTATGGTGTGGCGATATAGAATGCCATTGCATTGGACACACTGGTGGAAAGAAGAGACGGAACGTCCTGTGGAGACATGCTGAATAACCATCTTGATGGTTGCATCCCGATGCTGTTCTGTGTTGATTTCAAGCAAATCGGGAAGTATACAGTATTCGTTTTCATGGTCAGTGAGGCTAGCAGGGTCCACCAGATGCCTTGTGACAATCGGCGCCTTGGTGCAGCTTGCTAGATTTGTAGATTACGTTAAAGGAATACCCCTGGAGACGTAGAGCTCAGCCGCCTAGGCTATCAGTTGGGTCCTTGAGTAGTGACAACCAACAGAGAGGGTGGTGGTCGTTAATAACTGAGAACTGACAATTGTACAAGTAGGGACGAAATTTCGCGACAGCCCAGACCAACCGAAGTCCCGACTCTAAGGGTGTGTACCACTGCCCACTCTATTGGTCAACCTTCAACTTCTGTAGAGAAAGCATCCAGCAAGCCATAGAAAGGGGGCGGTGGAATTCATAAAAGAGTTCCACCCATGCTGTGCGGGCATGAAGCTCGGTGGTTTCCATCGTTCCTCAACATCATGTGGGATGAGATCTTTGCCACATTGAAGACCACCCAGTGTCGAGAAGTACCTCAAATTCACCTATGTCTCGTACATGGTGCGAGATATGATTTACTCTGTCATCCTTTATGAAAGGAAATACGGGAGTGCATGGCCGGCGCTGCCGCCATCAACCGACGGCAAAAGAAAACATGTTCGCTTTCGGGGTAATTTATGGGCGAACGAAATAACCAGTCATAGCCGGTAGAAAAGCGCTGCTGGATTACGCTCTTGCTACAATAGCGCTACCGCCGATGCCTGCAGCACGTCGTCTGCTGCGAACAAATCGACCATGGTGCGCGGACAACACCCAGCACAAATAACAAGGCACAGCCGATCACAGCCTGCTTGGAGGCGCGCGCTTGCGAGTGCGCACCTCAAGACCGACTGTGATCGGCCGGGACTGGTTTCACCGATAGATGACTCCGAAAGCGAACATGTTTTTTATCGCTGTCAGTTGATGGCGCTGTAAGCGGCCGCTGCAGAGTGCTGGCCACGCACTCCTGTGCTCTTTTTCATAAAGGAAGACAGAGTACATGTATGTCACCACGTACAACTCAGATCACAAGACTATGATGGCGCCTTTGTACATGGCCGTAAGAATGTTGCCACTGAAATAATAAGAGCGCGACACCAGAGACTGCTAAAAGACACCACATGCAATGCTGTAGTGGCTGTACTACTCCTTGATGGTGCCAACTCATGCAAATAAGCACAATTGGGTCTGTTGCATTGCCTAATTTATAACACAACTCCACAGCACCCCTCTTTACCAACAACTAGCCGAAACAAATGCTTTCAAGTACTGGTGTTATAAAAATATTCTTTAAGGATCCTCGGCAACATTTTATATTCTGTTCTACCAATAAGCCTCCTTAACCAATTTTTTTTAGTTTGAATTTTAAAAAATTTATTTCACAAGACCAAGCCATTTTAGTGTTTCTCTTTATTTACTCTTTAATATGTATTTAACTATCTGTAATCATACATACATTTGGTGGAATTGAAAATCATGTTGTCATGAACTGATTTCCCAAAAGGAGGAATGCTCATCCACTGTACTGAGGGCATTCAAGGGAAAAGCTAATCCTGGCTGCAGCGGCCGCATTTTAAATGGAGGTGAAAATGCTTGAGGCTCGTGTGTTTCGATTTGGGTGTGCGTTAAAAAAACCCCAGGTGGTTGAAATTTCCGGAGTCCTCTACTACAGTGTCTCTACTACAGTGTCTACAGTTTTTGGGCGTTTAGCCTCCACAATATTTTTATTTTTATTTTTTTTTATACATACTGCAGCCCTATTCAGGGCTATCGCAGGAATGGGACGTTATATAATACTAGGCAACAGAGAAAAAATACAAACAAATAATACAAATTGTAAAGCAAGTACACTCATAAGCAAAAGTAAAAATGAAGTTAATTACGCGTCAGTAAGATATTCATCGACAGCAACTATGAAGTCGGTTAGTGGTAGGGAGCGAATGCTACCAGGCAGGGAATTCCACAGTTCTTTTGCACGCGGAAAAAAACTGTATTTAAAGGTATTAGTACGAGCAAAGAAAGGTGTTACATTCAAAGCGTGGGAACTGCGGGTACAACTATCATCAGTAAATGTGATGAGGTTACCATGACCAAGGCCGGAGGAGGAGTTAATAATTTCGTATAAAAATTTTAAAGCTTTGATTTGGTATCGCGAGAGTTGTGATGGGATTTTTAATGATTGAAGGGCTGTGGTCGGCGAGAAGTTGCGGCTATAGTTACGAAAAATGAAACGGATAGATTTTTGCTGAATGTTGTCTAGCAAGCTTATTTCACAGTGTTTGTAAGGGAACCAAACTACGGATGCATATTCGAGGACAGGGCGAATGAGTGATTTATATAAAAGCAGTTTAGTATATCGAGGGGCGTTAGGTAAAGTGCGGCGCAAATAACCTAATTTTTTTTGGAGCTTTACGACATACATGATCAATGTGGCTAGTCTATAAAAGGTGTTCGGTTAGAATTACTCCTAAATATTTGTACTGTGAAACTCTATTGAGCTCTATATATAAGGGAAAAGACTCAAAACCATAGATTAAGTTCAGGCGATTGTACTCACATTGCATTAGGGGCGAAATGAAAAAGAATATTCATCTACTTACAAGGGTGTATCCAAAAGTTTGAATTATGATAAAGAAATTGCAAAGATACTTACATGAAACTCTTTGTGCAGGATCAGTGTCACTGCTATGCATACCTGTGCAATCATCAAATCCTTCTCTGAAGTAGTTTTTTTTTCACAAGCCGTGCGAGACATCAGTCTGCATGGTGAGCAATATTGAAGCTCGAAGTGTCATAATGTTCCCCTATTTGAAGGGCAACAACACATGTCAAATCCAAGATGAAAAAAGAAAGCCGTTTATCAGGATGGAAGTCCATCATATGTCACTGTTGTGAAAGAGAAGAAGAACATTCAAAGTGGTCGTGTGTTACTGACATACGAGCCATGAGTCAGTAGACGCTCTATCAAGGATGATCTTGCCATGAAGAAAGTGATGGCCATTATCTTCAACAACAGAAAATCGGCCATAGAAAGAGTGATGGCGGGGACTGAACTAAGTTATGGAACTGCATCAAGCATTGTTCAAAAGGAACTGCTTATGAATAAGGTGTCTGGACAGTGGGTCTGCACCTTGCTTGTTGACTCCTCTATAAAGGTGAACATGCTTATGACTTTTCCCAGAAGATTTTAACACTGTTGTTGTGGAAGCATCTATTCTAGCAACCTGCCAATTAGGCTATAAGCTTTTGCAGCATCCAACTCATTAGTCTGATCTTGTGCCAGGCATCTTCTTCTTCTTTCCTAAGATAGAGAAACCATGTGTAGTCCAGATTTGATGACAGAGAGGATGTCATTTTCGAAGTGGAACAGTAGTTTTCGAGCAAAGCAGGGTCTGAAGCCTGTGAAGAAACACTGGCAAAAATGCGACTCTGCAGGGAGACTACGAGAAAAACTAACTTGGACCACTGCAAGTGACTGTTGTATATTTTTTATTTCATGGTAATAATTAAAACATTCCTAGACCACCTTGTAGATTTTGGTGCAAAAGCAAAGGTTTATACGTGTGAACCACTTGAACTTAGGTTTTTTTAAATTATTATTATTGAAAAGATGCAGTAGGTACCCAGTGCTTGTGTTAAAAATATCGCGTGCTCACACATACACTAAAACCAAGTTTTGTTGTTGGCATTTCTTTTAGATGACAATGACGTTGTTTCAAACTACTTCTCTCAGCGAAACAAGCGCTACAACCTGCTCTCGTTTTTCAACAAGGCCAAAGAGTCCATCTTGCCACAGCGTGTCAAGAAAGTGTTTTGAACGTACCGGTGGTGAGGCCAACTGTTCTTCACCTATGGCCTTCCATGAGACATGCAGAGTGGTCTTTATGTAAATATGCACATCAAGACTGTTGATATTTGTGCCTGTGTGTGTGCAGCTTTTATTTGTAAGTAGGAAAATAAAACCCTGGCAGTGATTGCATTTGCAGACTGTCCTTTATTGGTGTACTAAGTAGAGGGTGTCTGAAAGTGAACAGTTGCACTCTTTATTTTGTAATGTGGCCGAACTACATTCCGCTGTTTGCACAAGTATTGCCAGTAGTTGTGGAAAACGGTGAAAGTCTTGATTGCATAATTAAGTTTGCCTTAGAGTTGCAGTAGATGCTCTTGCCTTTCTGAATAGCCTGGAAACTGGAAAAAGAAAAACATGATAAGATGATGGTACACATGATTAGAATGCACTTGTACAAGCTGAACAGTAAGGCCCGCAAAATTGGTTAATGATGTTGGTGTCTAAGGTGTGACGATGAAAAATTTCAAAAGGTAGTAGACAGGAGCGCTCTACTGATCAAAGTAAAATTGAAAGACTTTTCTGCTCCCACAGGGAAGCCTTGTTCATAGGTATAAGAAAAGGAAAAATGCATTATAACAGTTTGGTTGAATATGCTAGAGCTTGTTAAGTGCTGTGGCTTGTGCTAGTTTGTGTACCATACTTAAGAAGTGGTGTTGCAAGAAACGCAACAAAGGACAGGTGTTCATGAAAACAAGTGCTTGAACATCATCGCTCCTGTTTGAAGTGTGCAGAGTAGTGCGTATCATGAACGACTCAAGATCAAGATAGCCCAGTCTGTATAACAAGAACCTATGCCCTAGTGTGTCCAGTGGAAGCGACAAGCTCAGCCAGAGCATTGGGTTTCCTAATGTCCTTTGGTCTTATTCTAGTTGCGTACATTGAGCTGACTTACAAGGTCACTAGCTTCACCAATGTACACATAGTTGCAGTAAGTGCATGGGATGTGTGCAGAGTAGTGTGCAGAGTAGTGCGTGTCATGAACGACTCAAGATCAAGATAGCCCAGTCTGTATAACAAGAACCTATGCCCTAGTGTGTCCAGTGGAAGCGACAAGCTCAGCCAGAGCATTGGGTTTCCTAATGTCCTTTGGTCTTATTCTAGTTGCGCACATTGAGCTGACTTACAAGGTCACTAGCTTCACCAATGTACACATAGTTGCAGTAAGTGCATGGGATGCAGTAAGTTCATGGGATAATGTTTATCACCCATGGGAATTTCTCTTCCGGTAAATTTTGATGAGTATCTGTTATAGCTTTTGGTTATGTGTGGAAATTAACTGTTGTTGAAAAACTTATAACACAGCTGAGGGCTGTACTTATGAATAGGACAAATGATATTTCTCTGTGCTTTTGATCAGGGGGAGCACAAGGCAGTTGTGGATAAGCCATTTGAGGTTCATCTGTATTAAGGAACGGCTTAGGATAGCTGCAGGCTGACAGTTAATATCGCAACTCGCACCTGTCATCTGTGCAGTCTTCCTGTTTTGTGCAGACTTTCTCCGTGCATCAAAATGTTAAAACCATGGCCCTTTTGTGTGAACCCATGTAGCGCCCTGTACAAATTTGTGTTTTGTGAATGCTGAATAGTGAATTAGTCTCTTTCCTTTCAACCAGCGTATCAAGAAATTGAATCTTGCCGTCTATTTTCATTTCCATTGTGAACTGCATCATGCAGCTTTCATGCCGTTAAGATTTTAAGTGAACTGTCTCTGTGAATCATGCAGAAGCTGTTGTCAACGTATCTAACAAATGTTACTAGATTGGTGCTGGTTGCTCATATTGAGACTCCTATAGCACTTTCATGGACCTCATGTAGGATTTTTTTTACTCTTGTATGTATTTTACAAGCAGAATTCCAATAACCAAGCTAGGTTCTTTGGGTCATGCAAAGGCGGTGCCAAGGGGGGGTCTGCCCCTAAAATTTCTTCCTGCCCTTTTTTTACCCCCCCCCCTCCCAGCATAGTCAAAGCAAAATGCATAAGTTCCCAGCCTCTTTGCCCCCCATGAAAGTACTCGCTCCCAGTAAAAAAATCCTGATGCCACCCCTGGAGTCGTCGGGTGACCTTTTGCATTGAGTATCATCAGATTCCAGAATGGATCATATGTTGAGTTTAACGTCCCAAAACCACCATATGATTATGACAAATGCCATTGTGGAGGGCTCCGGAAATTTAGACCACCTGGTGTCCTTCAACGTACACCAAAATCTGAGCACACTGGCCTACAGCATTTTCGCCTCCATCCAAAATGCAGCTACCGCAGCTGGGATTCGATCCTGGAACCAGCGGGTCAGCAGTCGAGTACCTTAGCCACTAGACCACTGTGGTGGGGCAAGGTACCAGAACAGTTTTGCATACATCCACTGACATTTTCATTGGCACAGTTGTGAAAAGACTTCTACGTTGGAGCCAAAACGTTTTTTTTTTCATCAAAATTTTTAGCTCGGCATTGCATCTGAGGTATACCTTTTACAACTAAATGACACAGGTGGCCCACAAAGGATTACCCTCTTTTCATGACAATGTCTCAGAAAACTGCTGTAGATACTGGTAAGCAGTTACAACAACGCATGCTTGTGTTCGAATTTAGCAGGCAATTCTTCCCATTGCTGATTGTCGGTTCATGAACAGACATTCACCCGATTCTAAACACGGTAGTAAAAGAGCTGTTCTGTTAGCAAGCCGAGCTATGTGGCTTACAGAAGCAATGCAGTACAGATGGGCTTTTTTCACTGAAGGGGTATGTACAGGGTTGCTAGTATTATGTTTTAATGATTTCTCGCCAACCTTCTTGCCAAAAGCAAGAAATTTCAAGTATGCTGTAAATGACAAATGCAAACTTTTTAATATTGGCAGTGAATTAAACCAGCTCCAAAGTGCTTTGAAAAGCACTGGACGTCTGTGTGTGTTTCATCGCAGCATTCCTTTCGTCAATATGCTTCTTCACGGTGGATGAAAAATTGAGCTAGCCGATGATGCGCTTTCGCAGTTACCTACCTTTGCTCCATTCAGGAGTAAAAAATGGGAGGAAAGTCTCGAAAACCTGCGTGGCCCTGCTCTTCAAACAATGACGAAGTAGCGATTAAGGGCCGACATTGCACCTCCTCTAGCTTCCCAAACCTTCACCCTTGCGTGCCCTGTGTGCACGCCTATGCATGGGCAATACTAGCGTCGAACTCCATGCTTGCATCGGCTTTTTATTGCTATCAGTAAATATGCGAAAATGAACGATTGATAATGTGATTTCTGGCGGCGCGAAAGACGACGCTGTGCTCGATACGATGTCTGCATGGTGGTGCTCGGCTGCTGCTCGGAAACTCAACCGCGACGGCCGCGTTTTGACGGAGGCACAATGCTAAAGGCCTGTGTACTTGGATTTATAGGCACGTTAAATAACACCAGGTGGTGAAAATTTTCGGAGCCCTCATAATCACGGTATCCCTCATAATCATATCGTATGGTGTTTCGCTTCGAAGCACCGTTTGCGAATTCTGTGCTGGCTACAACAGACGGGCGTGGGGGGGGGACTTAAATTGCGCTGTTGACCGAACTGATGTGCTGTATTTGACGCTATAAGTCATTCCTGCTAACGCAAAGAACGTATTTTCGACGTGTTTCGTGGCGATTCGGTTGTGGTAATGCGGCCAAACGGCTGGTGACACGTCGGAAAACTGATGCGTGTGGGTGCAGGTCAAGCGAATGCGCGGCGACGGTGTGCGTGGTCAAGAAGTCCGAAGGCATTCTTCGTTTTAGGAGCTTGCTCCTTTTGCTGGAGCATTGTCTCTCGTCATTGCGCCGGTGTGTACGCTAGTGCTTATTGCTCCCACTAAACGCGCAGCTGTTCGTTCCAAGAGCGCTCACTAGATGGCCCGCTGCCACCCAGGAGGCGGGAAAAAAAGACACAAACCCAAAAGTTGGTGGGATGTGAAGTTAAGAGAGCCATAGCAAAATGCCAGAAAGCCTCTAGGGAACACAGACACGCTAAGCAGCGGGGTGAACCAACAGATGATGTTGAAAACAAAACGAAAATCTTTCTCAGCTGTAGAAGGGATGCATCCCTTCTGATCAATGAAAAGATTAGAAGAAAGGGAGCTCAGTGGCTGGCAGAAGTACATAAAAAAGATAGAAAGACAGCTACGAAATTTTGGAACCATCTAAACTTCCCAAGAAATGAGACGAGTCTAGAGCAGAGGTTTATAACAACAGCTCAAGGTGCTAGGCTAGAAGGGGACGAAGCTATTGAATATTGCCACGTTCCATTTCCCAAGTTTTTGTTATCGTCCCAAAACACCACACGATTCTCAGCGCAAACCGCGCCTGCTGTTTTCTAGAGGGTTCCGGACTGTAGTAGATCATTTCGATAAGATCACGCCCACTGTGCGAATGGTGCAGATTGTTCTGGAACGCACGCCGCCACCAGCGATAGCGCTAGAACATTCGACGGCGGGAGTATAAATGCCGACGCGCTTCGCCGCTTGTCAGTTGTTGATCGAAGGCCGACGCTCCGTTCGCCGCTATCAGTCTGAGACTGCTATCTGTGCGAGACTGCTGCTGTAATTGGACTTTCTGTTTACCGGGCACAGGTTCGCCCAAATAAACAGTTAAATTTCAACAAGAAGTCTCCTGTCTTCGGCCACGTCACGACCCCGTGACATCTGGTGGAGGTGCTGCTTCGTTCATGTACCGCACGCCCCCGTCAAGCCGTGAACCCAGCCCACGTCGCGGAGAAGACACCGACGCCAACCAGGAGCATCGAACAAGCCGCCGACAGCAAGGGCTACCACCGGAGTACGGGATTCTGGAAGACAAGGTGCGGAAGACCAAGACCATGACCGCGACTGCAGCGACAATGACAACCGCCGCATCCCTGCCCACGATGGTCATGCATCAACCCAGGGAACCACCAATTTTCCATGGGTCATCGTTCGAAGACCCGGAGTCCTGGTTAGAAACATACGATCGTGTGGCCGCCCTCAACCACTGGGACAACGAAGAAAAGCTCCGGCGTGTGTACTTCTACCTGGAAGACACCGCAAGGACCTGGCTAGAGAATCGTGAGTCCACGCTCCGAACGTGGGATGTCTTCTGCGGCACATTTCTGCAAACGTTCGCGAGCGTCGCTCGCAAAGAAAGGGCCGCTGCTCAACTAGAGACCCGGGTTCAGCTACCGAATGAAAAGGTTGGAATTTTCACAGAGGAGATGACCCGCCTATTTCGTCACGCTGACCCAGACATGCCTGAGGAGAAGAAAGTTCGTTTCCTCATGCGAGGGGTCAAACAGGAGCTCTTCGCGGGACTAATGAGGAATCCACCGAACACCGTCCAAGAATTTGTATCCGAGGCGACCACCATCGAAAAAACCCTTGACATGCGCACCAGACAGTATAATCGTCGCCTGACTCCAGAATGCGCTGCTGCTCAAACCAGTGACTCCGAAAACCTGCGTGAAACGATCCGAGCGATCGTGCGGGAAGAGCTGCGCAAACTGTTGCCTTCGGCGCAACCTCAAGTGGATTCGATCGCCGACATTGTGCGAGAAGAAGTTCGGCAATCACTTCGAATTCCCCCTACACCGCTGCCCGAGCCAGAAACTATGAGCTACGCCGCTGCAGTACGCCACACCGCTCCTCCCCGTCCACGCCAAAACGCCGCCCCGTCGCACTTCCGTCGCCAGACACCACCGCCGCCACCACCCCCACCGACGACCTACCGTTCACCAGCGGGCCAGCGCAGTGCGCCGAGGAAAACCGACGTTTGGCGCACCCCTGACCACCGCCCACTGTGCTACCACTGCGGCGAGGCCGGACACACTTACCGCCGTTGCCAGTACCGACAGATGGGACTGCGTGGCTTCGCCGTCGATGCACCACGTCCGCAGCCAGGAGAACGACCACGTGACATCGCCGACTACCTGACAGGAACTCGGTGGACACCACGAAGCCCTTCGCGTTCGCCGTCGCCCAGCCGCCGCACGTCACCGCCCCACCGACAGTACTCTGGCCCAACGCGGGGCCGGTCTCTTAGCCCGTATCCGGGAAACTAAGGGCAGCAACCGGTGGAGGTGCGGTTGCTGTGCGACGAACTACCGAAGATCCTCCGACGACGACGACGCCGCGACGGAGCTTTCCGAAGAGAACGCCAACCAAGCAAAGCCCTGACGACGAAAGCTCACTTACCGAAGGTGGCCTGACGACGCAACATGGAAGCAGCGGAACAAGTCGACGCAGCCGTGACCCGACGCCACGCCCTAACTGTAATGCGAGACGGCGAATCAGCGACCTCGACGTTCTTATCGACGGCCACAGTGTGACCGCTCTCATCGATACTGGAGCCGACTATTCTGTCATCAGTGGGTCGTTCGCCGCGAAGTTAAAGAAAGTTAGGACAGCTTGGAAAGGCCCTGAAATCCGCACAGCCGGAG
The DNA here is from genome assembly GCF_043290135.1 of Rhipicephalus microplus. Lineage (NCBI taxonomy): Eukaryota > Metazoa > Arthropoda > Arachnida > Ixodida > Ixodidae > Rhipicephalus > Rhipicephalus microplus. The sequence goes on along the minus strand of NC_134710.1, from coordinate 43,213,544 downwards.
GTCATCTCGTAACGCCTGCAGGAATCTGCACAGCGAGAGTCACCATTAACGGCCGTATTTATCCTACAGACTTCGTAGTCCTACAGCGTTGCTCGAGAGATGTCATCCTTGGCATGGACTTCTTATGCCTCCATGGTGCTGTCATCAACCTAAAAACAAAGTCGATAACGTTATCCACAGAAGAAGCACTACCGCCGCGCACGCCGTCTAGACACCATGCCTTGAATGTGCTGGAAGAAAAAGTCACCATTCCGCCTCGCTCAAGCGTCATTATTTCAGTCGGCGCTCCTGAATCACCTGACTTCGAAGGCGTCGTTGAAGGCAGTCAGCATCTGTTGGTCACCCGAAATATTTGCGTCGCAAGAGGAATTGCAGAGTTGCGGGGAGGCAAAGCAACGGTTATGCTCACAAATTTCAGCAATGAGTACAAACATGTTAACAAAGGAACAACGGTCGCATACATCGAAGAAATCGTCGAAGCCACCGGTGCTTTCGCCCTCGCCGATTCTGCGGAACCTGCTCAGAGGAACCAAGCCCCTCCCATAGCTTTCGACGTCAATCCCAGACTTCCGAACGATAAGCAAGAACAGCTCAAGGCCCTGCTCCTGCATTACGAAGATTGCTTTTCGTCGTCATCGAAAATTCGGCAGACCCCAATCACGAAACATCGCATCATAACCGAAGAAAATGCCAGACCACTCCGTCAGAGTCCGTACAGGGTTTCGACGCGAGAACGTGAGGCCATCAAGAGACAAGTTGATGAAATGCTGCGGGATGATATTATCCAGCCGTCCAACAGCCCATGGGCATCCCCCGTGGTGTTAGTGAAGAAAAAGGATGGGACCCTACGTTTTTGCGTCGATTATCGCCGCCTGAACAAAATCACAAGAAAGGACGTGTATCCTCTCCCACGAATAGACGACGCACTTGATCGGCTCCATAACGCCAAGTACTTTTCGTCAATGGACCTCAAGACTGGCTATTGGCAAATCGAAGTCGACGAAAGAGACCGAGAGAAGACGGCGTTTATAACACCGGACGGCCTCTTCGAGTTTAAGGTGATGCCCTTCGGCCTTTGCTCAGCGCCTGCAACTTTTCAACGCGTTATGGATACAGTACTGGCAGGATTGAAGTGGCAGACTTGCCTTGTGTACTTGGACGACGTCGTCGTGTTTTCTTCGAGTTTCGACGAGCATCTTCGGCGCCTTGAAGCTGTACTTCAAGCCATCAAGACTTCCGGACTCACACTGAAGCCAGAAAAGTGCAGATTTGCGTATGAAGAGCTCTTGTTTCTGGGGCACGTTATCAGCAAGTCTGGAGTTCGTCCTGATCCACGGAAAACAGCCGCCATCGCCGAATTCCCGCTGCCCACTGACAAGAAAGCCGTGCGCCGATTTCTGGGCCTGTGCGCCTATTATAGGCGGTTCGTGAAAAACTTCGCCCGCATCGCCGATCCTCTCACTAACCTTACTAAGGCCGACGTGGAGTTCAAGTGGGAAACGCCACAGGAACACGCTTTCCAGGAGCTTAAACATCGCCTCCAGACGCCTCCGTTACTTGCCCATTTCAACGAATTCGCCGAGACAGAAATACATACTGACGCAAGCAGCGTAGGTCTTGGCGCCGTTCTTGTGCAGAGGGCTGACGGACTTGAAAGGGTTATTAGTTACGCCAGCCGATCGCTATCCAAAGCAGAAGCAAATTATTCCACAACAGAAAAGGAGTGCCTCGCCATCATCTGGGCTACGTCGAAATTTCGCCCATACCTCTACGGCAGGCCCTTCAAAGTTGTGAGCGACCACCACGCCTTGTGTTGGCTAGCCACTTTGAAGGACCCTTCAGGTCGCCTCGCACGATGGAGCCTGAGACTTCAAGAATATGACATTACTGTCATTTACAAGTCCGGCAAAAAACACTCCGACGCCGACTGTCTCTCTCGTGCGCCTGTCGACCAACCGCTCCCCGACGACCCGGATGACGACTACTTCTTGGGAACGATAACTACCGACGACTTCGCTGAACGACAGCGGGCCGACCCGGAACTTAAGGCCCTAATAGAATACCTCGAAGGCAGGACCGCCGAAGTCCCGAAGGTATTCAAGCGCGCACTTGCATCGTTTTTTCTACGAAATGGTCTTCTACAAAAGAAAAACTTTTCACCGCTTCGGGCTAAGTATCTCCTTGTGGTGCCTTCAGCTCTGCGACCAGAACTCCTGCAGGCCCTGCACGACGATCCGACGGCAGGGCACCTCGGTGTTTCTCGCACGCTCGCGAGGATACAAGAAAGGTACTACTGGCCGCGTCTTACCACCGACGTCACTCGTTATGTGAGGACATGCCGGGACTGTCAGCGACGCAAGACACCGCCGACAAGGCCAGCGGGACTTCTGCAGCCAATTGATCCACCTTGCCGACCTTTTCAGCAGATTGGTATGGACCTATTGGGGCCGTTCCCGACGTCGGCTTTCGGAAACAAGTGGATCGTGGTAGCCACCGACTACCTCACCCGCTACGCCGAGACAAAAGCCCTGCCAAAAGGCAGTGCATCCGAGGTAGCTAAGTTCTTCGTCGAAAATATCGTCCTACGTCACGGCGCCCCGGAGGTCCTTATCACCGACAGAGGAACGGCATTCACTGCCGACTTAACTCAAGCGATCTTGGCATACAGCCAAACAAACCACCGCCGGACGACAGCGTACCACCCACAGACCAACGGCCTCACCGAGCGGCTTAACAAGACGATCGCCGACATGCTGTCAATGTACGTCGATGTCGAACACAAGACGTGGGATGCCATTCTTCCGTATGTGACCTTCGCATACAACACGGCGGTGCAGGAGACGACGCAGATATCTCCATACAAATTGGTCTACGGAAGGAGCCCGGCAACGACGCTCGATGCCATGTTACCCAACGTCACCGACGAAGAAAACCTCGATGTGAGCGAGTACCTTCATCGCGCCGAAGAAGCCCGACAACTTGCGCGTCTCCGTATCAAGAATCAACAGACGACTGACAGCCACCGTTACAACCTTCGACGACGCTTCGTGGAATACCAGCCCGGTGAACGTGTTTGGGTGTGGACGCCGATACGCCGACGTGGACTAAGTGAAAAGCTTCTGCGACGGTACTTCGGACCGTACAGGGTGGTTCGACGTCTCGGCCCACTTGATTACGAGGTTGTCCCCGACGGCATTACGAACTCTCAACGACGCCGATCGCGACCTGAAGTCGTCCATGTCGCGCGCCTCAAGCCGTTTCATGCGCGTTAACAAACTGAACCAGTGTTTTTTGTATTATTGTTGTATCGTAATTTATTCATTGTACTTTCTTGCATTATTATTGTACCTTCATCTTTAGTTAAAGCATCGAGACGATGCCTTTTTCAGAGGGGGGCAATGCCACGTTCCATTTCCCAAGTTTTTGTTATCGTCCCAAAACACCACACGATTCTCAGCGCAAACCGCGCCTGCTGTTTTCTAGAGGGTTCCGGACTGTAGTAGATCATTTCGATAAGATCACGCCCACTGTGCGAATGGTGCAGATTGTTCTGGAACGCACGCCGCCACCAGCGATAGCGCTAGAACATTCGAGAGAGAGAGAATAAACTTTATTGGGTTCCAGCATGCGGGATTCGACGGCGGGAGTATAAATGCCGACGCGCTTCGCCGCTTGTCAGTTGTTGATCGAAGGCCGACGCTCCGTTCGCCGCTATCAGTCTGAGACTGCTATCTGTGCGAGACTGCTGCTGTAATTGGACTTTCTGTTTACCGGGCACAGGTTCGCCCAAATAAACAGTTAAATTTCAACAAGAAGTCTCCTGTCTTCGGCCACGTCACGACCCCGTGACAATATATAAGAACAACGGTGACAGAAAAATTCCAACAAAGAAGTGCTTTATGCACGACAAGGATGAATCAAGTGGCGCAATGGCTCCATTTTCACAACGAGAGTGGGAAAGGGCTGAGAAAAGGGTTCCTAGTAGTACATCAACAGGCCCAGATGGCATTCCAATTATGCTGATAAAGACATTAGGTCCGAAGTCTAAGCAAGCTTTGAGAGAGGCAGTGAGCAAAATAATAATCGATGGTGAAGTTCCCGATGGATGGAAACTTAGCAGGATGAGCATGATCTATAAAGGAAAGGGGGACAAAGCTGACATAAACAACTACCGTCCTATAAAAGTGACATCTGTGGTCTACAGGCTGGTGATGCAGATTATAAAGGAAAGACTGCAGGCATGGATAGAGGATGAGGGGGTGCTGGGGGAACTGCAGAATGGGTTTCGGAAACACAGGAGGTTAGAAGACAATCTCTTCTCACTGACGCAGTGCATCGAAATAGCAGAAAAGGAACACAGGCCCCTGTGGCTAGCATTTTTGGTAACAAGGGAGCATACGATAGCGTGGTTCAAGAGGAATTGTGGGTAATACTGGACACACTAGGCATGGAAGGTGTAGTCACTAATCTTTTAAAGGATATCTCTAAAGATAACAAAGTAATTATAAAGTGGGAAAAACAGGTATCCAAGCCTGCAGAGGTAAAACGGGGGCTTAGGCAGGGTTGTCTCCTGTCACCCTTATTATTCATGATGTACCTACAAGGATTAGAGTCCATATTAGAGGGAAGTGGACTGGGCTTCAACCTCTCGTTAGTCAAACAAGGAAAACTCATTGAACAGGCACTACTAGCATTGATGTACGCAGATGATATAGTGCTGATGGCCGACAACAAAGAAGATTTGCAAAGATTGATGGACATCTGCGGTAATGAGGGAGATAGGTTAGATTTTAGATTCAGTAAGGAAAAATCAGCAGTCATGATTTTTAATGATAATGGAGGTAGTGAGCTTCGAATACAGGAGGTCACGCTAGAGATAACAGATAAACACATATATCTGGGCGTATGGATAAGCAAAGGGGCCGAGTACCTAAGGGAACACGAAATATACGTGACGACTACAGGTAACAGGAATGCAGCGGTAATGAAAAACGGGGTACTGTGGAATTACAATAGGTATGATGTTGTGAGAGGAATATGGAAAGGGGTCATGGTTCATGGTCTGACGTTCGGCAATGCGGTCTTGTGCATGAGATCAGAAGTTCAAGCAAGATTAGAAATTAAGCAACGTGGAATAGGTAGGCTTGCCTTAGGAGCTCATGGGAATACACCAAATCAGGGAGTTCAAGGTGATATGAGATGGACATCATTTGAGGGCAGGGTAGCTAGCAGCAAGATAAAATTTGAGAAGCGATTGAGAGAAATGGGGGAGGAGCGTTGGGCTAGGAAGGTATTCAGCTACTTGTACATGAAGAATGTCGATACAAAATGGAGGAAGCGAACCAGAAAATTGACTGGTAAATACTTAGAAAACAGCAGGGGGCCAAAAAAAAAAGAATTATTGGTTAAGAAAAAAGTGAAGGAAGCTGAGACCGATACGTGGAGAATTGGCATGATTAAGAAGTCTGCACTAGAGATCTATCGAACATTTAAGGAGGAAATTGCCAAGGAAAGGATCTATGATAATACTCAGGGTAGTTCTCTACTGTTTGAGGCCAGGACGGGAGTATTGCGAACCAAGACATATCGGGCCAAATACGAAGGGGTAGACACAGTATGCAGTGCGTGTGGAGAGGAAGAGGAAACTGCCGAACATTTGATAATGTTCTGTGAAGGGCTTCACCCTATAGTTCAGGATGATGGCGCAGAGTTTTTCGAAGCACTGGGGTTTAGGGACAGGGAGGGCAAAATAGACTTAAACGGGTAGAATTAACTAGAAGGAGGTTATCTGATTGGTGGCTACAGTCAAGGCACGAGTGAAAATTAAACCCTTCACTGCAAAGTACGAATCCTCAACCTCACTATTTAAAGGGGGAAAAAAATCTAATTTTTGGTTCATTAAGTATTACGGCTTAGTGGCGCTAACCACCGCCCGATCTGAAGGGTACAGCCATATCCATCCATCCATCCATCGACGCTCGCTCGCCTGAACGCAGCGGGCATGGAGGAAGGAAACAACTGGCAGCGGGCGAGGCTCCATACGATGACTGCGTGTCGCTATGAGCAGCGAGCAAGGAAGAGACGCGCGTTCGAAATGCTGGTGGTGGAAGTGGTGTGAACGCCATGGTTGACGCCGCTCCCGGCGTCGTGCGTGTCAGCTCCTTGAGTGCCGACAGCGCAATGTGTGTTCTACGCAGATGACGAGTCGCGTGCTGTGCATATAACTGGTACAGCCCACCATCAAATGGCGACAAGACGACGGATGCGTAGGTGAATGGCTGTCCAAGACAGTGGATGGTATCATGCTTGTGGGCTGGCACCAGGGCGTGTGGCGTACGTGGCTTTAAAAAAGCAAAACAAAACAAGTTTGTGTAGATAACGTTGGTGTATATACAATCTCAGCAAAACTCTGGCGTCACGTCATGATGATTGAGCATATGTACAGAGGATGCACGGTTTACCGGATTTAACCTCTGGAGCAAGCGTCTTCATCATCATTCACTTCGTGGATAGGCGGAAATTTTTTTTCTTTTTTGTTATAGCAAAAATTTATCTTGCGTTACATGAACAAATCGTGGCATGACTCTGTTTGGTGTCGCATAAGTCGGTTGCCAGACCTGAGAGGGAGGGGGATTTGCCCCTGAAGTTCCAGCTTTTCCGTATTGTTCCTGTGTAATACGTGCCTGTGCGGTGTGCTGACATCAGCCGTTCTACTCAACGGCCCCTGTGTGATGTATAAGTCGGAGAAGTCCCTTTCTTTCGCTGTAGTACGTTCTGTTCGGACTCGGTCGTGCACCGGGAGTAGGTAATTCGTGCGTTCGGACTCGGTTATGTCGCAAAAGTAGGAAACCCACGCGCAACAACGGGTTCACCGGGGGAGCTGAACGGTGTCGCGGAAGTCCGGATACTGCGTGGGCAGCGTTGCGATACATCGCACTCGCGCTTGCCCCGTCGACTAAGCTCAGCGAGGCGTATAGGGAGACTGATTCGAATAGTGTCACAGAAGGCATGACGCGCTCGATCCCCGGTGACTCGGGCTCATATTGCAAAATGCTGAGAAGGGGCACGTGGGTTACTGGCACCCCACTGACACCTACCCACCATGGACCCTTGCAAAAAAAAAAAAAAAACCGTGACCTACTCGCCGGACTCTGAATAAAGCTCTTTCCTCCTCCTCCACCGTGACTGATAACACGAAAGTGCAATGCGTCTTCTTAGGTAGTTGAGCGTTTATTGTGCATTGTTTCAGCTACAGCAACAAATTGCGAAGTCACGTTAAGAACGGCAAGCAGCTCGAAAAAGCGTGCTCCTTTCGTAAACGCAGCAGTCAGCGAAGTGACCTTCGTCCTCTTCTGTATTACGAGTCTCTCGTCGTCGTCGCCTCTACGGAGGCGACGACCTTTAGAGCGCGCGCCCAACGCTACCCAACTGAAGTCCAAGAACCCAACGCTAAAACCTCTATATTTTGGGGTTTTACTAGCGACACTTCGTTTCACTCTCGCCGTGCCGTTGACCGTTGACCTCCTCTTTTTTACCCCCCCCCCCCCCCTTCGTTTTCGCGGAGCCGCGCTGCCAGCTAGTCAGGTGACCCTGACGTCACGTGAAACGCGCGCAAACGAACTTCGCGTGCTTCTCATTCGTGGAGGAAAGAAAGTTTTCATGCACCGCGCACTCCATAAATCCCCCAGGATCCCCGCTCCGAACATGCTTCAGCCTCATTCGTGGAGGAAAGAAAGTTTTCATGCACCGCGCACTCCATAAATCCCCCAGGATCCCCGCTCCGAACATGCTTCAGCTTTCAATTCCGACCTACATTCTTCGTGGCGATGCCTAGGCTGCTGCGCGTTTCAGTGCAGCAGCACGTCAGAGAAAGGAGTAAAATAATTCCATGTTTCCCGAGGCGCCAATAAATGCCGTGCTCGGGAATCAGTGCATTTAAAACATCAGGAAAGAACTTCGTCCCTTCCAAGCACGTCGTTATTTGCGAGGTGATCGTTGGAAATTTCCTTATACATACCTGGATATCTGGACGAAGTTGTATGGAGACTATAATGCTCATTGCGTAACTATAACAAGCACATATAAATGTGGATTAAGTGAGTCACTATGCTGTGCTGTTTTCTGTGTGCCTTGACAAAGCTTTGTTGTGCTTTCACGCGTGCGTTAATTTTCAAAATATTCACTCTGTGAGCTAACCTGTGTAATCCTATATTATAATTTGTTGTGAACGCGGGTGTGCGCGTGCTCGTTTATGTATGCGTACGTGTGCGTCTGCGTTTGCTTGCGATTGTGTATGTCAGTATTTGCGCCGCTGCGTGTGCGAGCATATGCGTATGTTTATGTGAGTACGTATGTTTGGTATGTCTGTATTCACGCCTGCGTGTGCGCTCGCACGTACGTATGTCTGCGTATGTGTATGCCTGTTTGTGCGTTCGTTTTTGTATGTCTGAATTCGCGCGCGTGTACGTGTGTGAGCGCCTGCGTGCACTTGTGTATGTATTTGTGCTCTAGCTTGCACGTGAATGTGCGCACGTATTATTTGTTGGTGCGTGTATGCGCCAGCGTGTGCGTCCGTTTGTGTGTGTGTCTTAGTATTATAACCTCTTGTATGTGCAGTCATCTTTTTTGTTTCTTCTTTTCTGGAGACTCAGGTAAGTCGCAGAAGTAATGGAATACAATATGTCAGCGTTCCGTTGAGATGGAATACAGGCACGCCCATTAATTTCACTAAGTCTTTTTGGTAACACGGCATGAATTTTCGCGTGAATGTTGGTATGAAAGGGCGTCGGCTCCACCGGTTAATTAATTAGGTAAACCGCCACATTCTTTCTAAGCTACATTCCTTGAGCTCATCAGGACCACAATAAATGATAGAAATTCAGTGTAAACCTTATGCACTTACATCACAGGATTTACCACTCCTCCACGTTACGGACAGCAGAAGCGTAGACAGGGTAACCCGCTCAGCCGATAGTTGGTACTCATATTTTAAGTACTTCCGCGTGTATTTATCAAAGCACATTAAAAAAAAAACAGCCAATGTGTTCTACCTGAATTCTACTTTCGTCTAGGTGGTTTTTTTCAAGCAACAAAACTCCGTATATTGCATCAAAGAGCTGAATCGCTTAATGATGTTGGTGTTTAAGGTTTGACGAAATCTTGTCGCGTGAGGAAGAAAAATTGCAAAACGTAGGAGACAGGAGGAGAGTGTCGCTACTATCAAAATATAGGGACTTTATCCAAAGCGGGCCCGTCGTGCCATATCGCCACTGATAACGAAAACGCACTAAAGTTTTAAAGCTCTGCGGACCGCCAAACGGTGTATGGTGTATATATATGGCTTGCCATTAGCACTCCCGACAACCTACGCTTTGTGACGTAGTTTAATAAAGTAAAAAAAAAAACGCTTTGTGGCGTAGTGGTTAGCGCTGCGAATTGAGAGGTTGCTGGTTCGATTCCGCGCGTCAAATGCTTGCCTTCTCGTTTTTCTTTTTCTTTGCAATCTGTTAGTACGTCTTTACAACGTAATATCCGTGACGAAAATACCTCCTGGAGCCGTGGTGGATCACTGCACTTTCGTGTTAAAAAAAAAAAGGACGCGTATCCTCGTGCTTCTTTGCAAAGAACATCAAAAAAAAAAAACGAGTCTTTTAACGTCTACTGGTATGGCGCCGTCTGGCATTAATGTGGAGAAACGTATGTTTTTTTAGAACGCAGAGCCACTGGTAGGTGGCAGCACCAGGTCGTTTTAATCGAAGCTCCTGAATTTTTAGCGAAGCGTAGGAAACACCCCCTATTTCGTTCATAGCGTTGCATTGTCAACGCATCATAATAAACACTTTAAAATTGCGTATCTATGCATTTTCTAAATAAAAAGGCACCCTGCCTATCACTTACGTGTTGATGTTGCGCCTCAAATATGCTTAATATTTGTTTTTTTTATTGACAATATTCACAAGTATGAACGCAGCCACCACATCAAAATGGGTGGGCTTAAAAAGAAAAAAAAAAACCTTTACTGCCGGATGTCGCGACATCCAGCAGTAAAGGGGTTTTTTTTTTCGGTATGTTGCGAATTCGCGACATACCGAAAAACTTCGAGCATAAATGTCGTACGAAATGCGTGCCACCTTTATTGCGGGCTGCCGAGTACTCGCGGGGCATGTATAGCTTTCAGCATGAAAATCTAGCACAGTCTCGTCCACGGTATTTTAAGCTAGAACCAACTGTTTTGGAGCTCACAGAGGAGAGCGCGAAGCGCGTGAACCACTCTCACTACTTCGATTTTTCTCGCCTTGGTGACGTAAGTTCCATGTTCCATCTTCAATAATTCTTTTATTTGTTGTGTGCGCACTCCATAAATGGTTCACAACGTGTTACATGCAGTTCTGAAGCGCGTTTTTATTTTTTTGCTAGGGGCTCGCTTCTGTAGCATATGAAAAATTCGCGTCATATGCAAAATAATAATTGAAGTTGAATTTTAGATAATTTAACTGCGGATTCATTTTAATGTTGCTACTTAAAGCTGGAAAAATGAAAACAATTTTGATTTTGCTCCGCGGCTTCATAATTCAGGCATTGTTGAAGTGACTCCCATTCACTTCAACAGGACCTGGATAGGATCACTGCTTGGTGTGGTCAATGGCTTATGTCGGTAAACACTACTAAAGCACTGCTAGTTTCTTTCTTCTGCAGAAATAATCTGCCTCCACCACAGTACGTCCTGTGCAACGCTATGATCTCTCCTGATGCAAGTACCTCGGCATCACCATCTCCGGCGATCTTTCCTGGTCCTCTCACATCACGAGCATCATTAACGAAACTAACCGCACATTAGGAATACTTTCGACGGAACTTGCGTCTTGCTCCCCCATCGGTCAAATTGTTAGCTTATCAAACATGCGTACGGCCTAAGTTAGAACACGCATGCTCCGCCTGGGACCCACATCAAACTAACCTTATTAAGGCGCTTAAAGCAGTTCAATACCGCGCAATTCGCTACATCCTATTCAGAGTATTAATTGTTTCCACAGTAGTGTTACAAAACAAAAATCCGAAGCACATATTGTTGATAACTTGGAACTCAGACGCCTCAGGTCTAGGTTGTGCCTTTTTCACGAATTTTATCATTTCTCTCCCAGCACCTCATTAAGCTTGCTTTATCATCGTCCGTCCTGCCGCACGAATCACACTAACGTGGTCTCCCCACAACCAGCACAGACCGCTGCGCATACATATGATCTTTTGTTGTAAACATAGCATCGGACTGGAACCGTATACCCAAAGGTGCTATGCTCCAATCCAACCCGCAAGCAATTCAAGTTGTTCATGGAGTCATTATCACTAAATAACAGCCCGCCCTATCGAAAAAAAAAAACGAATGGTGGGCATGGTGTAAACCACCACCCACCATTATAGTGGATTAATGTAGTGGGTGAATGGTGGGAAACGCCCACCATGGCGCATGGTGGGTATGGTGGGTGCTGCAGTGCCGGCAACGCTTGAGCGCGAAATGACGTCAGAATCACCGTGACGAGCTGCCACAAAAAATAAAAAGAATTCTATAAAAACGGTATAAAAAACACCCGTTCTGTAAAAAAACAAAACAAAAAAACAAGGTGCCATGGAGGATCGAACGTGCAACCTGCGGATTCCCATTCGAAGACACTAACCACAGCGCCATATCAACCTTTTTTTCTTTATTACCGGTTTCGCACAAGGTACACACATCAATATAAGTCACTGTAAACAGTAACATGGAAACAGAAGTGATGACAAAAAAAGCCGCGGAACTATTAGTGATTACAGTGCTAAAATTCCTTCTGGTTCACCAGGGGTTCGACCCTGGAGAGCCATTCCGGAACAAAATCTTGTTGTTTGAGTATATCAATGTACTGAGCAATGCTTTCGCGGAACAGCATACGGGCCGGACGCCTGTCAGGGTCACAATAGTAACCGGCCATTCTTGCCCGCCATAGACAATGGAGGCCAAGCAGCATTATAAGATCAAAAGGCAGTCCCTCCTCTTTTTCTACTGTTAAAAACCTGATACCCAGTGAATGTAAGGGAAGTTCCTTTTTTAGAGTTCTCTGTAAAACATCCCAGAAGTATACCCCTTCCCAACAATGCAGAAAAACGTGATCTATTGTCTCCGGCTTTCGGCAGATCAAACAGTGCAAACCCCATGGCATATAAACTCCTCTATCATCTAAAAAAGTTTTAACTGGCAGTGTTCCGGAGTGTAATTTAAAGAAAAAGCTTTTTGCACTACGCTGAATTTGCATTTTCTTAACACGCTTAAGAACATCATTGCCTTCTCCCCCGCTATTAATTAACCTGTACATAGGAACTGGAAAAATCATGTCGCATATGTCTTTACGTAATTTCTTTCGCCCAACCGAAGAAAGGTATTCATTGGAAAACCGAACTGACAAGAACCGGACACTGTCTGCAACTTCCTTAAAGAAACCTCGCGTAGCTCCCGGCATGCTTGCGGTGCTAACCACAAAGTTGGGAAGAACACGACAAAGGCGTAACTGACATACTGTTCTTAAGAAGGGGTGTTGAACATCTCGAAAGAAAATAAAACGATTAACTAGTTGTCGCACGAACAGATGCGACAGGCTTAGTCCCCCGTGTTTTACTTTTCAGAACAGATTTGTCCTACTACATTTTTTCCAAGTAGACCCCCATATAAACACAGCAAATATCCTACGCAGCTTTTGCACATGCACCCGTGAGCAACACAAAACCTGCATCACATACCATAATTTGCTCATTAAAAATATGTTGCATACAGTGGCTCTGGCAAACATTGAGAGACAGTTGCCATTCCACTGCGCTGTCCTTTCGCGCGTTTCTTTTATTTGTTCAGTCCAGTAATCATTGGTGTCTTTGTAGTGCTGGAAAGGCACGCCTAGATATTTTACTGGAGTATTAAAGCAGTGAACGTTAGCATAGGTATCTGGGGTTGATGTCCAGTCTCCGTGCCACAACCCCAGACACTTCCCCCGATCAACCCGACTTCCTGTAATTTCTCCAAAATTTTTAACAACGGCAACTGTCTCTTGTACACTCTCTTTGGTGGTGCAACACACTGCTACATCATCAGCGTATGCCAAAACCTTTACCTCGGCGTCAAGCAGTCTGAAACCACGGATGGTCTCTTTTTCTATTACGGCCAAGCATAAGCTCTCTATGTACAATGCAAACAAGAGTGGACTTGCTGGACATCCCTGGCGTACAGAACGTTCCAGCCTAATGGGAGACCCCGGGATCTTGTTAATAATTAGTCGTGTAGTAGAGTTTTTATACGCCAAAACTATGCCCTCTGTAATCACTGATCTGACATTGACATGTTCAAGTATGGAGAATAACACATCTTGCGGAACGCAGTCAAAAGCCTTTTCTAAATCAAGCTGGAGGATCGCAACATGAGAATTAAAAGCATCGCAACTCTCAAGGACACATCGCATTGTGTGTGTGTTCGTTAATATTGAGCGCCCCTTGATGCCACACGTTTGGTGCTCCCCAACTATTCCAGTGATTACGGACTGCAATCTACCTGCCAATACTTTCATGAGTATTTTGTAGTCAGTGTTGATTAGCGAAATGGGCCTATATGAGGAAACTAGTTTTAATTTTGCTTTGTCATCCGTCTTAGGTATTAGAATAGTGTGCGTCTCGGCAAATGAAGGTGGTAACTCTTTGATTGCGTAGGATTCCTTGAACACAGCTTGTAACACTGGTGAAACTTCTGTTTTAAAAGCTTTATACCACATCGCACCGAGACCGTCAGGCCCCGGCGACTTCCCAGCGGCGAGACTATCTATTGCATATTCAATTCCAGAAACGGTTATAGGCCTCTCTAACGCTTCTTTCGTTTCGAGGGATAATTGCGGCATCCGGCTCAAGAAAGTGTCCTTGAACTTCGTAACATCTACTAATGCGGCTGCGAAGGGACCCTTGTAATACCGAAAGAAAGCTTCAGCGATAGTGCTGTTAGTATTTAGCAGAATTCCATTTTCCTCTATTTCGTCGATGTGATTACGACGCGCTCGTGATTTCTCGATTCCAAGTGCGCGCTTGGTGGGAGTCTCCCCCACTGCGCCATATCAACATAACGTTGATTGTGTGTTAAATACTTAGTTGGCATACAAACTTACGGTTTAACTTATGTTTGTCGTGTACACAACATAGACAAGATCTACACCTGCTACTAAAAATTGCACATTTAGTAAACACAAGCAACTGCGGCCTGTAACGATTGCCACTGTGTTAATGGCACTAGTGCTATTTTTTTACAATTCACAACTACAAGAAAAAAAAAAAAACAAGTGAACTGGGGAGCAGCAACAGTTTACCGGCGGGGTCTGCCAAGTTTAATATCCATTTCGCGCTCGTTCTAAAGGGCGACATCTGCTCACGCTTTATGACGCTTCTAGGCTCATTCCATAGATACGCCCGCCTAATTTATTTGATTGAGTATTGGGATGCTTTTCGCACAACGTAGAGGGCGGTCGTGCCAGCGCAATGCTGTAGCTTTTTCTCTAAAGCAACAACTACATAACGGCTTGGCCAAAACGAATGCAGTGTGCCGGAAACATTACGCTATCATATTGGTTCACCAAGCATACGAATTGCCACGTCTGAGTTCTCGTACAAAAGCTAGAGAAGTGCCGGCGAGTGCGACCGGCGGCTGTCAGTGAGAAGACACTTACGTTCTCTGGGAGTGCTTTAATCGCGTCGCATCGATGTTTCTTGCTTCTTGAGCGGACACCATACACAATAAAAAATGCTTCATTTAGGTTAATTGATGCCATGGCTGCGCTGTATTGTCATACATAATCGTCGAAATTGTGTATTCTGAAACCCGGAAGCACGGCTAACACAATTGTACGGGCTTGGTCGGTAGGCCTAACCTCTGGTGGAAATCATGGTGGTAGAACATGTAGTGTACAGATCCCAGCTTGGTACACTATATAAATTACCCGCCATTATAAACCCACCCATCATCTGCTTACTGCTTCCCAGCATTATCGCGATGGTGGGCAGAGCTTCTCAGCTTGGTACACCATGTGGCCCACCATAACAAGCAGCACCCATCATCTGCTTAGTGCTTCCCAGCATTATCGCAATGGTGGGAAGAGTTTCTCAGCTTGGTACACCATGTAGCCCACCATAATAAGCACCACCCACCATATGCTTAGGGCTTCCCAGCATTTTCGCAATGGTGTGCAGAGTGTCCCATTATTGCCCACTATCTAGCCTCTGCTTTCCACCATCATTTCCACTTTACCCATCATCTGTACACCATACCACTCAGTATGTCCCGGCATGTCAATGGGCAGTATGTCAATGGGCACGGCGGACCTTGCGGGAGGATGGCTCGTTTTAAGCCGTTTTTCTACCTCATGCAGGTTGGTTCAGTTTACACCAGTCTTAAAAGCAACAATCCTTTTCTGCTGGTCTTGCCGTGCCCCGATCAGTGCTGCAAATGTGCTTATGAATGCTTTCTTGTTCTAGAATTACTTCTTTGTGGAGACGTTGAAACCAATCCAGGTCCTAAAACCCAAGAATTATTGGTACAAATTTTGGAAGGGCAAGAGGCTCTGCGAGGAGAGGTGGCAGATCTGAAAGCGAAAACTGAATGCCTTTTAGGGGACTTGAAGAGCCGTTTTTTAGAATTGGATATTCACATTAACGAGCTTAAATCTAAAACTGCAAGATTAAACCACATCGACAACGCCATAAGATCCTTTTATACTTCGGTGGAATCCCAGAAGCGCAAACTTGTCGTCCTTGATGACCGAAGCAGACGGTCGAATTTGGTGGTTTTTGGAATAACCGAAGACCGTAACGAAACAGAAGACGATCTTAAGCGAAAAGTCATTAGGGAAACATTTCAACAAAAACTGGGAGTTAAGTGCGAATCCGTAGGTCGAATCCACAGGCTAGGCAAAGGTCCAGTCAAAAGGCCAGTTATTTTGTTTTTCCAGGACTTTAATGAAAAAGTTGCTGTCCTCAAGAATGCAAAAAAACTAAAGGGCTCTAAAATTTACATACAGAATGACTACTCAGCACATACCCTAAAAAAACGAAAAATGCTCTGGGAAAGTGCCAAAAGTGAGAAAGCTGCTGGTAAAAAAGTTTACCTCGTACATGATAAACTGCACGTTGACGGCGATACTTTTATCTGGAACGCAAACTCTAATCAGCGGCAAAAAATATCCACTCATTCTGATCAACAGCGCGCGCCTTCACAATCCAGTGGGGTGATTAGCATTGAAATTCTCCCGGTTGACGTCGTAGACCCGTCCTCCGATGGTAACGGTAACAATCCTAACCCGTCCGCTCTGTGACAGTCATCTGAACTTGCCATCAGGGTCGTTAACTTAAATGCCCGCAGTCTCGTTAACAAAACGGCACAGCTTGAAGCCCTTTTGTTATGTCATAGCCCACACTTGACCGTCATTACGGAAACATGGCTTCACAGTGAAATACCTGATGACAACTTAGTTCCGCCAGGTTACAAAATATTTTGAAGAGACCGGCCAACTAGAGGTGGGGGTGTTGCAGTGATTTTAAAAACCAGTATCAAAGCATCCCTTCTAGCGCAATCGCCAGATACTGAAAGCCTATGTTTAAGGGTTTCTTTCGGAAACAAAGTAATCATTGTTATCGCTGTGTACAGACCGCCTGATTCTGGGCCCGATTTTCTTGTAAATTTGCGATCTCATTTGGCCTTTTTCAGTAAAAATAAGCTTTTCGTCCTAGGGGATTTTAATCTGCCCAACTTTGATTGGGACCGCAGGAAAACAAGACCCGATTCTTGTCACAGTGACGACATTCTCGACATTATATATGTTTTCACACAACCTTGTTCAAATAGTTCAGCAACCAACCCGAGTTTGTGGCAATTCATCCTCTCTACTTGACCTTGTTTTCCTGCCCAGATCTTTCGAAAAGGACCACGTGTCTGTGGAACACGGTTTCTCAGATCACAAAATTGTTTTTGCATCCATTTCCCTTCATTACAAAAATGCAAAA
Organism: Rhipicephalus microplus; assembly: GCF_043290135.1. Classification (NCBI taxonomy): domain Eukaryota; kingdom Metazoa; phylum Arthropoda; class Arachnida; order Ixodida; family Ixodidae; genus Rhipicephalus; species Rhipicephalus microplus. Next base: position 43,196,495 of record NC_134710.1, on the reverse strand, counting down.
AGTTGCCCAGCTCTCAAAAAAGTGAAAGACTTTGCGAAAGCTAATGACACTGCAATCACTGAGTATTTAGAAAATACCTGGCCAAATTTCAATCATCACGATGTTGAAGTCCTTTGGAATAAATTTAAAAATATGTGTTTATTCTGTTTGCGAAACTTCGTACCCGATAAAGTTAAGAGGACCGCTAAATACACGCCCTGGATATCTAGATCTATAATTCACCTTAAACGCAAAGCCAAGCGCTTGCGAAAAAAAACGTACAGCGCCTCAACAACTCACCGAAATTCGTGCTACCCTTTTCAATGCTATTACTCGTGCCAAAAATTTCTACTTTAACACTACTTTACCGAACTTCCTAAGAGAGGAACCACATAAATTCTGGAACTTTATTAGACAGCGCAATGAAAACATAACTGAAATTTCAGTCGACGGCTTTAAATTGACTAATCCTCGAGCAATCGCGAATCACTTCAATTTGTTTTTCCATAGCGTATTTTCGCAGTCTCAGTTGAAACAGAGTAATTCAATAGCTTCATACCCTGATGTCAATATTGTTCCGCACAATGGTGTCTTAAATATGTTACTTCGATTAAAAAACAAATCGACGCCAGGGCCCCATTGCATCCCGAACGCATTTCTCCGTCGTTATGCTGAAACTTTGACGAAATTTCTTGTACTTATTTTTGAATCTTCTCTTCGTACGGCCACGCTACCTTCTGATTTTAAAATAGCCCGTATCGTACCTATTCCCATAAAAAGGCGACCCACTCTTAATTCCCAGCTACAGACCCATATCTATGTTATCATCCGCCTGTAAGTTACTTGAACACGTTGTTTCTACGTTCAATACACAATTTTTAGATACCCATCAAATCCTTTCTCCATTTCAACACGGGTTTCGCAAGGGATTCTCGACCGTCACTCAACTACTTACAGTTGTTCACCACGCTTCTTCAGTTCTTGATAAGGGGGGACAGGTTGACCTCATACTCTTAGATTTTAGTAAGGCTTTCGATCGCGTATCGCACGACAACTTAATGGATAAATTAGTTCAAATAGGGCTTCCAGCGTTCATCGTCTCTTGGCTAACTGCCTATTTAAGTAACCGTAGACAGTACGTCGACATTAATGGAAGCACTTCTGACGCTCTCCCTGTTACGTCTGGCGTACCGCAGGGAAGTGTGCTAGGCCCTTTACTCTTCCTTATTTTTTGTAATGACATTGTTAACGTTATAAACAGTCCGGTCCAAATACGTCTTTTTGCAGATGACTGTATACTTTTTAATGAAATTAATAGCATCGAGGACCAACTTGCGTTAAACTCGGCGTTAGAAAACGTTGCTTCTTGGAGTAAAACTACAAACATGCAATTAAACCATGACAAAACACTTTACCTCCGAATGACTAGAAAGAAACACCCCTTGAATTCTCTTATTGTACTTGTGACCAACCGCTTAAGCAAGTAGATGAACACAAATATCTTGGCGTAACATTAACCAGTACCTTAAGTTGGAACTCTCACATAACTAACATATGCGCTGCCGCTTTCCGTAAACTTTGTTTATTACGACACAAACTCAAAACCGCTCCCTCTGAGGTTAAATACTTAGCATATACTTCTATAATTAGACCTAAACTTGAATATGCCTGCGTTATTTGGGATCCTCACACTAAAACCAATATCGAATGCCTCGAAAAAATTCAAAGAAGAGCCGTCCGCTTTATTTATGGTATGTACGGTCCAACAGACTCCGTTTCTGCCCAGATGGAAAGACATGGTATCCCAACATTAGAATCACGACGTAAATCATTTAGGCTAAAATTACTGTACCAAATAGTTAACCGGAAGCTCTTATTTGATCACAGCCCCTACATTAGTCGCCTGGAAACACGGCGCGGTCGTCATTCACACTCCCTTGCCTCAACTCCGTATTTCTCCAAAACTAATCTCTTCAAATTTTCGTTTTTCCCGCGCACAATCTGTGAGTGGAACAATTTACCGTTTGCCGCCCTGCTGTCGACAGATTCTATTGACGCACATGTTTTCCTGAGGATGTAAAAATGTTTTGCAGTTTTTTTTCTCTTACTTTCAGTGCCATGTTGTTTCCCTTTGTTTCCCTTTGCGATTCACGCAATCCCACTTAAATCATCGCTGTTACGATAAGTTTGGTTGCATTGTTGTTGTATGTGTGTGATGATTGAATTATTGTATGCTGTGTGATGTTTGGCTTGATTGCCTTACTGCCTGTACCATTCCTGCTTGGGCTCCATGCCTGCAGCATCTTGTAAATAAATAAATAAATAAATAAATAAATAAATAAATAAATAAATAAATAAATAAATAAATAAATAAAATAAATATCCGCCATATTTTCCACTACGTCCCACCATATCCATCATAATTTCCGCCATGCCCACTATTATTTCCACTGCGCCCACCATGTTTTCCAGTATCCACCATGGTAATTTTTCCGATAGGGCGTCCCTTATGTAAAACCCCAAGATTGGGTATTTGAGGTATTATTAAATAAGAACAATAATTAAATTAATTAAAGGCTTAAAGCTCGGGCTTAAACGTTCGCCGGAGTCGTTGGACAGACACCGCATACAGGCAGACCAAATTTTTTGCGTTTAAGTATTCCAAGAAAGACTATCGTCTTTAAAAAAATATACCGAGGAGCGCGTAGCGGCACGTAGCTAGGTTACTGGCGCCTTGTGACACGAGCACACCATGGACGCTGGCAAAATACTTGAGAAGTGCGAAACGGCACGTTGGTTACTGGTGCCACAGTGACACTGGAACAACAGTGAGAGCCGATGGGAATTAGCATTACGGGAAAGCAGGAATTGTAGAGGCAAATATAGCCGCCAGAGTTGGCGACAGTCTGGCAACCAAATTATGCGACAGAACAATAAGGACTGGTACTTACAGGCTTTCCTAAGGAATGGCAAGACGACGTAAAGCAGGAAAGTCAGTGTGAGAACAATCATGACGCATGAACCGTTCAAGGCTGGTGTACCAGGAGGCAAACACGGGCAGTGTTGTGCAATGTTCGAGGACCGGCGGCAGGTGCGAATAGTCGAAGTATTCGCAGCAGCGCCGATGTCACAACTTACGGGCTTTGTGTTTAGTACACTGGTTTGACGACTTGGTGCGTAAGGGAAGTTCACAGTGAGCACTGAACATCCGCGGTTCCGGTTTCATTCGATTTGCAGTGACAAATCAGGTTTGATTGGATTTAGAGCGGCACTCTCAATTTTTCTACACCCATGGTCGGCGTAGCCGCTGTTCACACTGGCACACTGGTGCGCACATGAGAGCTGATGATGACGACCTAGCTTCTGTGACCTGTACCCACTTGTAGAGCAACCTATAGATAATAGAGACTAGCAGAGAGTGGTGACTTGCTCTTATTTGTAATACATCAAGCTCAACGGCTGGGGGAATATACTATAAATGCCGCCACGGACAAGCTGAACGTCGCACGTCACTAATATTGAATTAGGGGTGCAGAGGAAGTTTGCCGGCTATAATAAAAAAGATACACAACTGCCTATGTGATTCGATTAATCATTCGTATGATATATAGTCGGTACGAGTTCAGCCGCCTCATCAAATAGTGCGTGGAACAGGCGAAAAATTAACATATTTCATAAGATTCGATATTACCAGCATGTGCGTGCAGTGATAGACGAATGCGCTTTCCCGGTGTGCTAAACCAATCCGAGTCATCTGGTTTAGCAGAATTTAAAAAGAATGGAGAAACAAAGGTTGGAAAAAAGTATATAAGCTTTATACTTCTTTTTTTTTTCGTGCGTGAATACCGGAATTTACTTACGGTCCAATCTGTTGCTGTTTTCGTACCGGGCTGCGTCGACTATCAGCAGCTCCCCCCAGAGAGGTTCCCACCAGAATTTGGCTTCATTCCACAAAATTTATCTGGACACTTACACTAGCAGCTCGTACCCCCTTTGCGGGGAGGTAGTTAATTTAGAGTGCATCCTCTGGCGATGCCCTTCGTTACTGGGCAATGATAGAGACAATCAACCAAGCAACTGGTCATATGGTGCTCCGCCACTAGAAGCCCCAACAATGGGGATCAGCTATAGGCCGTCCAGAGAGCCTACAATGCGATGCGGCAGTCAGGCTTCCTGTCCCAACATGGCAGGAGCCGCGCGAATCACGTCTCTCAGGATAGTTAATAAGGTTTGACCATGGTCATCAATGTAAAAAAATGCTATAAAAACGCATGAATATTGTTAATCAATTTTCTCTAGAAAAGTGTAATAATTGCTGGGGTTTGACTCCCAAAACCACCATATATGATTTTGAGAGACGCTGTAGTGGAGGGCGACGGAAATTTCAACCACGTCCGGGGTACTTTAACGTGCACCTAAATCTAAGCACACGGTCCACAAGCATTTTCGCCTCCATCGAAAATGTGGCCGCCGCGACAGGAATTTGTTTCCGCGACCTGCGGGTCAGCAGCCGAGTGCCTCAGCCGCTAGTCCACCGTGACGGGTCCTATTTAGAAAAGTCGATCGCACTTCACCCAAGCGATGAATCACTGATAGCGACCGCAAATCTTTAAAAAACTACAAGAATTAGTTGAGGTTCGTGTATATAGTTTTAATGGACGTGTAAATTGCAGCATATATTCATTCGGTCAAAAAATTAACAAGCACGTTGTAACGCTTGCGGGAGCAGATAGCTAGAGAGACGGAAAAACGTTATGTAAAGCGACGAGAAACAGCCTATTTTTTTCCTAGAAGCTGTATACCAGCCATTTATGGCTCGTCCTGCCTTTACACCCAACCAATTTTCGAAAGATACCGTACATTGTCTATTACCCTATAGGTCTTACCATATACCTAAAAGTGGTGCTGTGTAGCACTGATAACGTATACAGACTACGCCATGTGACGTCAGGGGGGGGGGGGGGTCAACCACCTCCCGCTCTCACTCCTTACCCCCCCTTTTTTTTTCGTCACATCGCGCTGACATGATTTATGAACTAAGCGGTGCTACTATTACAGTATCATTCCTGGGCGCTTTTACAGTGTATACAACAATGTCTGTCTGTACAATGTCTGTACACAGAAAACGTGTTGCGGTGTTTCTCAAGGCTTTGACACACACTCCTTAAAAAGTTAGTAAAAATGTAGCAACTGCAAGCGAATTGGCAGTAACTGCAGCGGTTACTACCTTTCTTTGACCGTTACTACCCTTTTGCTACCTGTTCACTACCTACGTTAGTAAACAGTTACTAGCTGCAACCGCTACAAACTTTTTGCGACCTCTTTACTACCTACATTAGTGAACAGTTAGTAACTCAAATAAAGAGGTAGTAACTGCAGCCGTTACTGCATTTCTCTTCCCGTTACTACCTCTTTGCTACCCGGCTTTTTACCATCTATTCCAAAATAGTGTGTGAATGTGATTCTGATCACTTATGAGAGGAATCGTCTCGACGTATTTTATTAAACGAAAAAATGACGCAGAAGGTATCCACAGATCAAAAAAATACATTTTGTTTAAATTATGAAACCGAGATATGTAAACGTTATTCTGATATTGTCGAAACGAAGAAGTACAAGTTAACGAACTATCAGCAACTGCTACACGCGTCGTAATAGAAAATCACAACAAACTTAGTAAATTACAGCACATATTAACAAAACCGGCAGATCAAAATAAGCAGACGGTCACAATTAGCCTCGAGGACAGTCACAGTTAATCCACGTGCACTGCGGCGTGTCTCCAAATATTATCATTATTTGGCGCATCAAACCCCCCAAACGATTTAAACTTTTAAACGCTGAAATGGTAGTCGCGTGGAGCATTCAAATGCACTGAGAGAGTTCAGTACCTTGTTTCGGCCACTGTACATAATTCCTTTTTGTGGCCATTTTACAATATATAAATATAACATATATTTTTTATAATTAGGGCTGATTAAAAGTCTTGTGCTACGTCACCAAACACACGTAACCAGGTAGTATAATATAGTATTTTAGGTTTATAATTGTTATAATTCATTCTGAAACGCAAGTGCTCCCCTGTGCCAGACATGCCCCTGCGAAGTAGGGGCTATATATACCCCACGCTTACTTCCTACTACATGTAAACGTAAAAAACAGTGAAGTTGTTTGGTCTATGCATTCGTCGCATTCATGGCACACCCCGCTTCTTACCCGAATTTGTCTAGGTATAAGACATTGATTAGCCAACATTAGCAGTGGAGAAATAATATGCCAAAATGAATGAACTACACAGGCTGTGTTCCAATACTACGGCTAAATACACAGCAAATGGACGGCGGCCATCTTAAGTCTCATTCCAATTCTCACGTAGCCGGCAAAGTAGACAGCTCCGAGAAGACCACATCGTGACAAATACGGTGCAGGCTATTTTGCTTTCTAAACAAGATGGCGGCTCAGCGAATCGCTCAGATTATGGTGGCTAGCCACCATAGCTCAGATAGATCAAATCTCGCCAGAATGGCCGCCTGCACACAAGCAGACGCTTTTCCAGACGCTCAATGTGAGTAACGTTTATTTACTTTTGATTTTAACACGAAATAAGCCAGAAATTACAACTGTTACGTTTCTTTCTTTTAGCTTTTTCTTTTGACGCGAGGTGGCGCATCGTCGCGTAAAAGCTGTGTAAACGTGTTCCGATTCTCGGACAGCATGGGCTCAGTGCGGTCTTCTAAGCAGTCTGCGTAGACTGTCTACGTGCTGTCTAAGAATTGGAACACATCCATTATATCGGTAATTCTTTTTTTCTTGAAACCTTTAAAAGTTACTACCCATGGGTGGTAACAGCTAGGGTAGGAACAGTTACTAACTGCTGGTAGTAACAGCAGAGGTAGTAACTGTTACCACCCTTATCGTTACTAGCTGCGCTTAATACCAGCGTTGTAACATATGTGACAAACCATTACTACCCCAAAGTTAGCAAGTACTACCACCTTTTTTCTAATAGCGCACTCTAAGATTTTGGCCAAGAATCTCGGGCGCGAGCGATTTAAGTTGGCTCGGCGACAAGATTATTGCTTTAGCGGTGGTAGTATGTACCACGAACCACCTAGAGTTCATGGTATATACTAGTTCACTGTATTCATGGCACTGCGGCCCAACGCTCGCTAAACCTTTCTAAAACCAAGGAGGTCACGCCCAGCGAGTATAACGTAGCAACCTTTTCCTGTCAGATAGTGCTCAATGTACATGCCAATGGCTGCTAATGGGAAATGAGAGACAGGAGAATTCGGCTTTTACTTTCTTACGGCTTGCGCTTCGTATCTACTTCCCACATATAACCACATCGAGTTCATTCATGGTATACACTAGTTCATTGTATTCATGGCACTGCGGCTCAACGCTCGCTAAACCTTTCTAAAACTAAGGACGTTACACCCAGCGAGTATAACGTAGCAAACCTTTCTTGTCAGATAGTGCTCAATGTACATGCCAATGGCTGCTAATGGGGATTGCAGCGTGCGCGTTAACTAAAAGCCGAATGCTCCTGTCTCTCATTCCCCATTAGCAGCCATTGGCATGTACATTGAGCACTATTTTTTATTGTTCAACAACGCACAGAAAAAATCTCTCACCGGCACCACCTTGGAGGTCAAAATGTTATACTTGTTACATACTACAACGGCTACGAGGGATGAACGGGTGCCGCTATAAGGAGCCTCGCCCCTAAAATGTATATATTGATTCGCTGCATCTTTTCGCCCCTTTACATTGACATGACTACAAGGGCATATCGAGCGATTTCTGCAACTAGCGACATAACGCGGAACAAGAAATGCACAGAATGAAGAAACATGAGTGGATATTATCATGTAAAATTAAGATCAATATAAATAGTAACCATAACTTTTACAAGAAATGAAATAAACTCTGTGCAAGCAATGTTTCACGCAGCGTACACACACATGGCATATCAGAGTGGTTTTGATTATCTTTTTCAATTGACACGAAGATGGACACGCGTACAGAACAGCGGTCTTGTGGTAGTCACACTCGTTGTGGCTTCTCAAATTTTCGAGCGCATTTTTACGACGTGTCAACGGAGACAGGACCAAGGCACCAAAAACTTGGTGGGGCCCCTAGACTGAACTTTTTTTTCCCCAAAAAACACACATGTATTGCACAGAGATCCCTTCTGATCTTTAAAGTACACCAGCCAGGAAAACATTTCTTCTCAGAAAGGTTGGAACTTCAATTTGCGCTTACTAAATGAGAGAAAGCTGTAGCGCCTGGTTTCCTTGGCGTCGTTAGCAAACATCGTTCAAGTCTGATCGTCCTGCAACTCCTGGCGTCTTGGCCCGTTAAGCTCTTAAAGACCAATGTCGTTGTCAGAAGTCGCGGTTGCCAGGCGTGCATCATGCTTCGATCGGTTTTCAAGAATTATTTCGGCACACGAGTCGTATTCAGGCAGTGCAGAACTACAGCCAGGAGCCGTTTTGTCGGCTGCTGTAAGCCTGTTCGCCAGTTTTCGAGTGTGCACTGGGAGCAGCGTCGCGTTTCGAGAAATAATCATCAATTGTTACCTTACGGCGTATCGGCGACAACATCCAGTCCCGTGCAAAGCGCTGATTTACACATAATACGAACTACCCGCCAATATACGTTTGATTGATATGTGGGGTTTAACGTCCCAAAACCACCATTTGATTATGAGAGACGCCGTAGTGGAGGGCTCCGGAAATTTCGACCACCTGGGGTTCTTTAACGTGCACCCAAATCTGAGCACACGGGCCTACAAAATTTCCGCCTCCATCGGAAATGCAGCCGCCGCAGCCGGGATTTGAACCCGTGACCTGCGGGTCAGCAGCCGAGTACCTTAGCCACTAGACCACCACGGCGGGGCGCCAATATACGTTTAGACATCGTATTTCAAGGAAGCGAGTTCGCATTGCTTGGAAGCACGCGCTCCGCAGTGGTTCGGGCAGTGACCCTGGATGCGAGAAACGAGAACTTCAGCGGCGATACATGTCGGCTGGCAAAGTTCTGTTTTAAACACTAGCACTCGTTTTTGCCCTGGCAGGAATATTCGCGGGTTATACATTTCCTCCGCTTCCCTTGAGGTGTCGGTAAAGCTGCGCTTGCCCAGTATCTTACTCTGCGCGCGAAACGTCTCGCGTTCGTGATTGCGCCTTACGGAAGGCTGGTAGTTTCTGCTGTGTTGTGATTCGGCAACACAAGCGTGGATGAACGGGATGAAGTGGACGCCAGCAGTGAAATTTCAGCGACTCGCATCAGATTGTCCGAAAGAGACTTCCGAGAGGCATGAACTGTGCACAGTATACAGCGCAAGTAAACTTACGTTGCATGCGCTGGCAGTTCTCGTCGGATTTCATGCGTTCTGAGAAAATGATTAAGGTGCGCAATGCTCTCAACAAGATTGGAGTTCATTCCTTCAGCACTCGTGAACCGATCGCTCGAGATTTTTCGTGGTACGAGACTGCTTCTGTTCGAGCCGGCATAAGTGCTGCAAACATATGCACGTAATTGTTAGAACAGTGTATAGATGGCATATCTATGCTGCAGCGGTGTACAGTTCTGGAACTGTTGTCATAAAGTGAAATGAAGACTGCGCGCTTGCAAATAACGGAAGACACCTTGCCGGAACGCTATCGTTCCAGAGAGCAGAGCGATGAAATTTGCTGGAAAAATAAAAAAAAAGGAGAACATTACGTGTTTTTGCGCGTACTTAGGTTTTCCGTAGCACTTATGCACAGCAAACAAGTTATTTCTATGTGAGAAGGTATAATATGGTCCCAGGTGCACTGTAGATTTAGACCAAGTGAACATTTCTCAACAATGATTACCTTGCGGTCACAGATTGCACGATAAATACTGCATGATTGGAGTACATAATTGCTATCAATAATCACAACGCAACATTAATGCCAACGACGGTTGCGATGAAGTCTACCCTACAAATAACGCGTGTGAAGTCGTATTGCAAACGGGGAAAAAAATGACTTATTGCTTATCGCAAGCATGCTTGGATGCGCGCAGTAAAGTGAAAAAAAAAGTATACTAAAAGCTATCACTGCGCCAGGGATGCTTGACATATAGAGCTTAATATAAAAAAATCATTCCTTTATACATGCAGTCACAAACATCGACAGTAAAAAATAATTCGCGGGGAAAAGTAAGCAAAACCGAAATTTATTTATGAACCTAGAAAAAAATGCTGCGTATACCTCTCATTCGTCAGTGTAGGCGGAGCCGTCCTTGAATTGTGAAATGCACTTCGCCCCGACGAGTACTTCGGCATCCACGCCCAACAGAGAATAATGATAAACGATGCCTTATCCGATCGAGTGGGTTATCGCAATGATGCGTTTTCGAAGACACGCCCATTCAATGGTGCGACGAGAGACCTTTGCTCCTAGTAGTCACTGTACCTGTCGTTTGTGTTTTACTGCTTTTACTTCACTTCACAAGCATACGTATAGGGAAAGGGGGGGGGGGGGGGACTCACATGACTGATATACATGTACACAGTCTGCTCAAACTACCTCAGAAGAAAGTTGATGCTTGTTCCCCCCCCCCCCTCCCCAGCGGGTTCGGTGTAAACCCCTCCTGAAAGAAAAATTCTGGCTACGCCTATGACGTGCAAGCGTACAGTTACGCCCCCCCCCCCCCCCCACTGAAGAACCGTATCGCGGATGTTTGTTTTTGGCGCAGCGCTGTTTGCTAGTGAAACACATTCCTCGGGGAAGGGGGGGGGGGGACGGGACTTCAGCGCTCTGTGCACCTGTGGCGCCTAAAGTTCCTTTAGTGGCGCTTCCCCTCCGACGCCATGCGTTTCCGGTCCGACTGATGGAGCGAGCCACCAATTGCCCCAAAAGGGTCATTCCAGGTGTCAATCTTCAGCCTCTTATCGCTACGTCGTCAAGTGCATGTTTTCATGACTCTTGAAGGTTTGGGCGCACTCTTCATTATGCACCTGTCTTTACCGCATGATTAGTTGAATCCTGCCCGCCCCGTAGAGTGGACAGAGAGGGTGGACCAAAGTATTGTTATTAAATCCGGCGCACCGAAGAGCACCGTGACCCCCATGTCTCGGTACCTGCTGGTTGAGACGCCACATGAACCCATACTCGAACACGTGGAGCAACAAACTGTGGCATCACATTAGTGCCGGGGCCACCCGCGTTTCTTTGTCTATGGGGGCCTAAAACAGTTGTTTTGTCCGCCTATTTTGGGCGCCTACAACCCGGTTTTTTTATTATCTGTAAATCCAGCCTCTACGAATGACGTATATCTGTAAGTCTCCTAGAGCCTGTGCAAGAGTTATGATCATAATAAACCAACTTCGTCATACAATGTACGCTTATATTGTTGGCTGCATAGTACTGCTGTTCTCTTGAACGGGCCTCGCTGTCCATGCTCTTTTAGGTACGCCGGTTAACAACATCTAGATATAGGGTGTGGCCGGGTAGTGTGCACTGGAATCATCATCATCTTGAACCGGTACGTGCTCGCTTCGTCCTCTTCAGAATGCTTTCCTCCCACAACGTGTGCGCTCATTTTTCAGGCGTGCAACGCAATAGATATTATGGACGAGTTGTTACTTGATCGAAAATTACCCAACATCATCGCATTACAACCATAGTCACGGGACTAAAACATCGCGCAGAATCACGTAACATCAAGTCACGAACTCAAGTCACGTTTCTCCGCACATCTAGTCACGTGACTACAAATCACGTATATCACGTAACATGTATCACCGGACTACAATCACGCAACCACGTTAGAAAGGAATTCGACTATTCGATTGAAACGATGCCTGTAGCTGGCACTACAGTTCAACCCGCTGCGAGGAACCACCTTATCAAATATCTTGGCCTGCATTTCTGTGTGAACAAGGCGCCTACTGTACAGTTGGAAAAGGCTAAATACGCTTCTGCTTCAGATTTGCAACCCCAGGCTGAATCCCTTCCAAAAGGTGCACTGTAGACGGCAGCTTGTCCAGCCAGCGTATATTTATGGTCCCTCGAACTGCTCGCAAGTACACGCTGAGGCGGGTCGCCTGGACAAGTTGATGTCCAGAACGATAAAGACCGCACTACACCTGCCAATGGGCTTTCCCAATAGTCACATTTGGATGCCTAGCCAATTTGGTGGGTTGGGGATGCTTCAATTGCAGAGGGTGGCCAATGTTGTTCATTACAAGCCCCCCTCCTTTCCTTTTATGAATTCACAAATTTTAACCCTTTTCTGTGTTCATTTTTACTATAGAAGACCAGCAGTGTCCTTTAAGTATTATTCCCCTTTCTTTTCTTTTCTCTTCTTTTCCCCAACCGCATTTACCCCAGTATTGGAAAACATTGTTACAACAAAATGAGAGTCACTTAAGCGTCAGCTACTTGGATTTTGTATAAGTATTCTTTTCCTAAACAAAGGAGGGCTTCTGCCTAAGCCAGTGTGGAAGCCCAGACCCGAGCAACAGGGGGGCACATTGGGGACACTTTTTACACTCTACATGCTAGTGAAACTTTTGTTTTTAGCTGCTGCAAGTTCGCTCTCAAGGCACCCACTTGGCCATTATTGACCGTGTAGTAGGCAGGCATTCACTGTGACATCCTTCGTCATTCTTGGGAGAAGCGTGGTACCCGCTGCACACTAGCAAAGAAATTTGAGCACTTTTTTGAGCTGTGGCTGATTACGATGAAGACATATGCCAGAAGCTTTTGTAATTAACACCATCTCACACAGTGGGTATGCGCCACAGCTAATACAGACGAACAATATCAAGCTTTTTAAAGGGTTGGAGCATTCGACGACTCTTTCGTTGCGCAATTCGCACTTTGTGGCACCTGGTTGTTCCTTTGCTGTTCTAAAACGCTTTATTACTCATGTTAACGCGATTCCTTTCACGAAGTCAGGCTCGCCAAAGGTCAATTTTTAAAGGAGCTCAAGTTATGGCGTGGTTCAGTGGTAGAATACTGGGCTACCACGCAGGGGACCCGGGTTTGAATTCCATCGCGTCCTTGGTGTTCATTATTTACTGAGGTTTCTTTTTATTTTGTGCGATAGTGGTTACGGACACCAGCGGCGGCGGCGGACAGCTCCGTGCATACATGAGAAACTTGTTATAACCTCATAACAGCTTTCGCTGTAAAAAGTAACTACTAGTGACGTGGTTATTATCACGTAACCCCCTGTTCGCCTCCGTGGAACAGTGTTGACGGCGCTCTGCTGCTTACCAAAAGTCTGCGGGTTTGCTCTCGGCCGTGGAGATTGCCTTTCCATGGAGGCCAGATTCTTAAGGCCCATGTGGTGAAAATATTAGGAGCCCTCCACTATACAGCGTGCCTCAATCGCGCTTTCGGGACGTAATACACCAGATATTATTAATAAAAATATGCAACCTCGTGTAACAGCTAGCCGCGTGTATAACGATAGTCACATAACAGCTACAATTACGGCACTGAAATCCCGTAAGATCATGCAATAACTAGTCACGTGATCAAAATCACTAAACACCAAAGTAACCAGTCACCTGACATGCTTCTGCTAAAATCACCTGACCCGTATGTAGTGTGGGGGACCGACGAAAGCCGAAGAAGAATAGCAATTCTAGCCATACTTATACGCACTGTGTAAGAATAAGTTAGGTGCTGACACTCGCCGCACCGCGTATAAGAGCCTGACACAAGACAGAGCGCTTTGTCCTTTTACGTCGGTTCGTTTTCCTTCCCGTAATGCGCTATACCAGTTCAAGTATTAAAGAGAGTGGGCTCTACACTCCATTACAGTTTGTTTTTTTTTTTGGGGGGGGGGGGGGGTTGTAGTGCCACGTTGTTACAAGCTGCCACTCTAGCGTCGCCAGCGCGAAGTCGGCGACGGGAATGACAGCAGGTCGGTTCGTTGCGTACGCAAGCAGAGACAGTGAAGAGATCAGAGACGTGAGAAAACAAAACAACTTTACTCTAGTGATATTGCAGCACACGGGATCTAATACAACACTTCAATACAACTAACAAAATACATCGACATTTGATACAATTAAAGAAATATATAACAGAAACAATAAATCAGCTTACGAGAGAGAACTATTACAAACTACACAAACTAACAAGAATAGAACGACGGAGGAGAAAGTTCGAAGATATAAACAGGTGAAGGCATACGTGTGATGACCGGCAGCGTTGCGTCCCCGACGATCGGATGCGAGAAGTCGAAGAGAGTTCTGGCACGACTGCGATGTCGGCGGTGCTGCAACGCTGGTGGCTCCGGGAGGCTAGTGCTTGCAGGTGACTTCGAGCAGGTTGAGCTAACTCGAGGCGAAGTCCTGATGTCTACGTTGCAGACGTTAATATCGCGTCACAACTAGACGAACGGCTAAGTTTAGGTGGCCAGCCGATACAGAGCCACACTAAAAACTTCTAGAAGAGATGCTTGTTGATCTGTTTCTACACCATCTTGGTCAGCGACTAGTCTGCCTAGCAGGGCGAAATCCTGCGCTTAAATCCCTCTCGTGTCTCCTCGCTCTCTTCCTTGGGGACAAGAGACCTCTACCTGGGTCCAATCATGCGCGTTTAATTGATGGAAAACTCCGCCCCAAAAATATTTTGACCCCACCCCTTTTTAATTGGGAGAAGGTCCTCAACTAGCGAGAGTGACAACCTGTCGGGTTGTTGTCATATGGCTTGGCCACCAGAGCGTTTCTCACGCTTTTCCCCGTGGGAACGGCCAAACGTTTGGCTCTCAGCCGGTGCGTCTCGTAGTCTAATCCTTGTTCGGGGTATACCGTGGCCTTCTACGACCTTGCAGACGCCGTCACAGTTACAAAAAGGATTAACCGTCGGCGGCGACGTTCTAAGAAGAGCACCCCATTTTGCACTTCTCGGCTCCCTTTCATGCGCCGCCGTTCTCACAGTCAGTCGGGGAGTACGGCGCCCGTTAATTGCCGTGACGCGGTGTCGCCAAAAATGGCCGTCCGTGACATTGCCCCCCACTTTCAGAATGTTATTCATAACATTTGTTCACACGGAGGGGAATTTTTTCGACAACAAGGAACAAAACACCACCAACAAGGGAGACATGTGGACTGTCCCTCTCATACACAACATACATAGGCAGAGTGCATCAATAGTAACAACAAAAGGAAAAACAAACAATCGTTAGAGTACCAGCTTCAGTTACACGCAACAATATCAATGCGCCATACAAACAAGAAGAGGAAATAGCCGTGTACGGCAGCCATCAATACAGAATACACTGCACGAATGTATACTATGAAACAAAACGGAACCGGTGCGCTCCTCTACTGTAGTGCAATCCTTCAATGTGCATTACAACAAGTAAAAACAACCAATGTACCAAGCAAAAAGAAAATAACTCAAAATACTCTTCTTATAAAATGAAATACGCACATACAAACAAAAAACAACCGACGAAAGAAAAAAAATGCTCATAGACCTCAAGAACTATATCCGGCTCAAGTAATCGGCTCCCACGTTTTCGCTACCCTTGATATGTGTAATGGTGAACTGGTACTCTTGGAGTAGTAAACTCCATCGAAGTACTCGAGCGTTCAGCTGTTTCGCCTGTTGGATATAACTCAGAGGCTGGTGGTCTGTCTGGACACAAAAATGTACTCCATATAAGTACATAGAGAATTTCTGAATTCCCCATACCAACGCGAGACATTCGCGTTCGATGGTACTATAGGAAGCCTCCCGTGGAAGCAGCTTTCGGCTGGCATAAGCTGTGGGGTGGAGCTTGCCATCGTGGGCCTGCATGAGCACGGCTCCGAGACTTGTGTCCGATGCGTCCGTTCGAAGTACGAATGGTTGGTGCAAATCTGGTAGCCGTAGTATCGGCTCCGTCGAGACATGTTGTTTGAGACTTCGAAAGGCCTCCTCGTGGGCTGCTGTCCATTTCACCGAGTTAGCTTCGCCCTTCTGAGTTAAACCTGTAAGGGGAGCGCTGACTTCTGCGTAATTCGGGATAAATTCCCAATAGTACCCGGTCAATCCGAGGAAGGCGCGCACTGTAAGCCCGGCCCTCTGTATGCGCTCAAAAAGCAGTCCCAGAGACCTCAGGTGCTCTTCCCATGTCTCGGTGGCTACCAGTACATCATCGTAGTAGTGGTCCACACCGGGTATACCTTCTGCCACCTTCCGCATCAACTTCGCAAATACAGCAGGCGCTGTCTTGATGCCGAATGGCATGAAGCGGAACTGATATAGTCCCGATGTCGTCGAGAAGGCCGTCTTCGCTTTGGACTCTTCGGTCAGCGGGATCTGCCAATAGCCCTTCACGAAGTCGAGCTTCGAGAAATACTTCTTTCCCACTGTAGCAAACACCGCGTCAGTTCTTGTCATAGGTTCGGAGTCGGCCACCAGAACGTTGTTCAGGCGTCGAAAATCGATACACAGTCGATTTGTCCCGTCGGGTTTCTTTACCAAAATGACTGGCGAATTATAACTTGACTCTGATTTCTCAATGATGCCGAGCTTCTCCATCTCCCGCACCTCTTTCTCTACACCTTCCCGCGTTGCAAAGAGAAGAGGGTATTGTTTCACGTGGACGGGGTTACTCGTGGTGAGTTCGAGGTTGCAGTGGACCCAGTCAGTTTTGCCCGGGACATCCGAGAAAATACGAGCGTGTTCCTTGACAATTCTTTGCAGCTGTCCGATCTGCTGAGCGTCCAGTTTGTCGGAGAGCTTCACGTCTTCTTCCCCTTCTACTTTCAGCCAGTCAGGGGTTGGAATATTCTCGTCCTCGCTCGATTCCACAACGCCAAATGTCACGTTGCACACCTTGGTGGAGGGGCTGTCTCTCTCCTCGTATCTTTTTAGTAAGTTGGCGTGGAAGATTTTTCTGCCGCCAGCCGTGTCTACGACGTAGTCAGCTTCACCTTTCTTTTCCCGGACTTCAAAAGGGCCCTTCCATTGCAGCAGCAGCTTATTCGTGTCGGTTGGAAGTAAAATCAGTACCTTGTCTCCGGGGTTGAAACTCCGCTCCTTCGCCTTTCGATTGTACAGCTTCGTGTACCGTGCTCCGGCTTTTTCCAACTCCTCGTGTGCCAGGCGGTACGTTTCCTCCAAACGGTTCCGAAGGTCAAAGACATGCTGGTACGTCGTCTTAGCTTCTTCAGTCAAGTCGGCGTTCGTCCACAGCTCCTTCAGTATCGCCAAGGGTCCCCTCACATGGCGGCCGTAGAGAAGCTCGAAGGGTGAAAACCGCATACTGGCCTGTGGAACCTCCCTATAAGCACAGAGGAGAGGTGCCAGGTAGCGGTTCCAATCTCTCGGTTTTTCGGCGCACATGCGCTTCAACATTAATTTTAAGGTGCCGTTGAATTTTTCTACCAAGCCATTCGCCATGGGGTGATATGGGGTGGTGTGGAGCTGGCGCACGGAAAGGAGCCGCGCTACTTCCTTTATCAGGTCCGATGTGAAGTTCGTGCCACGGTCGCTCAGTACCTCGCGGGGGACGCCAAATCGGGAGAACATCTCGACCAGGGCTTCGGCCACTCGCTCAGTTTCGATACTCGGGAGCGCCACTGCGTCTGGATACCGGGTGGCATAATTCATCAAAGTCAAAATGTATCGGTTCCCATGCTTTGAGGGCGGTTGAATCTGTCCCACTATATCGATCGCCACTCGCTTGAACGGGGTGTCGATTATGGGTGCCCTCCCCAGTGGAACATGTGGTACACGGCCCTTTGGTACGGTGCGCTGACAAATGTCACATGAGGCGACGAACCTTTTTACGTCAGCTGTGATGCCTGGCCAAAAGAACTCCTCCGAGATCCGGTCCTTGGTTTTCTGCGTGCCCAAGTGTCCTGCCATTATACCATCGTGTGCCGTTTTAAGCACAGCTTCTCGGTGGCAGCGCGGAACGACTAATTGGCGTACAAGCCGTCCGTTGGCCTCTGTGTACTGTCGGTACAGCAGTCCCTGTTCTTGTTTGTACTCGATGATTCCCTTCTCATTTCGGCATGTTTGCTTCCTGCCGATCTTCTCAAAACACTGTTTGAGTGTCGCATCTCCCCTCTGCTCGCAGCCATAGTTATCTCCCGGCAATCCCGCCGTGTCCCAGGCGTACGAAGCTTGGCAAATTTTCCCGGCTGTGCGTGCGCTTGGGAACGGGTTATAGCTGCTGCCACAGGCTCTTCTCTTAACTCCTTTGTCGCGACTGGTTTTTCAGTCTGCTTTCTGGGATCATTAGGAGGTCTTACGCCCTCGATATTGCCCAGAATGAGGTCATAAAGTGGATCTTGCAGACATAGTGCTGTCAGATTGCCAGTAAAGTAGGGGGTGTCCACCTCAATCCGTGCTTCGGGCAGCATCCTCGCTGTTCCGTCAACCAAGTAGGCAAGTCTGCTTGTACCTGTCAGCTCGTCTTCCTTCACCAACTTCCTCCGCACGATTACTGTGTTGCACCCCGTATCCCGCAACACTGATATGTCTGTGCCTCGGAGGGTCCCTGTGGCCACTGGTAGGTTCTCGGCCAGATTTTTCGGCGGTGTCACCCTTACGGCGTTGACGACGGGGACTTTTTCGCCATTCCTAAGCTCGACATACCCGTCGCATATGGGATCCTCACGCGTTTCCCTTGGTGCGTAGAGGCAGAACGCCTGGAGGGAGTTATTTGCTCCTGACCGGCAGTCGTTTGCCCTATGTCCTTTTTTCCCACACTTGAAGCAGACGATGGCTACATTAGCGGCAGGTCTGTTGCGACACAAGTGCGGTGGGTGATTCCCACGATTGCAAATATAGCACCGTGGTAGTGGTGAGTGGCTGTTGCCTCCTTTTTCGTATTTCCCCTTTTCGTCCGTTATGGGACCATCTTTCTTTGTTTTCGCTAGGCTTGCTCCACCCTGAGCTTCCAAAAACTGGTCTGCCAGCTCAAGCATGTCTTCCAGAGATTCCGCCCTCCTTTCTTTCAAATATAATGCCAGGTTCGAACCACATCCATGCAAAAACCTCTCTCTAATCAACAATGCTCGGAGGGACTGTCTCAGTTTTGGACAACTCAACCCATCTATCGAAGTAGTGTCTTAAGCGAGCCGCGTACTGTGTTGCTGTTTCACCCCCTACTGGCCTCTCCTTATTAAACTTGTCTCGGAACCCATCCGCCGTGAAGCGAAAGCGCTTCAGGAGGGCGGTTTTAACCTTGGTGTAGTCCGCTGCATCAGCAGGCGGTAGCCTGCCATAACACTTAGCGCCTCTCCTGTAAGACATGTCGAAAGCGCCGTCACCCATTGGCTTTCAGGCCACTTTTGCCCTCTGGCGATGCTCTCAAACCGGCGTATAAACGCATCTAAGTCGTCCCTTCCTTCGTCAAAGGTGACGAGCAGTCTACCTGCGTGTATTCTCAAACTCGGCTCCTCCCCGGCATCGCCGTGCTCACTGCTGGATCTGCTCGCACTGCTACTCTCACTGAGGCGAATCTTTAATTGCAGTAACTGTACTTCCCGTTCTCCGGCTTCCCTAGCCGCTTCCCTTGCCGCTTCTCGTTCTTTCTCCCTTTCAACGCGTTCTCTCTCCTTTTCTTCGCGTTCTCTCTCCCGTTCTCTCTCCTTTTCTTCGCGTTTTCTCTCCCTTTCTTTTTCCTCGCGGGCCAGTGCCCGCTCTTCTCTGGCTAACGCCTGCGCCTGTTCCTGCTGCTCCTTAACCCATTGTCTCAGTTCGGCGCCCTCGAGGCCTAACTGTTTACCGTGCGCGATCCACTTATCAAAATCCATACACTCCATACTGCAAACTGTCACTATAATGCCACTATAAAAACAGCGCAATCATTGCAGGATACAACCGCTTCAACTGTGCGGCTCTATCACCACGCTGTCCGCACGGTTCTCGTTCACCCCTCACTGCCTTACTCTTGTACGGAGCGTCCTGTCTCGCGGACGCCAGTTTTGTTACAAGCTGCCACTCTAGCGTCGCCAGCGCGAAGTCGGCGACGGGAATGACAGCAGGTCGGTTCGTTGCGTACGCAAGCAGAGACAGTGAAGAGATCAGAGACGTGAGAAAACAAAACAACTTTACTCTAGTGATATTGCAGCACACGGGATCTAATACAACACTTCAATACAACTAACAAAATACATCGACACTTGATACAATTAAGGAAATATATAACAGAAACAATAAATCAGCTTACGAGAGAGAACTATTACAAACTACACAAACTAACAAGAATAGAACGACGGAGGAGAAAGTTCGAAGATATAAATAGGTGAAGGCATACGTGTGATGACCGGCAGCGTTGCGTCCCCGACGATCGGATGCGAGAAGTCGAAGAGAGTTCTGGCACGACTGCGATGTCGGCGGTTTTGCAACGCTGGTGGCTCCGGGAGGCTAGTGCTTGCAGGTGACTTCGAGCAGGTTGAGCTAACTCGAGGCGAAGTCCCGATGTCTACGTTGCAGACGTTAATATCACGTCACAACTAGACGAACGGCTAAGTTTAGGTGGCCAGCCGATACAGAGCCACACTAAAAACTTCTAGAAGACATGCTTGTTGATCTGTTTCTACACCATCTTGGTCAGCGACTAGTCTGCCTAGCAGGGCGAAATCCTGCGCTTAAATCCCTCTCGTGTCTCCTCGCTCTCTTCCTTGGGGACAAGAGACCTCTACCTGGGTCCAATCATGCGCGTTTAATTGATGGAAAACTCCGCCCCAAAAATATTTTGACCCCACCCCTTTTTAATTGGGAGAGGGCCTTCAACTAGCGAGAGTGACAACCTGTCGGGTTGTTGTCATACGGCTTGGCCACCAGAGCGTTTCCCACGCTTTTCCCCGTGGGAACGGTCAAACGTTTGGCTCTCAGCCGGTGCGTCTCGTAGTCTAATCCTTGTTCGGGGTATACCGTGGCCTTCTACGACCTTGCAGACGCCGTCACAGTTACAAAAAGGATTAACCGTCGGCGGCGACGTTCTAAGAAGTACACCCCATTTTGCACTTCTGGGCTCCCTTTCATGCGCCGCAGTTCTCACAGTCAGTCGGGGAGTACGGCGCCCGTTAATTGCCGTGAAGCGGTGTCGCCAAAAATGGCCGTCCGTGACACACGTACGAAAATTGTAAGACGCTGGCGGGAAAGGGGTGTTCATTCCTGTCAATTGCTTTTTTACAGTTTTATTACGCGGCGTTACACCCAAAAAATCACAGTATATCCACGAAGTGAATGATGAGTGGGGCAAAGTGTCCGTCCGTCCATGCGTACCATCGCGTTCGAGAATGCAGACGGCGAGCGGGCAACCCCGACGAGACGCGCGCCAAGGAAGCGGACCGCAAGCGTTTTGAATGCGCCCGCCGCTCTGCTTCATCCATGCCCCACCAACGATCTGCCATGTACGGCAACTATCCAGGAGACTGAGAGAGGCACTCGCTCTTCGCGTACCCAGGCACAGGCCGCGCAGCAGCCAATTGGGGAGTAGTGGTACAGCGCCATCTAGAATACCTTCACTCAACTGCAATTTGTATGTACTTCTATGATACAGCACCGTCTATTACAGTGTTCGGGAGATACTGCCTTCTTTTCTTTCTCGTCTCTTCTCTCGGTTACGCGTGACGCATAACATTGTTACACTAAGAGGAGATTCGACCCTAAAACCTGCGATGAAGTGCCAATTAGCCTGCATAGACACCCTTGTTCAGTATCTACACTACAACGCCCCATCCCCCCTTTCACTCCTCACTTGCGTGCGCGCGCCTGTGGTAATAAGTGTGCTTCCGCTGTATTTGTTTTGCAAGTTCAGAACTCTTTGCTCTGGCTTTAAAAAGTGATCAATAGCTCGATGGAAATTATGGAGAATGAAAGAAAAACACATAGTTTATGCTGCTCAACAAGCAAGAATGAAAGTGACAAAAGGTGAAAATTAGTTCTGTGCTCAGTTTCACAACCCATATCACGCATGCGATTTCTTTTAGTGCGAGTTCTAACGGCCGTTTCTTGATGTGCGTCAGCCTTCACACACACACACACCTTTGAGTGATAACTTTTCTCTCTCACATGCTTATCTCTTTGTCTTTTTTTCTAAGCTAATGAAACCCAACTGTGGGATCACGCTTCATGGTTATCTTTTTCTTTCCTTCCCTCGTCATTTTTTTTCTTCAAGTGTGTTTTTGGGCAAGTGACATAAGCAAGCTTCCAAACCCCGCACTAAAACAGCAATTTAAAACCCTCATTAAACCGGGGCGTTTGCGGTACATATGTTCGGTTGGAGCACGCTGGAAGGATTATTGACCTTTTGTACGGAGCCACATTCACCACGAAGCCCAACTCGAACGCTCCGCGGAAGCTAGCCGCACGGAACGTAATCCACACGGAAGGGAGCCGCACATAAAGGCAGATCCAAACAACACATGGAAACATTGACCACACAACTGCGACAGTGCGGAGTGTATTACGTACCTGGTCTGCCGAACCAGTGGAGAAAGCAACGCAGCAACAGGAAGGGTGGAAAGAATGGCAGTGGATATTGGGGCACCACTAAGAAGAGTTGCTAGATTCGGAGGTGGACGGATATTCAGCCCGTGAGGAACCAACCTGATGGGTCCCGAAACATAGGGCTAGGTTCTATCATTATTATTAAGGACTATAAACAGAAGTGGATGGATGGATGGATGGATGGATGGATGGATGGATGGATGGATGGATGGATGGATGGATGGATGGATGGATGGATGGATGGATGGATGGATGGATGGATGGATGGATGAACGGATGGATGGATGGATGGATGGATGGAGGGAGGGACGGACGGACGGACGGACGGAAGCGACCACGATATTATATGACAGTAAGACAATGTAAACTAGCCCGTCCACGTATGGGAAGAAGAGAAACAAACAAAAAAAGGCTACGAACCCCACTACGCAATCACCTAAGACGGCGCAGGCCAGGGCCATCTTCTTCCTCCCTCTCTTCTCCTTGACTGATCTAATCATTCTGCGCTGCTTCCCTCCGAAAGCATCCTGCTCCTTGTTATTTCACGCCCTTCGTGATTAGAGGCATCGCAAGCTAATTGAACCCCCATTGGTTAATGCACAGCCTTCGTGATCGGCCCGAATTCAGACCAAGCCACGATGTTACATGACGACGTGATCGTGTTGCCGTTTTGCTGAGTTCTGAGCACGACTGTGTTACTGTCTCAAACTCTGCTATGGGATAGCATGCGTTTAAAACAAATGTTCGACGTTTCAAAGTACGATGTACTCCACGACGGGCAATAGGCGGTCCCAGTTTCAAGAAGCCAGCGTATACGGGCCATGAAAACAGGCTGTTGTGTTTGAAGATACTTATTCTCACAGATAGTGGGCAACAATAACACTTCAAACAAGATAGTTTATTGCATACTATAGTAACAGCATTTCGGGTTAGTACAACTGCACCGTGTAACAAAGTGACTTCAGTGGGGCGTACAAACAAGAGAGGATAGGCATTATGTAGCTTACAGCACTGCGATAAAATCACATATCACGGATCACTGAAGAAGATAAAGAAAAAAGGGAACACAAAAAGTCAATAAGCTTCCACAGAAACACTTATTATTTGTGAAGATAAACAACAAATTTTTGTGGGTTTGTAGAAAAAGTGTTAAACATTTCAGAGTACTTCGTACTCTACTATGAAAGGGCGAAAAGCCGTCCCAGTTCATCAATGCTTCAGTTACTGTGTGTTTATAAAAAGTGATGAACGACTTAGAGTACATGGTACTTTACTATGGGAGAGCGTGAAACCCGTTCTGTGGGCGTCACACTTGATGAGGCCGAGATGGCAAAAACTTACGGCGTCCACTAAGAAAGCCTTTCAACTGAGCGTTCGTGTGTTTAGAAAAAAGTCGTTCACACAACGAAGAGGAAACTCATTTTTAAACGACCTAGTTCAGTGCTAAGCAACATCATCCTGAGAGGTGTTGGCCTGCGCTCTTGAAGCCATCACAGGTAGAGTAGATACTCAGAAACCACATACTCTATTGACGGACGCCTGTGACGCTTACAGCGCATGCCTGTTAGCTTGGCTTTGCTCCTACGTCCTTCGTGTTTACTTTACTCCTGCACTGATCACTCATGCAAGCTTTTGTTCTGCTTTTTTTTTTGAAAATTGTTTTCTTTTTTATGACGGGCCAGGGTGACATTGCGCGTCGAGAATCTGTTTTTTTATCTACGTAGCGCTGATTCATGTCTATAGGACACGTATGCGTGTTGATTGATTGATTGATTGATTGATTGATTGATTGATTGATTGATCGGGTCACGTATGTGTGTTGATTGATTGATCAATCGATTGATTGAAGCACAAGGTGATGTACACACATTTAAAATGACTGCCAATTAGGCCTGTTAAAATACTCTCATGATGGTGAAGCGCTACAATGAACGGAGACTTCGCATGCTTCGTAGCGCTTACCTTCATCAACTGTACATACTTCGTTCAGAGCTCTTTGAGCAAGCGTCTGGTGTCCTTAAAATTAGACCAACATACTACGCTTCCTCGGCATGCGGGTGGCGTGGCATGGTATCGAACCAGGAACCTCACTTTCATTCAAGGCTATTCAACTCAGTAGCGCTCTTTAGCCACAAATGAACCTCGCTCCATAGCGTACGTTCGTGGGCACCTCTGCCCGTAGATAAGCGGTATTTGCACTCCAGGGGCAAATCATGACGTGTCCGAAAGCAATCGAGACCGACAGCATTCTGCTTGATGGGCCGTCGACCACGGTATAGATTTTTCCCGGCTAAATGCTTTCCTAGCGGTCACAGGTCATTTTTATACCCTGTCGAACCTCCGCACGCGGAGGCCTGAGCGCCTATATATGTAGTACGTGAGCGAGCCTAAATGACAGACTTCGATGGGAACAGCTGCGGTGGGTATGCCTGTGAACAAAGGAAATGAATAATTTTCATAGTTTGCGCTGCTCCGCGTGCTGACAAAGAGGAGAGAAAGGCTAGACAGCGTTGCTAATCCCTGAGGGCAAGCTCACGAACGCGCTGCCACTAAACTGTCACCGTTGCCGCTTGATTAACCCGTCATTAGAAAGACTGCAAGAAACAAAACACAAAATAATCCAAATGAAGGTGTCACAGTGAATGTCTCTTAAGTCACTCGCTCAGTATTTGTTTTCGTGGCAGATATTTACTGACTACAGAGAGAGGTGTAGTGAACTCCTACGTGGCGCAAGAAAGAAACAACACCATTTTTTTAATGACTCAGTACTACAAACACTCGCTGCACTCTACCTTCCAGTGCTGTAGATGCAGCTGAAGGATATGTGTCTCTGTTTAGTAAGAGCTGTCTGTGCTGCTCTTGTTAGCCATTTTCTTCCTGGCTCGTGACAGAGCGTTACATTACCTGCGGTAACAGCCCTCCAAATAAAAATAAGTAGCTAAAAATGAATATTGGGACTTAGCTTTTATTTGAGCCGTATTATGTTTAGGTAGCGTCTTGTTCTCTTCCTCTGAAGCTCAAGCTCATCACACATGCATATACAGGGAACAGAATTGTGCTTATTTTAACACGCTCGTTCTTCTCTAGTGCATGATTACGTTCGCCCGGCAATCAAGAAAGACTCGTGTTAACCGCGCTTGAGCTCGGCTCAAAGTGCTGCCTTTCGAAAAACCATACGGCATCGGTATATTAACACCGGAGCTTTACTTATTTCGCTCTGGTTTTTGAACGTTAAACCCGACATATCAAATCAGTTATTTCGCATCCGTGTACACATAATTTCCAGACCAGTTTCTAGCTGTAGGCGCTAATGGTAAAATATATCTACGGGTTTGGTTGCGTGGCACCTGTTGGCGAGCAAAGTCGGGCGGCAAGCACGCGATAAGAAGGGGCCGGAAGTTGTCAATCATTGCCACCTGACATTAGGCCGTTGACAAAGTATCGCTGCCCCAATATGCTTTCATGCTACTCTAAAACGCTACACTGAAGCACGTGAGCTGAAAAAATTTGAGAGACCACCTGAAGACTAGATGCGCTCAGCCAATTGCGCGCTCGAGATTCTGTGCATCCCTCCTCGCTTCTTTTCTGTACGTCTCTCTATTCGTTCATATATTCCTCTACCAAGCGCAGGCTAGCAAACCGGACGTGCGTCCGACTAACCTCCCTGCCTCTCCTTACATCGCTCTTTTTAATGGTATACTATTTCATTGTTATGGTTTACTACATCACTACTACACTACATCACTACTACAAGTACGCTAAACTTCAATTGAGTTCCGCTATTATAATATTACAATGTATCATAATAATGCAAAACTACAGGACCTCTTCCACGAATGATGAAAATTCTGATCCGTAGAAGGTGATGTCAAACGTACATATATGTTGACAGGTTCAGTAATACATGTATAATCCTTCCACCTCCTTTTTTAAAGGGGCGAAGCTCCTTATAGTGGTACCCGTTCGTCCCTTGTAGTAGTCGTAGTCGTAGTTTGTGACCAGTCTTACGTTTTGATCTGCAAGGTGGTGCCTGTGGGAGATTTCTTTTGTGCATTGTTGAACAAAAAAAAATTCGCAGCGTGCGTGTTAACTAAAAGCCGAATTCTCCTGTCTCTCATTCCCCATTAGCAGCCATTGGCATGTACATTGAGCACTATCTGATAAGAAGCGGTTGCGACGTTATACTCGCTGGGCGTAACCTCCTTGGTTTTAGAAAGGTTTAGCGAGCGTTGGGCCGCAGTGCCATGAATACAGTGAACTAGTATATACCATGAACTCGAGGTGGTTAAAGGTGGGAAGTAGACACGAAGCGCAAGCCGTAAGAAAGTGTGCGTGTGCCTCCTCTCGTTCAGTCCTTGGAATGTCTGCTGGATGGCGGTGCTTCTATATGAGGAATATATTGTTACATTTGAGAGAGACTGGTAGACGTTGAAAGGGGCCGTTTATTAGGTCACGAGGGGCAGCTCAGAAGTGGCCGACTGGTTGTTGTTGTTGTTGTTGTTTCCCTGTGCAAATGGCTCGTACCCAAAGAAGGGGATTGGCCGATTATAAGGTGAATTTGCCCTAAACTTTCAGCATTGCGACTGGTTAAAGATCCTCCTGATCGTCTTCTTCCTCTCTCGCTCTGGGCGACAAGTGCGTTCACCGTATACGCTTCTTTTTATTCGTGCATGTACGCAACATTCCTCTCCGCGCAGACGAAGGCCGCCGGACGAGTCAGTCGAGTTGTCGTGGCGTGTACAGTTTCAGGCGGGCAACATGAACCACTTGAGTTTTGGCAGCTCGTCGACCACTCGCCGTGAGACGAGCTATTACATAGTTGACCTCTGTAAGTCTGTCGACAATGACAAAAGGCCCATCGTAAGTGGCCAAAAACTTTTGGCAAAACCCGCGCTTGCGCATCGGAGTCCACAACCACACCAGATCACCACGGCGATAAATCACTGGTCGATGGTGAATGTCATAGCGTGCCTTCGCCTTGTCTTGTGATGCCATGTGCGCAGTAGAGCTATGCGACGCGCCTCTTCGGCGAGGCAGAGAGTCTCGGCGACAGTGACGTTGTCGTGGTCACAGAAAGGCAATATTGTGTCGATTGTGTACCGGGGCGAACGTGCATAAAGCAAAAAGAAAGGGCTATAGCCTGTAATCTCATGCTTCGCGGTGTTGAACGCGTAAGTAATGAAAACGAGTACGTCATCCCAGTTATTGTGGTCGCAGGAGACATACAAAGACAACTTGTTGATAATGGTGCGGTTGGTACGCTCCGTCAGCCCATTAGTTTGGGGGTGGTATGGTGTCGAGTGACGCAGGCGGGATTCACATAAACGGAGTAGCTCCTCCACGACATCCGCTGTGAATTGTCGTCCACGATCACTGATAATCAGGCGAGGTGGACCATGTCGGAGGGTGACGTACTGTAACAAAAACGACGAGACTTCACTGGCAGTTGCGGAGGGGACGGCCGCCGTCTCGCAGTAGCGTGTGTGGTAGTCGACGCAAACAATTATCCATCGGTTGCCCTTAGCCCATTTTGGAAAGGGGCCCAGAAAGTCAATGCCCACTTGTTCAAAAGGTGCGCCTGGAGTAGGCATCGGCTGTAGAAGACCAGCTGAACCAGTTGATGGACGTTTGTGACGCTGACATTGCATGCAGCTTGCCACATAACTCTCAACAGACTTCTGCATACCAGGCCGATAAAAGCGCTCTTTAGTCCGGTGAAGCGCTAAACCTAAATGTCCAGATGTAGGGTCGTCGTGCATGACACTCATTATAACTGTTCGCAGGCTCTCCGGGACCACTAGAAGGAAACGCGCGCCACTGCTGGAGAGGTTCCTTTTGAACAACAGTCCATCACGCATACAGAAACGGCGGGCACTAGTGGAAGCGGATGCAGCGGCGAATAGTGGTGCCAGTTTAGCATCCTTCCGCTGTTCTGCTCTGAAACTGGGATAGTCCGGGAACGTAGGCGACACAGACGCTGCAAGCTGGTCAAGGTCATCGGATTCACAGTCTGTTGTGCTAAGTGGCATACGTGAAAGACAGTCCGCGTCAGCATGTCGACGGCCACTCTTGTAAGCGACGGTAAAACTGTATTCTTGTAGCCGGAGTGCCCAGCGCGCAAGGCGGCCACAAGGGTCACGAAGGTTGACAAGCCAACACAACGAGTGGTGGTCGGTTACGACTGTGAATGGGCGTCCGTACAGGTAAGACCTAAACCGCTGAATTGCAAATAATACCGCCAGGCATTCTTGTTCCGTAACAGTGTAGTTTTGTTCCGGCCTGCTTAGGGAGCGACTTGCGTATGCGATGACGTGTTCGCGGTCGCCGTAACGTCGTACTAGGACGGCTCCAATACTTATGCTGCTAGCATCCGTATGAAGCTCTGTCGGAGCAGAAGGACTGAAGTGCTGAAGGACGGGTCGTGACGTCAGCAAAAACTTCAATTGACGGAATGAAGAATTGCTCTCCGGAGTCCACTCAAAGGAATTGTCCTTTCGTAAGAGGCATGTGAGAGGATACGCCACGTCGGCAAACTTCAGAATAAAGCGGGGGAAGTACGAACAAAGCCCCAGGAAACTACGAAGCTCCTTGACGGAACGCGGCGCATTGAACGCCTCAACTGCTGCTGTCTTCTGGGGGTCAGGGTGGATGCCATCCTTGTCAACGAGATGCCCGAGCACAAGCGTCTCGCGGTCTCCGAAGTGGCATTTTTTCGAGTTTAAAATAAGGCCAGCGTTTCGGATGCAGTTCAAAACAGTGTCCAGACGAGAGTTGTGTTCACTGAACGTGCGGCCAAAGATGACGACGTCGTCGAGGTAGCACATGCAAATGTTCCTCTTCAAGCCACGCAGAATGGTGTCCACAAACCTCTCGAAGGTTGCCGGTGCATTGCACAGTTCAAATGGCATCACGTTGAATTCAAAGAGCCCATCAGGGGTTACAAAGGCAGTCTTTTCCTTGTCCTCTGGGTGCATCAGAATTTGCCGATAACCGGATCGTAAGTCTACGGAGGAAAAATAAGAGGCTGAATGTAAGCAGTCTATTGCGTCCTCTATACGGGGCAGCGGGTATACGTCCTTTTTAGTCACGGCATTCAGTCGGCGATAGTCGACGCAAAATCTCCAAGATCCATCTTTCTTCTTAACAAGGATTACCGGTGCTGCCCACGGACTGGCTGACTCTTGTACCACTCCCTTTTGCATCAATTCCTGCACTTGGTCGTTGATAATTTGTCTTTTTGACGGGAAAACACGATATGGTTTTTGGCGAATCGAACTTGCCGCGACAGTGTTGATGGTATGGCGCGTTCGGGACAGGGGGATAGGGATTACTTTGCCCTTCTGTGCAAAGTCAAATGCCGAAACGTGCTTCAACAGCACATTCATTAAAGTTCGGCGCTCGCTTGAGCTAAGCGACTTATTTATCGTTGCCATACGCGCCCCGTCCAAATTGTGACAACCAGTTCCGTCACGTTCTTCCAGCACGTCTGTGAGCTCGACCACTGATAAGGTCGCGTGTTCTTTGCTGACCGAAGCTAATTTCAAACCATTGGGTAGGGTCACGGGCTCAGAGGAACAGTTTACAGTTCATAGGCCAGTTCTTCCGCCATCAATCGACACCACACAATGGGGAACCAACACATTCTTTTTCACGCAGTTTATGTGCATTGGTTCTACGCTCGCATCGATGCTGTCAGAATCAGCGCCGCGACAAACAACAGCAACACGTACGGTAGACAACGCAGGTATGAACGTATCGCCACAGACACACAGCGTAGTTTGGTCATTCGCTGGAGTTTCCAGAAGTTCTGAAGGCATCTGGCCACTCACAAAGACTTTCCCCGTGCGACAGTCTACAGTGACACCACATTCTCGCAAGAAGTCCATGCCGAGAATGACATCATGTGTCGACCGAGGAATAATTGTAAACTCTGTCGTTATCATAAGGCCTCCCAAAATACCTCAGCACTACACACACCAATAGGGTGCAATGGCTCTCCACTCACTCCACAGAACGTCGAAGTTTGATCCCAGGTAAAAACAACTTGCCGCCCTAACACGTCTTTAAAGGAACCACTCATCACGGAAATCATTGCACCTGTGTCCACCAAGGCCATCACAGGCACATGATCCACCAAAACACGCACTTTGTTTTTAAACACACACAGGAGGTATTTCTCTCAGTAGCACGTTTCCAGCGACCTCACCCCCATTGGCCGCGCTGGCTAGTTTTCCGGTGGCGAAGAGGGCGCTTTGCGATGCAGCGGTGAAGGAGAACGATGAGCACGAGGTCGCGGTGGGGGTGTTAAACTCCTGTCAGATGCCGGGGAGTGGTTGCGGAAGTTGCTGGGCCAATAGTTGTCATCAGGTGGTATGTGGGCCGGCCGCCGGACACCATGAGGCTGTTCGAAGGGTCGTGAAAAGTCGCATGGTTGGTGATACCGAGGAGTCACCCGATGGTTGCAAAATCGCGATATGTGGCCTGGCACACCACAGGAATAGCACACCGGGCGAGGTCGAAACGTCGGTCGCTCGTCGATGAACAGAGCGTCATCATTTGCTCTTGTGTGACGGATGTACTGGTTGGGTGCGTCGTACCGAGGCGTCGGGTGTCGAGGAGGCATGCGCTGAGAGCGTCGGTCATTTTGCGACGCGGGAAATCTGGTTGTCATTCTTGACTGTGGGGCTGGGCTGTACTCCACAGTTGCCGCGCTCATCGTCGGTTGCCATGGGGTCAAAGGAGGCACATCCATAGCCTCACGTGGCAGACACAACTCGCAATGGTCAGCTGTCGAACATGACATTTCTCGGTGGGACAGTTCCTCACGAACAATCTGTCGAATGGTAGAGAAAAGGTCGAGGCCAGGATTCGTGTCCACACTGGCAACAGTTGTAACGTTAGCCAGCCGACCAAACTTGGACGCAATTCGACGCATCTTGAGCGTTTCAAACGTTCGGCAATGCTGAATGACGTCGGACACAGAACTGAGGCTTTCTTTTTCAATTAGAAAATTATACACGTCCTCAGCAATCCCCTTGAGCAGATGCCCAACTTTGTCCTCTTCCGACATGGTAGCACAGACCACCTTGTACAGCCTTAACACTTCTTCTATGTAAGTGGTGCATGTCTCACCTGGTAGCTGTGCCCGTTGCGACAGTGTTTGCTCAGCCCGCTTCTTTCTAGCAACCGAGTCGCCGAAACACGCCCTGAGCTCTTCAACAGAAAGATCCCACGTTGTGAGAGCGTCCTCGTGGTTCTCGTACCATACCAGTGCAGTGTCGGTCAGGGAGAACACTACGTTGGCTAGCATAGCGGCTGCATCCCAACCGTTGGACTTGCCCACACGTTTGTACTTGGTGAGCCAGGCGTCGACATCTTCTTCGGCTTTTCCTCCGAAGGGCGGTGGAACCCGGTAATATGGAAGCGGGCCAGATAGTGCCATCCTGGAAACGCCTGCTTCTTCGGGCATGTCGAAGTCACTCACGGCAGATGGTGGGAGACCGGCAAGTCGACGGCTTCATCGAAGCTGTGGCAGTGATCTTTCCGTAGTTGAAGCGCTTACCCCGCACCTCCACCACTCTGTTACGTTTGAAAGAGACTGGTAGACGTTGAAAGGGGCCGTTTATTAGGTCGCGAGGGTCAGCTCAGGTGCGGCCGACTGGTTAAAGATCTTCCTGATCCTCTCCTTCCTCTCTCGTTCTGGGCGACAAGTGCGTTAACCGTATACGCTTCTTTTTCTTCGTGCATGTACGCAACAATATGATGAAAAGATGCGAGATGGTGGTACTTGGATTGTTGAAAAGGTGGACGAACGGACACACAGACAGATGCATGGACAGACGCACTGATGGCTGCACGGACGGATGGACGCATGGACGGACGCAGGAGCGGATGCATGGACGAACGCAGGGGCGGACGCACCGATGGACGTGAGGACGCACGAACAGGCGCACGCACGGATGGGCGGGCGGATGGACGCACGGGTGGCCACACAGACGCACGCATGGATGGACGGAAGCAAGAACGAATGGGCGGGTGGATGCTTCGCCCCACTCTCCATCACTCACTTCGTGGATATGCTGCCATTTTTTTTACTTTTCAGTTCGCTATATGCCGCGAGTATGGAAGCAAACTGCATAAGCTCTGGTGAACTTCGCTGCCTTTCCTTCCTTATCTCAGCTTTCTTACGACCATGCAGAACTTTTGTTGAAGTGAGCGCAAGCCACAAAGAATGAATAAAGACTAAAAACTATACGTTGACGCCTTGCAGTTTGAAGGAACTTCCTTTTATTTAGCGCTTAGAGCCTCTGGAGAAAAGAAAAGAAGAGAAACACCTGGTTCGTCTAACGATTTGTTCCAAGAGGCCTGGTGGTCTTCTTCGTTAAAAAAGTGCAGCCTCCTCACCCAGAAATCAAGCCGAAAATGACCTACCTCGGTCAAGTACCACAATTCACCGGTCGCTGAAGAAAGCAAAGAAAACAAAAAGAAGAAAGGCTCGTCAGCTGGTTTCGTGCTGTAGTTTTACGTTGTGGTGTCCGGCGTCTGAACCTTTCCACAAGCCGGCCGTTACCGAAAGCTACGCAGTGTACCGTCGACCCCCCGCGGCAGCCAATCTCGCTGCTGGGCACTTACAGAATTCCTTCGGGGATATCGATATAGAGCTCTCACACTATAGCCAGCGCAAAATTGGCAAGCAAAACGATCGAGCGTACTAGCTCAATCCCAGAGAGTCTACTGTTTCTCTTCTCCACCTCTTTCGTCCCCCCTGTGTTCTTCCGGTCACGGACACTGCTTCCTGCGATCGCTGTCCGCATGCCATGGAGGTGCGAGTATCCAGGCGGGTTGACGTCGTCACCGTGGGCTTAATTTCAAGAGGCTCACTAATTGCATGTAAGAGACCACGGAACTCTTATCTCCCGGTTCTCCTGAGCAGGCATCAGGGCTGCTAGGGGAAGTTGCGTATATATGCGTAGTAGAGCTCTGCTTGAAAAGCAATGACGAGGTTCGCGCATCGCGACGTCTCTTTTCGTACTGCTTCCCCTCTCTATTAGCAGCTGCTCATTTCCGTTTCGTTTTACTTCTTACTTGTGTTGGTAAGCTTTTTGTTGTCTCTCTGTCCGACAACAACGAGGATTATTCATTGTATCCTGCAGTAGGCAGGCAGGTGTTGCTTTGTGTTGTTGGGCTTAAGAAGGATAGCAAGGGATACCAAGAGAAGGCCCGTCTCTCTCCGATTGTTCTTGGCTTCCAAAAAGCGAACGAGAGGCGAGCACAAAATGATGTAAGAACTTGTTCTTTGCCACAACCGGATGCTCTCGAAACTTGCAATTGAGGCCTGTAGCCTTCAGAAGGCTTAACAGGACGCGTATATTCCAAATGTGTCACTTAATGAGAAGCAATTCGTGTAGGGAAACGAACTGAGGTTTTTGAAACAGTGTGTTGAGAGACATAGAAAAAAAAACTGTGTTGAGAGCTTCACTTGAAACGAGAAGACACCATTGATGTATAGTAAAAATATACAAAATTTCATGTAAAAGTACAATCACGGCGTAATAATCGTATACCAATACCTGAAAATAAAAAAAAGTTTTTATAGTTTTTTTTAGGCATATCGTACTTACTCGTTCAATACGAGCTTTCATTGAAATCGGCTAGCACTGGTTAATATGGACCACTTTTTCCTCGTATTCGCTGACGATTCACTGCCTAGTTTAAATAACAACGTAGCAATTAAATTATGTGTGGCCTTCTAGCACGCGTTTGGTCTCAGTGAAACCATTAGGTGCAATATAATGGTACTGCGCAGTCGCATGGTTTTCCGATCGTGGTCCGTCTCGGTGGAACAGCGGCTGCTCGGCTGCAAACCCAAAGGTCGTGTGTTCGATCCCGGCCATCTCGGTCGCATTTCGATGGAGGTCCATGTGCTGTGCGATGTCAGGGCGCGTTAAAGAACACCAGATGGTAAAAAATTGGCCCAAATGTACATGTTACACTGTAAATGTCGTCGAAAGACGATAGGCTGGCGTCTGGAGAGAGTGAACCAAACGTTTATTTGATGTTCTGTGCAAGAAAATCGGTGAATGGTATTCTGAAGGCGCTGCGTTAAAGTGCCTCGAGCGTGTAGCGGAGACGAACGAACGCATCTAGGCACGTTAGACACGAGCACCATCTGGCAGTTATCATCGAAAACGAAGGCGTGCGCGACCGCGGAGAAAGATGCGTGCCAGTCTCGAGGGTGATAAGGTGTAGAATTCAAAGCGACGGGCAGGTGCCACCACCGTGTCGTCGTAGCAAAGCGTTGGAAACACCTTCTTGAACATCGCGTTGCACTGTCAGCACAGCGCGATAAACGCTGATTGATTATTGATATGTGGGGTTTAATGTCCCATAACCACTGTATGATTATGAGAGACGCCGTATGGAGGCTCCGGAAATTTCGACCACCTGGGATTTTTTAACGTGACCGAAATCTGAGCACACGGGTCTACAACGTTTCCGCCTCCATCGGAAATGCAGCCGCCGCAGCCGGAATTCGAGCCCACGACCTGCGGGTCAGCAGCCTAATACCTTAGCCACTAGACCACCACGGCGGGGCAGCGTGATAAACGCTACAGTCCTTAGAATTACTTGTGTGTGCCTCTTCTAGTATAAACGGAGACATACAAAACATAGAAGTGTTGTTATGGCGCCTCAGATATGCGCAATATTTGCTTCTTTAATTGAAAATCGCACAACTATGAACGCTAAAACTTAAGCAATATTAGTGGGCGCTGTGGATTGGCTTAGCCGTTTGAGGTATCGTTAAGGGCGGACAAACAGACAAATGCACAGAGAGATAGAAAGACCAAAATTTTTTCGTTGAAGCTCCCCTAAAAACACTGTCGTCCTTAAAAAACGCCGCCCCTGGAAATGCGATTTTGCACCGACTTCCGGTTCGAGGCGCCGTGATGCGCGCACGGCATCACGGCGCCTCGAACCGGAAGTCGGTGCATACGGGTGCCGTGGCCCACGATTCATTGCGTGAGCCATGATGCCAGAACCAGGGCCGCTGGATGAAGGAGCGCGCGGGTGCGCTCTTTCATCCAGACAGACAGACAGACAGACAGACAGACAGACAGACAGACAGACAGACAGACAGACAGACAGACAGACAGACAGACAGGTATAGATAAATAGATAGATATAATAGATAGAATAGATAGATAGAATAGATGGAATAGATATATGGCATAGATAGAATAGATGGATAGATAGATAGATAGATTGATTGATTGATTGATTTTAGCTTTCGTCGCCTTTTTTTCTCGAATCTGAAGTGAAGTATAGCAAACCGATTGTATTGTCATCTTGTTTATCTCTCTCCTTTTTTCTTACTACTACTTATGAATAATTTCTTCTATTTGTAATGCATGCTGTGGCCATGTACAAGCAGAAGTGAGAAGAAAAGCGCCGTTTTCAAATAAGTGTTAATATTTTGTTTACGTCATGCTGAATAAATAAGTGTTAATATTTTGTTTACGTCGCCTATGGCATAGATAGAATAGATGGATAGATAGATAGATAGATTGATTGATTGATTGATTTTAGCTTTCGTCGCCTTTTTTTCTCGAATCTGAAGTGAAGTATAGCAAACCGATTGTATTGTCATCTTGTTTATCTCTCTCCTTTTTTCTTACTACTACTTATGAATAATTTCTTCTATTTGTAATGCATGCTGTGGCCATGTACAAGCAGAAGTGAGAAGAAAAGCGCCGTTTTCAAATAAGTGTTAATATTTTGTTTACGTCATGCTGAAATTCGGCATACTCTGACTATAGAATATTTCTACCTTCCATATGCTCGAGCAATGCTGATGAATAACAGGCCACGAAATCAATGAACTCACGGTGTAGACGCCGAGCACAACCACATCAAACTAGATATGTACTGGAATTTTATCGTGTCCTACTTCTAAGTCAGGCAACTTTAGCTGCAACATGAAATGGGATATAGAAGAGGCAAAAAAAAGAGTAAGACTTTATTAGCGAAAACTGGCAGCATATCCACGGAGTGAATGATGGAGAGTGGAGCGAAGCATCCGTCCGTCAATTCGTTCTTGCTTCTGACCGTCCATGCGTCCGTCTGCGTGACCGTCCGTGCGTCCATCCGCCCGTCCGTGCGTGCATCTGTTCGTGCGTCCGCACGTCCATGTGTGCGTCCGTCCCTGCGTTCGTCCATGCATCTACCTCTGCATCCGTCTATGCGTCCATACGTGCAGCCATCCATGCGTCCTTCCATGCATCTGTCTGTGTGTCCGTTCGTCCATCTATTCAACACTCCAAGTACCACCATCTCGCATCTTTTCATCATATATTCCGCATATAGAAGCACCGCCATCCAGCGGACTTTCCAAGGACTAAACGAGAGGTGGCACACGCACACCTTCTTACGGCTTGCGCTTCGTGTCTACTTCCCACCTTTAACCACCTCGAGTTCATGGTATATACTAGTTCACTGTATTCAGGGCACTATGGCTCAACGCTCGCTAAACCTTTCTAAAACCATGGAGGTTACGCCCAGCGACTATAACGTAGCAACCCTTTCTTGTCAGATAGCGCTCAATGTACATGCCAATGGCTGCTAATGGGGAATGAGAGACAGGAGAATTCGGCTTTTAGCTAACGCGCACGCTGCGAATTTTTTATTGTTGAACAACATACAGGAGAAATCTCGCACTGGCAACACCTTGCAGATCAAAACGTAAGACTGGTTACAAACTACGACTACGACTACTACAAGGGACGGACGGGTGCTGCTTTAAGGAGCTTCGCCCCTAAAACACGCTCCAATGGCTGATTGGGCAAAATTCGAAACCCAAGAGGTAATATGGCACAGGATGAGCGCGTGTTTTCTCGGTCTGGGTTTTTATACAGGCGCATAAGAAGACCAGAAGGCAGTATACATTTCATGCGTCGCAAATATGCGGGCAGCGGGTACGAGTGGTGGTGGTAAGGGAGGGGTGGCAGGGGTACTATTACGAGCATGTGACTTATTCGCGAACCAATACGGCTTTGCGACAACGACATAGGCCTTTTCGTTCAACGCTACGACACGCCCATTCACGGAAACTTAGTTTCATTCTGCGAGGAAAGGCGGGACGAGCCCGGAAACCAACGTAAGCCTGCACAAGCCGACGCACAACCAATGTGAACGTACACTGTAAAAAATTTTACGCCCATAAGGGTATATTTTTTGTCCCATGGGCAACACCCTTTTAGGGTGTCTAGGAACACCCTAAGCAACAAGGTATTTACAAACACCCTGAAACCGTAAGGTGTAAAGAAACGTTACATCCTACTTTAATAGGTGTTTATGAGCACCCCTAAATTATGGGTTGTTGCGAAGCACGCCTCCGACGACGTTACGAAGGGTGCCACAAATCTCACCGCTGCAACCACTGTTTACGAAAAACGGCGACGCCAACACGGTCCCGAAGGCGCCACTGCTTCGAACTCCGCCGGGAAGGTCACCAGCCGTTTGGTAGCGTAGGTTTCTCAGCTCGCGACTGCTTCTGCGCAGAGCTGATAGACGAGTGGACGAGACGACGGTGAGTTAAACAAGGTTTATGTACAGCATATATACAGAGGCGTTACAAATTTGGCACTGGGGCCGACAGAGACTCGAAGAGCCGAGCTCTCCTCTCTAACACATAGGTCTGCTGTCAAATGGGTCTGCTAACACATAGCTCAACTCTCTATCACATAGCTCTCTTCTCTGACACACAGTTCAACTGCGACACACATGTCGGCTCTCCAACATGTCTGCTCTCACATAGGACTGCTACTCGCGACGCGCCGCAGGGCTTCTTTTATATGCAACGGGTGGATTCTTTGAATAACAAAATGTACAACCAGAAGCGCCGCTGGTCATGAGGTCAAACTCCTCCAATGGGGTCGCCGCTGGGCCACGTCATTCTTTCTCATCGAATCTGGAGAGGCTTCGCTGCAGGTGGCTGCACCCAAGGACGAGTGACGTCACAAGCATTGCGTCAGACCCGCCAGACAGGAAGATGCCGGTTGTTTACTCGACGGGCTCGTGGGCTGAGGTGACTCACTGCACGTGCGCGCCAGAAAGGCGCCGTCGCGTCATGACGCCGTTGAGTTGTTGATCGCCTCAGGCGGGCTCGCGTGCTGGCCTTGACACAGATTGCCTTTTTCAGAGGCATGGACGTTCGCTGTGGACTCGCAGGCATAACAGCAACCCCGCCGCCAGACAATGCGCCGGAAAGACGAGCTGCTTCTATGTGGCTCGGATGTCAGGCGCGCTCGTTCGCCAGGTCCCTCCAGGTCCGCCTCCAGGGCCATGGGGAGAATGCAGCTCCAGACTCTGTTCCGGGAACACATCCCATTCTTGAGGACGGATCCCAGCTCCACTGGCTTGTCGCCACAACTTGCCGGCCAGCTTCGCTCGTCTCTGACGATCCTTGGTTTCAGCACTTGTCGATGGTTCTGCAACTTGTCAAGAACGGATCGACAACAGACAACACACGACACAAGCAAGTGCCCTTGGTCACCCGACAGAACACCAGACAACGTATAGTACAACATATACCTAGCTACGTGTCTATCGGAATTTCGTTCCCTCTACATCAAGAGGCACATGTGGGACACAAGACTCTTAAAATGAGAGCTCAACTTTTTTTACACGTACAACAACGTAACGAATCAGAATACAACATAAAGTTGGCTCTTTGAGCACACTCTGGACGAGACCGCTCAGCTCAGGTCGTGATGAGGTCAAAATTTTGCCCCGAATCGCCAGCGAGAAACCGAAAGGTTGAGAAGGTACTAGCTAGAACCCACTGCTCAATGCACCTGCCTTAGCGTATAGCTTTCCCTTTTTTTGTAGCGAACGTCAAAGTTGTGCTGTTGGAGCATCATGCTCCATCTCCGTAACCGGCCACTTTTAGGCGACGATACCGATGCGGTACCAAGAGTGGCTCATACTTGCGACGTTGCACATCTTTGTAACTACAATAGGGGAGTCCAGATTTCTCATAAAAAGAAACGTTCCTTCTCAGCTCCTTCTTCTGGACGTCACTTAACCTAGGCTCTAGGTTCAACTGCTCCAAGATTACCTCCGATCCCCTTTCGATTACATCACTAGAACTCCAAATTTCTGCTCCCTCTTCCTCTGAAGCCTTTAAAAGTAAATTTACGACTGCTTGACGTTGAACGTATGGTTTCCTCAAGTTAATGCGGTAAATTTTGTTCGGCCGCCTTCCTAATTTCACTTCATAATTCTCATCGGAAAGCTTGGATATTACTTTGGCGGGCCTTTCCCAATGAACCTCAAGCTTGTTCCTTTTGGACGGCTGCAGCAGCTTTACCTGACCTCCTACTTCAAAAGCGCGCTTTTTCGCCGATTTGTCGTTATACTCCTTCGACAACACTTGTGCAGCTTTCATGTGGCTTCCCACTAGCGCTTTAATCGAGAAGTTCTCACGCTGCTCTCGAATGAGCGTTTCTCGATCAACCCTCGACAGCTCACTCCAACTTTCCGCTACAGGCGAGAGCGTTGCCACCCTCTCGCTCTGATTCAATGGCGCCATGTCGTCTCCCCTTGCTACGGAAACCGCACCGGTCGCTTCGGCGACGGGTTGCTCGCGTGACTGCTCACATGACTCACGCGGAAAATTTCCTCTCTGAGGTTCCGTCGACCCGCCGACAAGGTCACTTGAGAGTTCACCGCATTGAACAAGATCAAGCTCCTGCGAAAGCTTCCGCGCTTGCGATCGCGTGAGGGCCATGTACGCTAAGTTGGGGAAGAACAATTCACCCTGCTCTTTGAGAAGCTGCTCTGAGTTGTTGGAGAAAAGAAAAGGAAAACGATCGGGAAGCGCGGCAGACACAGCCGCTTCGGTGCGAAGCCTACCGAACGGGCCTTTAAAGACAACCGTGGCGATTGGTAAGCAAGCACTCTGCTCCTCGGCGACTTGCCTGATCCACGCGCATTCTCCTGTAAAGTCATCCGGAGACACCAATGAAGGATGGACAACATCCATGGGTGCCGCTGAGTCACGAAGTGCTCGACACGTTTGCCCATTCACACTAATTTCTTGGATATACGGCTCCAACAACCGTATGTTCTTTTCCGATTCTCGGATTGTTGCAAGAGCAAACTTTTGCTTACAGTTTATCGCGATGTGCCCTTCCTTTTTGCAGTTGTAGCAGATTAGTGGCTTCCGTGATTCAAACGCCCGTGTGGTATCAGTGCGTTGTTTAGAAACCTCACTCAATTTCTCCGCATCCGTTTGCCTTTCCCCTACAGTGTCCTTCGTAAGAGACGGGTCCTTCTTGAAATTACGGTGCGGAGCGGGTTTCCGTTGATCATGTTTCTTTAAAAAGCCCTCTTTCCTTTCATTTTTTTCCACGCGCACTGCCCTGCTATGCAACTTTCGGCGAGTATAATACTCCTCAGCTAACTCTGCTGCCTTGTTCAGCTGTACTTCACCAAGTTTGTCCTGCAGTCAAAGTTTGACATCCTCCTCGATGCAGCGGTAGAATTGCTCCAATGCAACGCATTCCACCACTTTATCGCGGTCGTCATAAACATCTTCGCCCTTGAGCCATTCAATTAAATCAGCTTTAAGACGAAACGCGAAGTCAACGTGTGACTCATTCCTCTTTTTAGCATACCGGAATCTTTGCCTGAAAGCCTCGGGTGACAACTTATAACGTCTCCAGAGCACTTCCTTAACCACGTCATAGCTCTCAAACGCTTCCCTCGACAAGCAAGTTATCGCGTCGGACACTTCTCCGGGAAGAAGAGCTAACAGGTTCGGCGCCCAAAGAGACCGATCCAAAGCATTTCGCTCACAGACGTGTTCAAACTTGACGAGATACTTCGCCATGTCCTCGCCTACTACGAACGGTGGCAGTTGGTCGCGAATTCTCTGACAACTGACCTGAACTGTCGCAGAAGCTACGCTAGGCGCCTGCGAACACTGTAGGATTGCCAATTCTATTCGTTTCAACTCAAGGTGCTCCTGCCTCTCGGCCTCCTCACGGCGTTCTCGCCTTTCAGCTTCTTCACGTTCGCGAACTTCTCGCCTTTCAGCTTCTTCACGTTCGCGAACTTCTCGCCTTTCAGCTTCTTCACGTTCGCGAGCTTCTCGCCTTTCAGCTTCTTCACGTTCGCGAGCTTATACTTCTCGCCTTTCAGCCTCTTTGCGGCGTGCCTTGATATCCACCCAGGCCTCATCGACTTCCTCAGCCGACACTCCTTCATCCTTCATGATCTCAAGGATCGTCTGCTTTCGTTTCGCACGGCCCAAAGTAATGCCGAGTTCCTCACAAATTTCGATGAGTTCCTTCACTTTAAGGTTCTCCATCGTTCACAATAGCCTCTTGCTGTTTGCCCCTGTTAAGAATCTACTTGCCGTACCCACTATAAGCCTATTAGCAAGACGCGCAAGCAATTTTAAACACTCCCGTGTTTACACCCTCCGCTTTACCTTTGGTTTCAAAGCGCTTCGACTTGGCTTGAAACGATCAAAGCTCACTCTAATGCTTTACACAGTCCTTCTCTAAACTACTATAACCTGAGCTAGAGTAGTCTGGTGAACTGAGGGGAAAATATCAGGCACTCACCGCATCGATGTCGCTGACGCCGGCCGATCCCGCAGCTGCCAACCACTGTTACGACGCGCGCCTCCGACGACGTTACGAAGGGCGCCACGAATCTCACCGCTGCAACCACTGTTTGCAAAAGACGGCGACGCCAACACGGTCCCGAAGGCGCCACTGCTTCGAACTCTGCCGGGAAGGTCACCAGCCGTTTGGTAGCGTAGGTTTCTCAGCTCGCGACTGCTTCTGCGCAGAGATGATAGACGAGTGGACGAGACGACGGTGAGTTAAACAAGGTTTATGTACAGCATATATACAGAGGCGTTACGAATTCGGCACTGGGGCAGACAGAGACTCGAAGAGCCGAGCTCTCCTCTCTAACACATAGGTCTGCTCTCAAATGGGTCCGCTAACACATAGCTCAACTCTCTATCACATAGCTCTCTTCTCTGACACACAGTTTCACTGCGACACACATGTCGGCTCTCCAACACGTCTGCTCTCACATAGGACAGGACTGCTACTCGCGACGCGCCGCAGGGCTTCTTTTATATGCACCGGGTGGATTCTTTGAATAACAAAATGTACAACCAGAAGCGCCGCTGGTCATGAGGTCAAACTCCTTCAATGGGGTCGCCGCTGGGCCGCGTCATTCTTTCTCATCGAATCTGGAGAGGCTGCGCTGCAGGTGGCTGCACCCAAGGAGGAGTGACGTCGCAAGCATTGCGTCAGACCCGCCAGACAGGAAGACGCCGGTTGTTTACTCGACGGGCTCGTGGGCTGAGGTGACTCACTGCACGTGCGCGCCAGAAAGGCGCCGTCGCGTCATGACGCCGTTGAGTTGTTGATCGCCTCAGGCGGGCTCGCGTGCTGGCCTTGACACAGATTGCCTTTTTCAGAGGCATGGACGTTCGATGTGGACTCGCAGGCATAACAGGGTGTCTGATGAAGCTACACCCATGCGAATGGGTTGTAACACTAAAAACCCCCTTGAAACGATGGCAGTTATATGGGTAAGCATACGTGACCAAATGAAGCGATATTAACGGGACAACAAAAGCAGAGACAGATGAGGTGACGCTTAGTCTTGTGTGTTGAGGAGAGCCGTTCATAGCACTTCATTCCATCAAATATGCTTCACCAACTGGCCCAGGCCTCAATGGTTCTCAGGGAGAAGCATATATAAACCTTCTCTGCTGCTGACAGGGAAGAAGCAAGATACTGGTGTCACCCACTGCACTTATACCTGCATGCATGCAGCTTATAAAATATGATGCCGTGGTCTTGAATGAGCTGCATAAGACCAGTGTATATATGTGTTGGTAGACCGGGCGCACTTGCACTTGCACTTGCACTTGCACACACACACACACACACACACACACACACACACACACACACACACACACACACACACACACACACACACACACACACACACACACACACACACACACCACACCATAGTGCAAAGTAACCTGTTGCGTAAGGTTCAACCGAACATAACACCGAAGCAAAAAACAATTAAGCCCATCTGTTCACATCTGCCTTTATTATAAAAAAAAACTGCAAGTCTGACAAGCAGGACTCTGATGGCTTTCTGCAAAATTTTGAAATATCTCACGTGACCAAGTTTTTTCTCTATATTGTCACGGGGTCGTGACGTGGCCGAAGACAGGAGACTTCGTGTTGGGATTTAACTGTTTATTTGGGCGAACCTGTGCCCTGTAAACGGAAAGTCCAATTACAGCAGCAGTTTCGCACAATTAGCAGTCTCGGACTGATAGCGGTGAACGGAACGTCGGCCTTCGATCAACAACTGACAAGCGGCGAAGCGCGTCGGCATTTATACTCTTGCCGTCGAATGTTCTAGCGTTATCGCTGGTGGTGGCGTAGGTTCCAGAACAATCTGTACCGTTCGCACAGTGGGCGTGATTTTATCGAAATGATCTACTACAGTCCGGAACCTTCTCGAAAACTGCAGGCGCGGTTTGCGCTGAGAATCGTGTGGTGTTTTGGGACGATAACAAAAACTTTGGAAATAGAACGTGGCATTGCCCCCCTCTGAAAAAAGGCATCGTCCCGATGCTTTAACTAAAGATGAAGGTACAATAATAGTGCAAGAAAGTACAATGAATAAATTACGATACAACAATAATACAAAAAACCACTGTTTCAGTTTGTTAACGCGCATGAAACGGCTTGAGGCGCTCGACATGGACGACTTCAGGTCGCGATCGGCGTTGTTGAGAGTTCATAATGCCGTCGGAGACAACTTCGTACTCAAGTGGGCCGAGACGTCGAACCACCCTGTACGGTCCGAAGTACCGTCGCAGAAGCTTTTCACTTAGTCCACGTCGGCGTATCGGCGTCCACACCCAAACACGTTCACCGGGCTGATATTCCACGAAGCGTCGTCGAAGATTGTAACGGCGGCTGTCGGTCGTCTGTTGATTCTCGATACGGAGACGCGCGAGTTGTCGGGCTTCTTCGGCGCGTTGAAGGTACTCACTCACATCGAGGTTTTCTTCGTCGGTGACGTTCGGTAACATGGCATCGAGCGTCGTTGCCGGGCTCCTTCCGTAGACCAATTTGTATGGAGATATCTGCGTCGTCTCCTGCACCGCTGTGTTGTATGCGAAGGTCACATACGGAAGAATGGCACTCCACGTCTTGTGTTCGACATCGACGTACATTGACAGCATGTCGGCGATCGTCTTGTTAAGCCGCTCGGTGAGGCCGTTGGTCTGTGGGTGGTACGCTGTCGTCCGGCGGTGGTTTGTTTGGCTGTATGCCAAGATCGCTTGAGTTAAGTCGGCAGTGAATGCCGTTCCTCTGTCGGTTATAAGGACCTCCGAGGCGCCGTGACGTAGGACGATGTTTTCGACGAAGAACTTAGCTACCTCGGATGCA
The DNA here is from genome assembly GCF_043290135.1 of Rhipicephalus microplus. NCBI lineage: Eukaryota > Metazoa > Arthropoda > Arachnida > Ixodida > Ixodidae > Rhipicephalus > Rhipicephalus microplus. Next base: position 43,151,533 of record NC_134710.1, on the reverse strand, counting down.
CTGCTTTTTGGCAGGGCTTTTGTCTCGGCGTAGCAGGTGAGGTAGTCGGTAGCTACCACGCTCAACTTGTTTCCGAAAGCCGACTTCGGGAACGGCCCCTGTAGGTCCATACCATTCTGCTGGAAAGGTCGGCAAGGTGGATAAATTGGCTGCAGAAGTCCCGCTGGACTTGTCGGCGGTGTCTTGCGTCGCTGACAGTCCCGGCATGTCCTCACATAACGAGTGACGTCGGTGGTAAGACGTGGCCAGTAGTACCTTTCTTGTATCCTCACGAGCGTGCGAGAAACACCGAGGTGCCCTGCCGTCGGATCGTCGTGCAGGGACTGCAGGAGTTCTAGTCGCAGAGCTGAAGCCACCACAAGGAGGTACTTAGCTCGAAGTGGTGAAAAGTTTTTCTTTTGTAGAAGACCGTTTCGTAGAAAGAACGACGCAAGTGCGCGCTTGAATACCTTCGGGACTTCGGCGGTCCTGCCTTCGAGGTATTCTATTAGGGCCTTAAGTTCCGGGTCGGCCCGCGTTCGTTCAGCGAAGTCATCGGTAGTTATCGTTGCCAAGAAGTTCTCGTCATCCGGGTCGTCGGGTAGCGGTTGGTCGACAGGCGCATGAGAGAGACAGTCGGCGTCGGAGTGTTTTTTGTCGGACTTGTAAATGACAGTAATGTCATATTCTTGAAGTGTCAGGCTCCATCGTGCGAGGCGACCTGAAGGGTCCTTCAAGGTGGCTAGCCAACACAAGGCGTGGTGGTCGCTCACAACTTTGAAGGGCCTGCCGTAGAGGTAGGGGCGAAATTTCGACGTAGCCCAGATGATGGCGAGGCACTTCTTTTCTGTTGTGGAATAATTTGCTTCTGTTTTGGATAGCGATCGGCTGGCGTAACTAATAACTCTTTCAAGTCCACACCACAGTCTCATTGAAGTAAAAGTCGGCAATGTTCCTGTTACTGCCCTAGTTGACACAGGCGCCCACCTATCTATTATAAGCGCACATCTACGCCGCCGTTTGCGGAAGATCATTACGCCCCCTACGTCTCAAGCCATATAGGTGTTGCTGATGGCGGCGCTGTAGAAGTCGTCGGAATGAGCACTGCTCGTGTCAACATTGCTGGTTGTCGCGCCGTAGTCTTTTGCCGTTCTAGAACGTTGGCCCCATGACCTCATACTAGGCCTTGATTTGCTCTCGGCACATTCGGCTTTAATTGGCTGCTCTTCTTTTACGCTCAGCCTCGACTTTCCCCTGCTCTTTAATGTCTGTAAAAAGCCCGTCAGCCACTTGGGTCCAACCACTTTTGTTCGCTTGCCACCTCGAGCTGTGACATACGTCTGCCTGTCATCAACCCCTCCAGTTCCCGATGGAGACTACATCGTTACACCGATAACAGATGCATGACTGACGTGCAGTGTTACAGTGCCGCATGCCATCGCCACCATAGTGGGCAACTGTGTGTTTCTTCCGCTCCTAAATTTCGGCCTCATTCCTCAAGTGTTGCCCTACCAGATGTCGATTGCTCAACTCACTGCCATAAGAGATGATGACATAAACGTTGTCGCTGTAACTGTTCCGAATCAAGCCGAAGTTTCACGATTACCCGGTTGTGCCGAGGCCATCTTTAAAAATATGAATGGACCAGACCTTTCGCCTGGTCAGGCCGACGCTCTCTGCCACGTTTTGGTCTCCTACGGTGACATTTTTGATCTGTGATCGTCCCGTGGGCCAGACTAATATTTTCAAGCACTGAATCAACACTGGTGACTCTGCGCCCATCCACCATCAGCCTTACCGCGTGTCCGCATCTGAACGGGCAGTGATTCAGAAGGAAGTGGACAACATGCTATCGAAAGACATCATCGAACCATCGTCAAGGCCTTGAGCCTCCCCAGTGGTCTTGGTAAAGAAGAAAGACGGCTCCTGGCGTTTCTGTATTGATTATAGGCACCTCAACAAAATAACCAAGAAAGACGTGTATCCTCTTCCACGTATTGACGACGCACTTGACTGTCTTCATGGCGCCACCTTTTTTTCATCTCTCGACCTCCGATCTGGCTACTAGCAAATAGCTGTAGACGAAATGGATCGTGAGCAAACTGCATTCGTTACCCCCTACGGCCTTTACCAGTTCAAAATCATGCCGTTTGGTCTTTGCAATGCCCCGGTAACCTTCGAGAGAATGATGGACACGCTGCTTCAAGGATTTAAATGGGCGACGTGCTTGTGTTACTTAGATGACCTGATTATCTTCTCACCTACCTTCGCCACACACCTTGAACGCCTTTCGACCATCTATCAACATTCCGACATGCCGGCCTCCAGCTGAATTTCTCGAAGTGCCGCTTCGGTCTTCGTCAAATTACTGTGTTGAGCCACCTTGTTGACGCTTCCGGTGTACGACTAGACCCGGCTAAAGTACGCGCAGTAACGAACTTTCCCGTTCCGCGCTCTTTCCATGATGTTCGCAGATTCGTGGGCCCATGCTCTCACTTTCACCGGTTCGTGAAAGACTTTGCGGCACTCGCAAGCCCACTCACAGATCTTCTCAAACATGACGTCCCGTTTTGTTGGGGTACTCTTCAAGCTGACGCTTTCTCTCGACAAATCACCGCTCTAACGACACCACCACTACTTGCCCATTTTGACCCAAATGCTCCTACAGAAGTGCGGACAGACGCTAGCGGTCTCGGCATCGGCGCAGTTTTGGCCCAAACTCAGTGGGGCACTGATCGTGTAATTGTATACGCAAGTCGTGTCCTTTCAAAGTCGGAGCGTAACTACTCTATAACAGAACAAAAATGCCTTGCCCTTGTCTGGACAGTTTCGAAATTTCGCCCTTACTTGTATGGCCGCCCGTTCCTTGCCGTCCCAGATCATCAAGCCCTCTGTTGGCTTTCTTCACTGAAGGACCCTTCTGGACGACTTGGTCGTTGGGCGTTGCCTCTTCAGGAGTACTCCTACTCAGTTGCTTACAAGTATGGACGCCTCCATCTGGACGCAGATTGCTTGCCCCGCTACCCTGTTGACCAACCAGATGAATCGGCCCGCGAGCCTGGCCCCAGTGTCATATCCATGTCTAGGTTTCGTCAGATTCGTGACGAACAGCGTCGCGACCCTTCCTTGCGGTCACTCACTGCCCGTCTAGAATCTGACCCTAACGACGTGTCACTCCGCATGTTCGTTCTCCTAAATGGCACGCTGTACCGCCGTAACGTCCAGCCAGATGGCTCTGAGCTACTTCTAGTCGTGCCTAACCAGCTCCGTTCAGCGGTCCTGCATGAACTTCACGACGAACCAACTGCCGGCCACTTGGGTGTATCTCGTACGTACGACCGCGTCCGGCGCCGCTTCTTTTGGCGTGGTCTCGCGCGGTCGGTTCGACGCTACGTGGCTTTTTGCGATAAATGCAAACGTCGAAAACGACCTGCCGCACCCCCTGCTGGACTCTTTCACCCGATCTCCATCCCTACCGAACCTTTCTTGCGTGTTGGTGTAGACCTCCTCGGACCATTCCCTGAATCAAACTCTTGGAACGAGTGGGACGCTGTTGCTATAGACCACGCGACCAGGTTTGCCATCACCAGAGCGCTCCTCACCAGCACTGCTACTGACATTGCCGACCTTTTGCTCCACGATGTAATTCTACATCACGGCGCTCCGCGGCAATTGCTCACCGATCGTGGACGCGCATTTTTGTCACGCGTACTCGACGACGTTTTGCGCTCTTCCTCAACTCAACACAAACTGACCACTTCCTACCATCCTCAAACAAATGGCCTTACCGAACGCCTAAATCGCACTCTCACGGACATGCTTTCGATGTATGTCTCATCTGACCACCATGACTGGGATCTAGCGCTACCTCGCGTGACGTTCGCCCATAATTATTCTCGTCATGGTACAGCAGATTATTCACCTTTTTATATGCTCTATGGCCGTAATCCGACCTTACTACTGGACACCCTACTACCGACTACTACACCTCCGCCGAGCGAATACGCATGTGATGCTATCGCTCGTGCCGACCATGCACGTCAGATTGCCCGCTCTGGGCTGTTGGCTTCGCAAGCAACCCAGAAGGCTCTCTACGACAGCAAGCATGTCGACGTTCACATCTCACCTGGTTTTCTAGTTCTTCTCTGGTACCCAGTTCGTCGTGTCGAATATTCAGAGAAGTTGCTATCTTCGTACAAGGGACCTTACCGAACCATACGACGGGTAATGGACGTTACCTATGAGGTCATTTCAGTCTCCGGGACTAACCTGTCTGCAAACACCCCTAGTGACGTAGTCCACGTCAGTAGGTTGAAACCATACCACCCTTCTTCTATAACACGTATTAAGTGCACCGAGTCAGTGTTTTTACAACCGGGGAGTAATGCTACGTAGCTATCGCATGAAGGGTGAACCAATGTGTGATCAGAAGACGACGAAGAGGACTGGTTTGCTCGCTCTGTGTGCGGCGCTCCGATTTTATCGGTGTAAATACCTGCCCAATAGTCACGTCCCGTCTCATTTTACGTAGATGTAACGAGTTTAATTGGTTAGAGGGAGCGGGAAGGGGGGGGGGGGGGGCATGCGTATAAGTAGTCGAGGACGATCGGAATTAAGATTAGGAAGGCTGCGCTGGCGCTCGCGCGTGCACTGTGTTTGTTTGCGGGCGTATTGTGGTTGTTGATGGCAGTAAAAGAAGAAACGACGCGAGCAAGGTTCGCGTCTGTAGTTTCTGCTCGCCAAGGGCATCGCTGTTTTCTTCGCCTATTCTCAAAAGAATATATATATTATATATATATATATATATATATATATATATATATATATATATATATATATATATATATATATATATATATATATATCATCGACCATAATGTTACGGCTTGATTAAGTGATAAATGGGGTTTGGAAGTTGTCAAGTATAGGTATTTTTTTAAACAAAGTCTTCTTGAAAAAAAATTACAAACATCGCAAGGGTTTCTTGAAGAGGACACTAAAAGGGTAGTCACATACCACTGGAAAGTTAGCCACATACAGACCTGAAGTATACACCAGAGTTGGTAGCCTGTTTGGTCAAGTAGCAAGCTTTATCAGGCACTGCATAATAACTGGTAAAGCTGTACCATACTTCCTATATCAGCGGAGCAATTGGAGAGCTTGGTTATTGGAAATCCATTCCTCCGAAGCTTTTTTTCTAGGAAACAGTAAACACTCGTGCTTCTTATACCCGCAGGGCGCGGGTTCGAATCCCGGCTTCGGCAGCTGCATTTCCGATGGAGGCGGAAATGTTGTAGGCCTGTGTGCTCAGATTTGGGTGCACGTCGAAGAACCCCAGGTGGTCGAAATTTCCGGAGCCCTCCACTACGGCGTCTCTCATAGTCATATGGTGGTTTTGGGTCGTTAAACCCCACATATCAATCAATCAATCAATCGTGCTTCTTATCTGACCATTGCTTGCCCGATTCGTCGGTGAAAAACGCACTGCCTTCTAATGTGTTTAGACTCGATTCATCTGTGCCGACCAAGCCCATCTGCCTGGTAGTGATTGTGGGAATAGAAATCGAAATCGTATGGAGGTGTCTGCTTGACCTAGATAACCTGGCGTATTATCGGAACGTGCTGGAGCTCGTGCTGTGTCGTTCTGTGCACTATCTCTCTCTTATTTTCTATGTCGTAGGTCTTGGTGTTGTTTTTCGATTTCGTGCTACGGCCATTGTCCTTCGCGTTATTGTGTCGGATTCTAGGCTGTACTGCGCTGCGTATGTTAAAGAATCAAAACTGGTCATAAAAATTCAGTGATGACATCCTTACCAAAATAAATGATGGTATGTGAGGGGGCTGTCTACATCGTTCAACACTAGCGAGATATTAGTTAAAAAAACAAGGATGGGCTTTCAGTATCGGCTCCGTTTTCTACCTTTTTTTTTGCAAACCGCGGGAAGTGTTTGACGTGTGCAAGACACAGTTAAAAACACAAAACACTACCACGAGAAGGATCGAAAACGGGAAGCCCAACACTAATTTCCCTCTTTCAACCGTGGCAGTTCAATGCGCATTTTAAGGCATCCTTCTGAACCAGCTCGCTACACTCTCCAATATGTGTTGTGTAACTTTCTTATGCATGAGGCTTCTATGTACATGTCTTGCACCTACGTCAAGGCCAAGAATTCTGGGATACCATTTCGCCATCTTAGGGATGATGGTCCGCGGCAGTAAGAGCATGAAAGCGTTTTTGCGATCACCCGTAATGGGGCTGTGCGCCATGTCGAACCGCGGGAAAACGAAGAAGGGACAGGAGTCTTTGAACATCACTCTGTTCCGCTCGTCAAGGGTCATTCTCTATCAGTGCGAACCCGCGCGAATGCAAATCGCGAAGCGGCACAGTTTGTGGATGGCACGTATCAGGCGCGGACCTCAGCATCGACCTTGCTGAAATCCATGTTCGCGACACCCGCTTCATATCAGTTGAGCTCGAAAACCTTTCTTTGATAAATCTAAATGCTGGTACACCACGAAAGAACGGGGCAAATTGCATTTATTTAGTCGGTTACAACCTAAGGCTAAATACACTCTCAATCCACAGTACTGGAGTGCACGTGTCCTTCAACCGTGCAACATATATAGTGATGATTGGCGATTACCGTTAGAACCGTAAGCACGGCTTCGCTTTAAATGCAAATATGACTCATATGAAGAATTAAAACTTCGTGATTTCTGGTTAATTATAATGTTAAGTTTGCCAGAGCACTCAAGTTTGAAATTTTGCTGATATTTGCCCAAAAAGTAATACTTTTCGACTGAAAACTATCGAAATCAACACGTGCCTATATGGACGGACGGATGGAAAGTCAGATATAAACACGCACGGACGTATAGACAGAAGCAGGGACGGACGGATGGATGGACGCATGTACAGACGGACGCACGCTCGGACGGATGAAAAGACAGACAGACAGTCAGAAGCATGGACGGACGGATGGACAGACAGAGAGACCGAATCACGGACGGACGGATGGAAGCACAGACGAATGTACGCACAAACAGACAGACAGACAGACAGAATCACGGAGGAATGGAGGGATGCCTCGCCCACTCATCATTCACTCCATGGATATGCCGTGAATGTTTTTTTTAATGCGGAGCATTTCTTAGCCAGTCGCACCATGTCAATCGTCGTCGGCGTCCACTCCCCCACTGCCCATGCTCGGCTCTCCTTCCCTCTCTCCCCTTCCACCCCCTTTCCCTCCCCATCCTTCGCTTGACTTCACGCTTTGCTTGGCTCGAGTAGATGCGATGGAAGCAACAGATGGCAATAGACCCCTCGCAGAAAGCCTAGCAACAGTGTGTGCCCCACTGGCAACATTGAGGCCGTCACGACCGGAGCGACATAGCAAAGGAAAACACTGCGCTTCTGGCCAACGCCATTCTGGCTAATGTAACCCATGTTCTGGGAGTGCGGCATGCGACCTTTCGGCATTCTTTCCACCACCTGAATTCAGAAGTCAAGCGCGTGCACCGCGAGAGCGAACATGCCTACGCACTGCTGTGTCCCCGTGTTCAAGCAATACGGATACGTTGACAAGTCCAAACAGAAGGTAAGTATGCAGCGCACGCGCATCAGGGCATTCCCGTCTCCGATTTTACGTCCTGCTTTTGCATATGTTTAATGTATGGTGTATGGATTCGGCACTGAAGTGGTTTGTGGTGTTTTAGTTGTTCGTTCGCTCCCTTGTTTCTTGTCAGAACTGATGCTCTTAGCGGGGCTCAACCAGGGTTATGCCTGCGAGTCCACACCGAACGTCAATGCCTCTGAAAAAGGCAATCTCTGTAAACGCCAGCACGCGAGCCCACCTGACGCGAATAACTCAACGGCGTCATCACGCGACGGCGCCGATCTGTCCCGCAACGCACATCGAGCTCCGTCAGCCGATGAGTCCGTCGAAGCAATCGGCGCCTTCCCGTCTGGCGAGTCTGATGCAATGCGTGGCGACGTCACTCGTCCTTGGCTGCAACCACGTGCAGCGGCTCCAGATTCAATGAGAATGACGCAGCCCAGCGGCGACCCCATTGAGGCATTCTGACCTCACGGCCAGCGGCTCTTCTGGTTGGACATTTGGTTACTCAAAGAATCCTCCCGGTGCATATAAAAAAAGCCCTGCGGCGCATAGCGAGAAGTAGACCTACGTGTCAGAGAAGAGAGCTCGGCTCTTCGAGTCTCTAAGCTGTCGGCCCCTGTGCTGAATTTGTAACGCCTCCGTATATATGCTGTACATAAACCTTGTTTAACTCACCGTCGTCTCGTCCGCTCGTCTATCAGCTCTGCACATAAGCAGTTGCGAGCTGAGAAACCTACGCTACCAAACGGCTGGTGACCTTCCCGGCGGAGTTCGAAGCAGTGGCGCCTTCGGGACCGTGTTGGCGTCGCCGTCTTTCGTAACAGTGGTTGCAGCAGTGAGAATTCCTGGCGCCCTTAATAACGTCGTCGGAGGCGCGCGTCGTAACACCAGTCATATTCGCGCGGTGCATTCAACGCCTATAGGCAAAACGTGCCCGGTGTTCCAAAGTGACATGCAAGTTTGCTTCGTATCGCTCGTTTATATGGCTTCATCACGAGTTAACAGGCTAGCGCTGCTCTGCAGACGAGCGTCAGAATGGTGTGTTATTGCATGCGAATGCTTTTTCTAAAGGAGCTTTGTGTGCGGAACCGCTCCCGCGCCCAGTGATAAGTATTTGTTTGTTCGGCCGAGCATTCATTGCCGCTGTGTTATGGTAAGCTAACATTACACAGGCGTGCCATAGGTGCTGGTCGGTATTCTTTTTCAAAACATAAGTTGGTCGGGCACTTCGCCATGCATCGAGACAAACAGATCATAACAACAGCTTTTTATTTTCAGGTGTCATACCACAGGTTTCCCAGCGACGAGGGACTGAAAAAAAAAGGATCGCTGCTCTAAAGAGGGACGAAGGGCCACTGCTCAAGATATCAAAGGCGACAAAAGTATGCTCACTGCATTTCCTAGAGGCAGACTACTTTAAAAATCTTGCTAGTGGGCATCGCTTTCTCAAAGACTCAGCTCTTGCATCCATTTCTCCTTTTCGGAAAACTAAGCCCCCAAGAAAACCACCTTGATGGAGATCGTCCTCACCTATGCCTGCTTCCCAGAAGAAACACCCCAAGCTCCACCCACCAGCCGATACTCCCATGGAATCGGCAAGTGCATCGGATGAGAACGAAGCCCCACAACAGGAGATCGTCGCTGACCAAAATATGCTTCAGGAGCATGCTCCTACTAGCCACAGCGAGCTCATGAGAGCAGTTGCTGCACTAGAGTCACAGCTTGCCACAGCGAACAACCAAGCGTTGAAGCAGCTGACAGAATTAGCCGAGCAGGCAGTGCAACTGAGCAAGGCTCGTGCTGCACTCTCTATTTGTCAGCCAGAGCTGTAAACTGCAAAAAATACGATTGAAGCACAGAGCAAGGAGCTCGATGAACTCCGAAGTGAGTTGCTCACTTCCAAGCATTCCATAGAAAAATTAAAGACCCAGTATGCACCTTTCAGCATAGAACAATTTCTGGCCTGTGATGAAGAAATTCAGTTTTACACCGGACTACCAGACTATGGAACCTTTCAAGATCTGTTGGACTATCTGGAACCAGGTGAAATTGGATGCAATATTATGCGACATCACACGATCAGGATCCATAAAAATATGGACTACAGAGACCGGCCACAGAAAGTTAGTGTACAAAACCAACTATTCATGGTCTCCATAAAGCTTCATCTCGGAGTGTTCCAACAGCATCTTTGACATTTGTTTTCAGCATCTGTCAGCAGAGTGTCAAGAATATTTTCCATTCGGTTGGACTTCATGTACCTACAATTGACAGGATTCACATTATGGCTGTCACGGCAAGCTATTGAAGAAGCAAGAGTTTGCCAGTCAAGTCGACTCGTGTATTACTCGATGCAACGGAAATACGTTGCGAAGTGCCATCATCATTTGTGACACAGTCTGGCCTCTACTCCCATTATAAGTCTACACACACACCTAAAGGACTGATCAGCGTGTCACCAGATGGGCTCATCACATTTGTCTCGGAGCTTTTCACCGGGAGCACCTCAGACATAGAATGCGTGAGGGGTGGGTTTTCGGACCCAGCCTTCGACATATGAGACTCTGTCATGGCAGACAAGGGGTTTTGAATTTATGACTTTTTGGAGGAGATTGGTGTAGACCTGAACATTCCACCTTTTCTTCGACGTGAGAGATTTACTGTTGAGGAGACCCAAGAGACTCAGGAAATCGCTGCCCTTCGAATCCATGTGGAAAGAAGAGTTCAAAGAATTAAATGCATTCATATATATGATCGTACCATACCAATTTTATTGGTACCAATGGCTAATCAGATGTGGACGATCTATGCCATCTTGAGCAACTTTCAGTCGCCTATAATTCAAGATACCATAGCCAGCTAGGTACAGTGTGCTTGTAATGCATAATGCACACTGTGCTATTTCGTACTGGCTGGAATATCATAGATCCTAATTATTGGACGACTCTGCGCACACTCACATACAATTTACTGTGGCATGCTGATCTTATTTAGTCCAAAAACTTCAGTTTATCCTGCACTAACTTACATAGTATTATTCCAAAGCATACCGAGTTGTGCTTTTATCTTGAAAACAGCAACTGCGATATTTTGTTGCTGTCTTCCCCTCTCTCAGAGATGACATCTGGTGTCCCTCAGGGGAGTATATTATGATCGGCCCTTTGTTATTTTTGAATTCTATAAATTATCTTTCTTCAGAAACATCGTCATCAATTTGAGTTTTTGCAGATGACTGCATAATCTACCACAAAATCACTTCACCATGACATCATAGAGCTTTGCAGCAAGGTCTTGATTGTGTAACCACGTGGTGCTCAGATTGGCTAGTGACATTAAACAAAGATAAATGTAATCAAATGAATTTCACTCAAGAGCACTCTCTCAACATTTCAGTCTTTCCTTGGTGGTAGCCCCCTAAAACCTACTTGATGTTACAGTATATAGCATATAGGCACCCTTCTGAGTTTGAACCTTTCTTGATCTAGTGGTCAACAAGATTACAGCTGACTCCTCACATACGCTTGCTTATCTAAAACACAATCTTGGTTATGCCCCTCCCTCCACGACCAAGGTCCTTTGCCAAACACTCCTGCATCCGTACTCGAATACGCATCTTCTATATGATCAAGATTATTCATCCCAAAGCCTGGAATCGGTTCTAAACTGCGCTGCTCGCTTTATCATTGGTAACCACAGCAGGCATTCTAGCGTAACAAAAATCCAGTCACTCTCTTTCTTCCCTTGCTTCCCGCAGAAACATTTCTCTTTTGTACCTGTTACACAGAAGGATCAACAGCAATCACCGTTCTTTCTTGCCACTTCTCAAACCTCATCGATATTTCCATCGTTTGCAGCATAAGCCCAGTTTTTATACGGGCACAGTAGCACCTTTATCTGCCTTACCACATGCAATTGTACTGTGGTACAATATTTCTGTAAATATAAAAAACGTCAAAGAAACCAAGATCTTCAGGAGGCAGCTTGAAAAACTACCCCTTGAACTCTAGAAGTGCGTGCCTTACATATGTACTGCGTCTAGTTTGATTCTTAAACAGGTCGGCTCTAACGCTGTACAATGCTTTATCCCTTTTAATTTGTAGTTCTTATAGAAACATACTTCACAATCTTTTATTATATGCTTGTGTATATTTGCATAATGTTATTGTTTGTGTAGTAGTGTTTGAATTGTATACTGTTATTGTTTGTGTGTTATCGTTTGATCTGTATAATGTTAGTTTGTGTATTATCTTTCGAACTGTATATTATGAAGTCTTAATATTATACCCATCATAGTATACTCCCCTGAGGGACACCAGATGTCATCTCTGAGAGAGGGTAAGACAGCAACAAAATATCGCAGTTGCTGTATCGCAGTTAGTTGCATCAGCGTTTATTTGAGGAAAGACCTCGCAAAACGAACAGGCAGAGCCAGTACACAGATGATGACGATGATGATGAGCCAGAGTGGCAATGAGGACAAAGAGAAAAGTGGATGATGGCGATTGTGATCATGCAAGGATGAGAACGATGTAAGTAAGAAACGCCCACACTAATTCCCCCCACTTGGAAGCGGACACCTTGGCCGCTGCAAGTCAAAGTGACGGGGAACGTCACGTGAAAGGTTTCATGCGACAAACGTGGACAATCTCTGTGCTGCGGTAGCGGCGGTCTGTTGGGGCGACGAGTGTTGTCACACGATAATTGACTGGCAAAGTCTGTTCTAAAACAATGTGTGGCCCGATAAAGCGCGGTTGGAATTTTTCACAGAAACCAGGAGTGCGAATAGGTGTCAAAGGCAGCACCTTGTCACCAGGTTGGAACGACACAACGCGATGGGATGCGTCATAGATGATTTTCCGCTCGTGCTGTCTCACTTCAGGATTGATGCGAGCCTGATGGCGAGACTGGGCTAGGCGGGAAATTTATTCTTCGCTAAAGACTGAGATGAATTCCCATGGCTGTTAAAGAAGGAGGCGTCGAGAAAGGTAGTCGGAGTGCGTCCGTACACGAGGTAAAACGGTGAGTAGCAACTGGCACGCTGAACGGCGGTGTTGTAAGAGAAGGTCAGGAATGGTAAAAGAGTATCCAAGTTTTTGTGGTCGGGTTGGACGTAAACGGCTATCATGTCAGAAAAGGTTTAGTGAAATCTTTCTGTGAGACCATTTGTCTGAGGGTGGTAGCTTGAAGCTGTCTTGTGAGTAGTTCCAGAAGCGCGCAGTACTTAATTTACCATTTGTGACAGGAACACTTTTCCACGGTCACTAAACAGTACACGCGGAGCCCCATGACGCAGGATTATGGCGTGAAGAATAAAGTCTGTAACTTCCACAGCTGAGCCTGTAATAACAGAGGAAGCCTCAGCGTAGTGTGTGAGGCGGTCCACCGTGGTCACTATCATCAACCGTGGTCACAACATCAACCAAGGACAAGTACCCATCGAAGGATTCTTTGAAGAAAGTGGATGATGCATGGGAAATTCTCAGTTTAAAATGGGTTTCTCATGACAACCGAGTCTAGCCGCTTCAATAAAAACTGACTAATCACGTTCTGCCAGATACCTCAATCACTCGCAACTGTCCTAAATGAGACACCCGGCTTATACGTCTTCAAGGTAAAAAAACACAGAAAGGGTGTTCTTTTTGCTAGCTGCAGTATGCAATAGACTCTGCTAGTTGTGCAAGTTCCAAGTCCTGACTCCGAGTCACTGCCTTGCTTTCAAAACTCTTGTTTTGATGACTTTTAACTTGACGAAGTTCATGTAGACTGCTTGTCTCGCCTTGAAGTTACACAAATCTACATCTGTCCGCAACTCGTCGGTGCAATGCCAGTAATCAGTGAGCCAGCCACAGAGGTTCGTTGCTAAATTTTGCGCCTTTGTTGAGTACGTAGCTTACACTTTCTGCAATGTGAACATTTCCCAGCCCAGTGAGGCCTTCCCAGGTCGTGCGAACAGGCTTCTTCAGTATGAAACAGCGGGCATGCCACATCTTGATTGATAGATGTGTGGGCTTTGACGTCCCAAAATCACCATATGATTATGGGAGACGCCGTAGTGGAGGGCTCCGAAAATTTCTACCACCTGGGGTTCTTTAACGCGCGCCCAAATCTGAGCACACGGGCCTACAACATTTCCGCCTCCATCGGAAGTGCAGCCGCCGCAGCCGGGATCGAATCCGGGAGCGAGCTGCGGGTTAGCAGCCGAGTACCTTAGCCACTAGACCACCGCGGCGGGGCGGCATGCCTCATCTTCAGGTTCCAGTTTGCCTCAGTGATGTGGGCTCCTGAACGCTTGGCATCGCGAAACTTCTTCAGTTCCAGCCACTCCTGGTCCAAACAGAAGCAAAGTGCACGAAGCAGGTAAAGAAACCACACCTGATGCCACAAATTATGATTTCACATACTTTCGTAACATGATCAAATGAAGGTGTGACTTCCCCAAAAAAAGCACTCACTTCTTGTAGAACATGGCCTTTAGGGGAAGTCATGCCTTCATTTAGTTGTTTTAGTAAGTATGTAAAATTTTAATATCCTAATTGTGGTAGCAGGCGCACTTACTTTTTTACCTCCTTCATGCAATGTGATTTAGTTTGGAACTGGAGTGGTTGGTGCTAAAGAAGTTTTGCAATGCCAACCGTATCATACTTGACCAGGCACAACAACAAGTACCTAGTGAGGCATGTGTTATCAGTCGAAACGCGTCATCTCTCAGAATTCACGTGCTGAAAGCGCCCTGAGGAACCATGCATCTACGGTTAAACAGGCACACCTTTCAACATGGTCACTCTTGAGCAAAGCTGCTCATCATGTCTATTAGGTCACGCGTGCTCCTGGGTACACCACGTCGGAGCCCACAACTTCCGCAAGGTACCACGGATTAAGCCTGGCTGCAGATGCACTCTACAGAGTCGGGGACATAGCTGTACATGGCTCTGCTAAATGTTCCAGATATGTTTCAATATTGCTAAAAACCTGTCTAAACGTAGTTGGTAGTACAACAACGATACGTAAGTCGTAGCACTGTGATGTGAGTTGAATAACCTGCTGGTATTGAAACCAACCTGCGATGTGCAACAGCTGGATAACACATGCTCTTTTTGTATATCAGCCTTTTTTATGTCCAATGCTATACAAAGGCTTCCCCAGTTACCTACAATTTTCCCAACGCTGTGCAAGCTTATTCGATCTTATGCGTGCAAATCCCATCTAGCCTTCTACCTTTTTCAACTATTTTCCCATCTTTTCGTAGCCACACAATCTCTCTAACTGGTCACTTGTCTCTCCCTCACATTGCTTGACCTGCCCAGATCCACCTTTTTTTTCTTAATGTCAGCTAGAATGTCAACTTGCCCTGTTTGTTCTCTATTGAGCTCTGCTTTTTTAATATCTTTATGTTATGCTAACCATTTTCTGTTTCTATTTTGCATAGTTCTTGGTCTGTTCTGGACTTTTTTTCTTCTTTTTCTTTTACTATCATTCAAGTTTCTGCACCATATGTTAGTACTCGCAGCATACAATATTTGACCACTTTCTGCTTTAGGGACAGTTGTAAATTGCCTTTTATGATTTGGGAATGTCTGCCATCAAAGCTTTAGCCCATCCATATTGTTTGGTGAATTTCCTTTTCATGCGTAGTGTGTCCTGTGAATATCGCACCTAAATACATATATATTGTAAGGATTCTAGTGTATCGTTGCGAACTCTCGCTTTCTTGTTTGGCCTCCTGACATTAGGTCCTTGTCTTTTACTAGTTTATTTGTAACGCTCTTGAACACTTTCTTGGTTTAGACCCTCAGTTCATTGTAGTTCAACGGCACCACTACTGAAAAGCAAAATGTCATATGCAAAGCGTAAGTACCAAAATATTCTTTGTAAATGTTTATTCGTGTTTCTTATCAACATGGTGACTCAAATACTTCTGCTTAGCATGCTGTAAATATTGTTCAGATTTCGTCTCCTGGCGAGTTCTACTTCACGAGTGAAGTTTTTCTGCTCTGCGACAGCTCCTCCCCCATAAAGGGACTCTTCTAGTCACCCCTCAATACCTTAATGAAGTTCATTGTCTGTCTGTCTGCTGTGGACTCTATGTAGATGTTGGCTAGGGTATTCATGCATGCATTATGCAGTAGCTATTCTAAGACTGCTGGTGTCTCTACCAAGTCGAATGCCTTTTGTTAGTCTCTGCAAGCTAAGTAAATGAATGTGTTCCTTTTCGCAGATTTTTCAGTTTGACAGCGCATGACTGTGATCCACAGTCGGACATCTGTTTACCTGTGTATGATTCTTTAAATATTTCATATCTTTTTTCTGTATTTTTTGTATTAGCATTTTTACAGTTCAGTTGTACATTTGATTCGACAGTACGTGAGACATTATGCAGAAAGTGTCACAAGCTCGTTGAACACGAGATCTCTATCTTTTATCGGGTCAACGATTTCGCTGCATGATTTTTCGTTGGTCATGTTTTGTAGGGCTCTATTTCGTTCTCTAACGGGTATCCATGGAGATTTGTTTCTGGTTAGGCTTGTGATTTTATGTTTCTTTCTGCTTTCTTTATATTTACTCATGAAGTTTAAGTGTTTTGTTGAACTTTGGCTTCTTTCTCTGTTATGTGGCCTATTCGTGAGCTGTAGTAAAAGTCTTCTGCCACCTTACTATAGATGTTGAGACTGCTGATTATGTTGCTCTATCTGTTGGAGTGTGCATTCGTAAGTAGTTTCCTGTTGTCATGCTCAAGGCATCCAAACTTCAAGGCACCCCAAAATTGCCACCTTTGAATTATTATTATTATTATTATTATTATTATTATTATTATTATTATTATTATTATTATTATTATTATTATTATTATTATTATTATTATTATTATTATTATTATTATTATAACTTGCAGAGTCACAGTCACGTGCATTCACTGCACTGCCTTAGAACAACAAAAAATTATGACATAGAGGAAATGAACAAAATGATAACTACATCGATTCCTAAAACGCAACTGCAGTTACGTTAAAGCACTAGGACAAAAAGTAAGCAAACTCTCCCAACTTTCTTTGAATTCTTCCTTTCTTTGAATTCTTCATCTAATTATTTGGTGCTATAAATCCCCATATCGGCAATTTTCTTTTTGTTAATCAGCCCTTTTAGCTCAGTTAATTCAACTTTAGATCTTGAGTGGATAGCTTTTGTAGATTGTTGTTTAATTTTCTCGTTTTTTGTGATTCAACGATGAAGAGCAATCGTTGGTTCACTAAGTCAAATGATTGCTCAAAAAAAACTAGGCAATGGGTGCATTGAAAAGCTACCAAAATACATACAAAAATGAGCTATTATTAACACGGATTATACAAGGCAGAACCAATTTTATTATTTTTTTCAAATCAGAAGTGTCATGTTATGAAACCAAAAAAACACAGACGTTGAGAGGAATACAAGCTATAAGAGAAGAAACATTTGTGAACACAGGTTGTCGCTAGGGCCATCGTCTC
This sequence comes from Rhipicephalus microplus, assembly GCF_043290135.1. NCBI lineage: Eukaryota > Metazoa > Arthropoda > Arachnida > Ixodida > Ixodidae > Rhipicephalus > Rhipicephalus microplus. Next base: position 43,134,453 of record NC_134710.1, on the reverse strand, counting down.
AACATGCAGACTTCTTAAAGGTTGCAACTGCCGACCTATCCGAATTGTGTAGGGCAGATTTATCAAGATGAAGAGAACCTACATACGCTGGTGCTTACAATCGGCAAATGACCACAAAACATTTCACATAAGTTGTACCACCAAGGCCAAAATTCATCCCTTGCCTACCTTAGTGCATTTTGTACATTCTTCATACCCTCTCTTCCAACTTGAACAAAGCAGGGAAGGCCACATGCGAAAACGAGGAGATGAAAACGAGGAGTCGGCATGCTGCATTGAGTGAGTGAAAAGCCTATCCCCTGTTATGGGCTGCGCCAGGATAAAAGGGGCAATCAATCAAAAGTCCATGAAACAGAAAGAAATGAGGGGCAGGCGGAAGCAAGTGTTTTGCATGGATGGGTAGAAAAGGAGAAGACATTTTGCTGAATTATCTTTGCCTCGAGGAAGCACCAACTGATAATGGGGATAATTAGCCTTAGAAATTCCTTGAAGAATCGCTTATTTTTTATAGGTTTTTGTTGTGTATGTGCCGTGTCAAATTGCTTCAATTTCCCCTTTGAAACATTTATTCTTGTTGGCTGGAACGTATTAAACTTGTGAAGAATGCGCGGCAATTTTTTTTTGAAAAGCTGGTTACTGTATTTAAGGTTTAAGATCATTGAAGATATGTCCTGCCACTATAAATTGCTGCGCCATTGCTTCCAGTTATTTGCCATGCTTGCTTGATGCCTGTTTAATGAATGGTTGACAGGTTGTCCTGTTTGTTCAGTAGACATTGCCAACTGGCCGATGTATCAACCAGAGATTGAAAGAACATCATTATAATGTCACGAAAGCAATCTCGGGCCATTTGGGCATCCATTGCCGAGATTGTGGATGTATACCCCTCTTCGAAAAAACTAAAATTCTATCTAAGGCTCCTGGCAAAATGACAAGGGAGATTATGGAGGCATATGAAATCGCGAAATTATCTGACATGTGCGTTAGCCAACCATCAGTATCGCTTTCTCAAAAAGAACTTCATTACCTTGATTCGACACAGTGACTTGTACTTTTACTATGTAGTGCAATTTACACGTGCTTGGTTCAACGATGTGATTCCGCGATATGTTCTTTATGTTTATGTTATTTCCGCTCGCTCGGTATATATTTATCGGTTCGTGCGAAAATAAAAGATCAGTTGAAAGTAGCGCTCTGTATGTGTCTGTCTCTTCTACGTCCTTGTCTGTTTTGCGCTTACTCACTCTTAATGAATTGTTCAGTAGAGTTGAGAGCTGGGCTAGTTGGTGAGATATCATTTTAACATGTGGTATAGTAGCGCAACTTCGACGGGGACACAGAGGACAAGAAAAGCGAGTGTCGTGTTTTCTTGTACTCTGTGTCCCCGTCGAAGTTGCGCTACTACACCATATGTTAAAGTGTTGACCTGTTTGTGACATTATGTATATTTAATCATGTTAATAATGTTTGAACTAGTGCAGGTAAAACTAGATTTTAAACTATGCATAAATCACTTCTAGTGCTTTTAATTCTAACCTAATCTTGTAGGTGTTTGCAGGTCTCAAATTTTGGATGACAACTAGGTATTATGTGTACAAAAAATGCTTGTTTACTTTTGCATGCACTAACATGGGGGGGGGGGGGGAGCGTTTTCCGAAGTGGCTCGTCTCTTGCTAATGTTGGGTAATACTTGCGAAGGATATTATTTAGGTTTCGAAGTGCGTTTCAGTATGTGATTGCAAAGACTGGTTAGGCTGTGCAATGGGACATGTTCAGCTAATGGTGACTTCCTAATTTGCAAGCTTTGTTTTGGATTTTGTTCAGAGTGTTGTGCAGGTAATTTCGCCAAATGTCTCCTTTGGCTTTATTAATTGGTGAGCATAGTGATCGTTGTTGCTACAGACACTTCTTAAACGCTTTGCCTGTCTGACGTATATTTCTTCTCTGCCGTGTCATAGATGATGGCTTGTGTAGTCTATGTATTATAGTTGGGTATTCGTTGGCAATATGTAGAGCGTAACCTTTAATTTCTCTATAAAAGAAAAAACTCCAAAACATCCCCATTAAGATGCGCATCACAAGAATTCCCACTGAAGATTAAATTTGGCCAAACATGTTAGCAGCAAGAGCTAAATTGTAAACCAAACCAAGATCTTTTTTTTTCTTCTTCTTTTTGTCTGATTTGACTGGGGGTAGAGTCCGCTTCTCCTGCACATCCCTCCTCCTCAAAATTTCACTGGGCTCTCCCTGTTCATTTTTCTTTTCTAATTGGCATTGCCTGCTATATGTTTATGGTGTGGGCAGAGGATTTGTATTTGTTCATACCTGACATTAAAGAATGTTTCAATAGATACCGTCATATCTAGGAAGTTAATTTTGCTGAAAGGGTGGTGCATGGTAAATATACTACTAGGGTGAAACTTCTTACAATTGCCAATTAATGCAATTGTCATGAATGCATGTCACAAAAGAGGCTAGCAGCAGAGATATTGAATCTATTCTTCAAAATGATTCTATTTTCAATAATATCAGTGTTACCTCAAGGCAACTTATCTACTGAAAGATCAAAAAACAACATTTAAACCAAGAAAATTGCATGTGTTGGTCTCTGTTTGTGATAGAGTTGTAAAGAACAAATGGAATAAATGTCATGTTTTGCCACTATTGAATCCATGTGGTTGAAACTGCGGAAGGAAACTCTGGAGAGATTTAGAGGCCTCTGCTGCTGTAGTCTCAAGCAGTTTGGTTCGCTTCACTGCAGCAATGCGACATGGGGGGAATCACATTGTACAAACTCCGTACTCCCAACACCAGTTTGCTGTGCAGCTTTGCACTTGATTCCCAAGCTTCTTGTGTGTATTTTACAAAAGCATTACAAGGATACTGAAGAGAAACAGTGACCTTGTTTAGATTGACAAACTGCACTCTGAGAACTCTAATGCCAGTGCCATATGTTTCACTATCCCAAGCTCATTGTTAGCGGAGAAAATTAAGGTTGAAGTTTCACTAGTGAAAGTTGTACCGAATAGTCCATGCGTGACGTCAAAAGTTTTATATGTATTTTTCACAATTTTGCGATTGGTTCGGTGATATTTTCTGAAACTTCGTATGCTAGGTCTATGACACCCACAGATGACAATGTCCTTCATTTTTATTGATTATAAGCTATGTAGATCCCAGTAAATGCCATCAAAATTAATGATGTCGTGGTGTTTGGTGAGACATTTTCTTTGCGTGGTTTCGCACTTGCCAAGCGTCGTGTCTTGGTAAGAGTGGTGCTGTGAAATCATACTTCAATAGTATGCAAAAAATTATTTCGCTCTTTAGCGTCCCTTCAACATCCAAAGAAAAAACTAACAAGAATAATGTAGAGTAGCCGACCAGCTCATTCACTTGGCCCAAAGAGAAATCAAAGTCAGTGTAGTTGTAATGTTGGGTGTATCACATCTAAATGAGTATAATCCTAGGAGGATGGAGGATAGGAAGCGTGACACAGGGGACAACTTATTGCAACAGACACAAATTACATGTACATTTAAACGAGCCCGTGCACTGCTTTTCTCGAACAAGCAAAAAAAATATATGCAGTCTCACAAGTCTGCAGCACTGTGGTGTCTTGTGAGGCAACGTTCATACGCCCGAGCAGAGCACTATGAAAATGTCTTTAGACAGTTTACCTGTTGTGTGCTCCGTTAAAAAAAAGGTTTGCAGTCAAGATAACTGGGTTATTAGATACTCATTGCAATAAAAGAAACGACACGTCCAGTTTTTGTGTCACCCCTCCGTGGTGGTCTATTGGCTAAGGTACTCGGCTGCTGAACAGCAGGTCGCGGGTTTTAATCCCGGCTCCGGCGGCTACATTTCCGATGGAGACGGAAACGTTGTAGGCTCGTGTGCTCAGATTTGGGTGCACGTTAAAGAACCCCAGGTGGTCGAAATTTCCGGAGCCCTCCACTACGGCGTCTCTCATAATCTTATGGTGGTTTTGGGACGTTAAACCCCACATATCAATCAGTTTTTGTGTCGGTACTCTCTTACCATTATTTACTAACTGAATTGAAATAACCAAAACAACCGCTAAACAAAGCACATCACTTTTTGAAGGCATCTATTGGCAAACAAAAGAATGAATTATAGCCGTTGGATAGACGCTGATAAAAACAGAAGCAGGAACGCTTTCTTTAGCTGTAGGTTGATGGTACTGTAGCCAGTCGGCGCTGAGCGCAGGCCACGTGCTCACGTTTTCCCCTTTTATAAAGGTCGACAGTGTATAGCCATGCTGACTATGACTGGTAACGTAGGAAGTGTGTCCTCACAAGCTCAAAGGCTGCACGTGACTGAAAATTGCCCTCATTTACAACCCTTGTTTGATGGACATGCGGGTTTCACCATGGTGAACTAAAACTTGAAACACTGCAAACGTATTTGGTATGCTGTGCTTCTTCTCTTTGCATAGGGGTACAAGCTTCCAGGTTCTAAGTACTTCAAAGTGAGACATGTACACTGGCCCAAGCACTACCTCCAACTTCATATTACTGTAAAATCCCGAGAAATCACCCCCTCGATGCTGAAAGATGATCTGGAAGGGGGCCATTGCTTGGTCTTGGACACTAATTCAATGTAGAAGTGCCTTTAAGAAAAATGCACACCTGTGTTTCTAATGAAATGCTGTATTGAATACAATGCATTTACTGTTTTACAGACCCGAGGAGAATCCTTGTGTGAAATTTCAGGTGTTATGACAAGGCGGGAAAGATGTTCTTCAAATGTTCAGACAATTTGTTACAACTCAGAATGCAGCCTCGAGGCATCACACTGTAAAAGTGTTTAAAAAATCTTGCGCATATATAACAACTCTCAGAACTTTGGTTCCTAAGAACTACTGCTGCAGAATTCCGTAGTGGAGAACAGGTTGAAAAATAATTGCGGGAGGGGAGGTGGCGCTTGTTCTGTATTTCACAGTGCCCACTCACGACTGAAACTTGAATGGAGGCACTAGCATGTGCTTTTTTCATAGCATTGCCAGGGCTGCACAAGAGGCTCATTGAATGTGACTACCCGTACAACCAAGGAACGCTTGCCACCGATTCAGCTGGTCTATCTGCGAGTGTTCTCTTCACACTATTTTAACTGTGCGATGCTTTACAGTAAAAATGCACACATATTTTCATATTTTTGTGTTTCAACCAATTTTGCTTAAATATTTGCAGTCCGAACAAAGTGGACACTTATTACAGTTTCTTATGAGAGTTTATGATTTGAATTGCAGCCCGAGTCATGCAGTGAAGTTCATGCATGCACAGCTTACTCACCGCCACCTTTATTTGGGAGTGGAAAGATAGGCTGCTGCTTCAATTGTACAGAAAATTAAAGGTGGGGTAATTTGCCATGTCTGTTACAGGTAGATGTACTTGCTACCAAGGACCTCGAAGAAGGATAAGTGACAGTGGCGGAAATGAATCTGCACTCCAGCCAAGTGCACAACGAGCTAAGTCAGGAACATTATTGAAACGAACCACAAGATAAGCATTTTAAAAACTGCTAAGAAAGCATTGTCTTGGCTTCATCTTCCAACATGTGGTCGTTTTCATTATTCCTTTACTTTTCCTGCATCAAAAACCTCAAGCTGAGCATTCCGTTGTTATTACTAGCGCATATGTTTGCAGGTGCTTATTTTGCTGCAATCTTGGATAGGATATTTAGTAAAAGTGCTCGGTGGCATTAATTTTTATCTGCTCCCTCGTTTGGTCTTAAGATGCGCTTGTCTCTAATTGCAGAGAATTCACATTGATCCTTGAGGCGTGTAGTAAATAACAAGCAACTTTTTCAGGCAAGGTTACCTTATCATTTTCGGTGATATGTGGGGTTTAACGTCCCAAAACCAGCATATGATTATGACAGACGCACAACTTTACAATTTCTTGTCCGTAACTTTTATTAAAAATTTCTATTTGTCCTGAACATTATTTTTTTGACAGTACAGCTGCATGACTGATGCACAATTACATAGAATTAGTCTGCCTAATGAAGATGAAGAAATTTTGTTGATTTGCAAAAGGTGTGTGTATGGGCCAACTTGAACACATAACCAACAGTTTAAAACATCCTCCCATGCAGTAAATGTTCCCTGGTGAACTGGTCTTCTGGTTTGAACAAATGTGAAAAAAAAAGTTAATGGCAATAGGAAAGGCCCTGAAAGATCACACTGCCAAATAATGTCATAAATTTTGAGATGAACCACACATTCACATGAAAAAAACTTGGAGCAGAATTTTGCAAGCACTGTACATCTATGCTGGTTTAGAGAATAATTATTAAAATTAAGTTCAACGGTTTCATGTCGCAAAACTAAAATATGGTTACGAGATGCACTGTTTAAAGCTGAAGCTTAATTTTTTTGACCTCATATTCTCTCTGAGTGCATGAAACTAGGGCAATAGTACATATTACAACTATTTTATTGCGACTCCTGAGGTTCGGAATCAATCCTGTGATCTCGTGCAGAACTGCACGCAGTGGCGGATCCAGAAGGGGGGCGCTAGAGGCGATCGCTCCCACCCCAAAGCCTGTCAGTACCCCCTCCCCTTCTCTTCAGTGCTTGCCGTCCACCTGTAATCACCAATTAGGACAAATGACTGGGATTCCTTTAAGCACACATTAATAGTATTTGTGCTATGATAGAGTTTTTAGGCTAGTAAAAAAACAAAAAAGTATTGACCACGCCCCTCTCTCTGGTGTTACTTTAAGCAAACCCCCTTCCCCTAATATGATTGGCTGGATCCACCCCTGACTGCATGACACCATTTCCCTTTACCTTAGGTAGATTGTACTAGAAGTGTTGAGTGGCGTGACCGCGCCTCGCCGCCTGATCCCTTCCGCGTTGCCCATAACGGTGGCGCTGCAGTCGAATAGAACTGAAAGAGCTGTGCGCCACGTGCTGGAACTGCTATGCGTTTCGGCTCCTCTGTCACGCTTTCTTGATTAAGATTTCTTCGTACCTGCTCATCATTCATGTCTAGCACATAATGCCATAATCCTTGAAGTATGACAGGCCAATCTACTGAACTTGAGCTCCATAAGGGCCCTTGAAGTGATCGAAAATAGTTCAAAAAGAGCGTGTCTTATAACAATTTCTTCTGTCTTACCTGTTTCTTCGTTGGTTAGGCATGTACAATATATAAAATAACTGAGCCGATATATTGGAAGTTATCTGCGCTCAGAAAGCTGTGAGATTCAAAAAAATACCGTTCCAAACGCACACAGAACCAGGAGGCAGCTAGTAGAGAGGGGAAAGGGAGGGAACCTGAATCCCCTAAACCATGAACTTTTTTCGTAATTTAACTTTTTAGCGTAAACTAAAATATTTACAAGCATTCACAGCGACCACCAATTGCCTAAGTTAGTGGTTTGGCTGCCCTCCCCCCTCCCCCCTTGAAAAAATTCTGGGTGCTAGCTTTGCGCCGAAGATTCACAGTTGGCGAAGCTGAATATAGCATGTCTGTGTACAAATGCGCACTATAAATTTTACCTTTTCGACAGTGTGACGTCCTAAAACTAGTTCAAGTCTAACGTAGCCGGACGAGAAATGCACCGCCTAAAAGTAGCAGATGTGCTAAGGGGCATTGCATGCATATGGTTAATGGGGCCGTGACGTGTGACTTAAATGCGTGTACTTGTTGTTATATATATATATATATATATATATATATATATATATCCTTTTCCTTATATATATATATATATATATATATATATATATATATATATATATATATAAGGAAAAGAAGTGTATACCTAAGGGCTTGTTTTTCCGTGTTTTAACACAATATTATTGAGATCTAACAGACAGTAATGCCAAGGAATGTACAGGGGAAGTTATTAGAACCAATGGAACGTAAATAAGAAGAAAGAAAAGTGGATGAAAAAATAACCAGCCGTGAGCAGGAATCGAACCTACGACCTTCGAATAACGCGTTTGATGCTCTAACCACTGAGCTACAACAGCGGCCTTCCCTCCATCCACTTTTTTGGGTTTATATGTGAATTTAGAAGTAGGAGTGACAGTCAGCGCCATCTATAAGCCAAACGACGAGTGTGAAAACACTCTTATGCGCATGTTTGGCGTCACGTAGCACGTGAACTTATTATGAGCGGGCAGCTGTATAATTGTCCCTCTTATACAACCTAAACACACCAAGCCTGCCAGCACGAGACCCTCGTTCAATGAAATAAGGGAAAGAAGTGTATACCTAGTTTTTCCGTGTTTTAACACAATATTAATGAGATCTAACAGAGAGAGAGAGAGAGAGAAATAACGTTTATTGCACCCGTCTAAAATGACGGGGGAGGAGGCTTCGGCCTCTGCCCCCAATCATCCCCCTAGCCATCGGCCGGAAACCCTTGGGACTCGGCGGCGGTCAGGGCGAGACCGATGACTTGGCCTCGCCGAAAAACCAGATCTAACATACAGTAATGCCAAGGAATGTTCAGGGGAAGTTATTAGAACCAATGGAACGTAAATAAGAAGAAAGAAAAGTGGATGAAAAAATAACCAGCCGTGAGCAGGAATCGAACCTACGACCTTCGAATAACGCGTTTGATGCTCTAACCACTGAGCTACAACAGCGGCCTTCCCTCCATCCACTTTTTTGGGTTTATATGTGAATTTAGAAGTAGGAGTGACAGTCAGCGCCATCTATAAGCCAAACGACGAGTGTGAAAACACTCTTATGCGCATGTTTGGCGTCACGTAGCACGTGGACTTATTATGAGCGGGCAGCTGTATAATTGTCCCTCTTATACAACCTAAACACACCAAGCCTGCCAGCACGAGACCCTCGTTCAATGAAATAAGGGAAAGAAGTGTATACCTAGTTTTTCCGTGTTTTAACACAATATTAATGAGATCTAACAGAGAGAGAGAGAGAGAGAGAGAGAAATAACGTTTATTGCACCCGTCTAAAATGATGGGGGAGGAGGCTTCGGCCTCTGCCCCCAATCATCCCCCTAGCCATCGGCCGGAAACCCTTGGGACTCGGCGGCGGTCAGGGCGAGACCGATGACTTGGCCTCGCCGAAAAACCAGATCTAACATACAGTAATGCCAAGGAATGTTCAGGGGAAGTTATTAGAACCAATGGAACGTAAATAAGAAGAAAGAAAAGTGGATGAAAAAATAACCAGCCGTGAGCAGGAATCGAACCTACGACCTTCGAATAACGCGTTCGATGCTTTAACCACTGAGCTACCACAGCGGCCTTCCCTTACCACTTTTTTGGGTTTATATGTGAATTTAGAAGTAGGAGTGACAGTCAGCGCCATCTATAGGCCAAACGACGAGTGTTAAAACACTCTTAGGCGCATGTTAGGCGTCACGTAGCACGTGAAGTTATTATGAGCGGGCAGCTGATTAATTGTCCCTCTTATACAACCTAAGCACACGAAGTCTGCCAGCACGAGAACCTCGTTCTATGAAAAACACCTTTGTACAGATCTATGTTCAATGGAGGACGTGGACAGGACGTTTTGAAAAGGGTCAAAAGGATGAAAGTAAAAGCAGGGGCAAAAACTTTCTTTTTTAAATTGCATTCCGGGACTCTACCCGTAAAGCAGTGGCTAGCGGACAAGGGAATCGATGTACCATGGACAACCAATTGTTTACTTTGTAAAACACCTGAGACAATAGACCATGTGTTTATTCATTGCTGGGACGCTGTCTTTCATTGGGACATCCTTCAAAGAACATTGAAAAAAGATCTCCCCATTACAAGTCATGGCATTCGTTTTCTCTGTGTGGATGAGGACGACGGCATACCATACGACATGGTTATGTTAATTAACCTTCACAGCATCTGGCAGACCACTATGGCTTACAGACATCTTGACCAGAACATACGTCCTGTCCGGGAGAACTTCATTGCAAATATGCGGTATATCACTGAGGTGTATAAACAAGAAGAAGAACCTCCCAGCTGGCTAACAATGTTAGAGGAATTGTGAAACCTGAAAAAATTTTAATGTGAGCACTTCGGATCAAATATTGGTCCAAGTGTATTTTATCATTCATGTTTCTGTGTGAACACCTGTAAAGAAAAACAGGTAATAAAGAAAAAAAGCTGTGGTAGCTCAATGGTTAGAGCATCGAATGCGTTATTCGAAGGTCGTAGGTTCGATTCCTGCTCACGGCTGGTCAAATTTTCATCCACTTTTCTTTCTTCTTATTTACGTTCCATTGGTTCTAATAACTTCCTCTGTACATTCCTTGGCATTACTGTCTGTTAGATCTCATTATTATTGTGTTAAAACACGGAAAAACGAGCCCTTAGGTATACACTTCTTTCCCTTATTTCATTGAACGAGGGTCTCGTGCTGGCAGACTTGGTGCGTTTAGGTTGTAAAAGAGGGACAATTAATCAGCTGCCCTCTCATAATAAGTTCACGTGCTACGTGACGCCAAAAATGCGCATAAGAGTGTTTTCACACTCGTCGTTTGGCTTATAGATGGCGCTGACTGTCACTCCTACTTCTAAATTCACATATAAACCAAAAAAGTGGATGGAGGGAAGGCCGCTGTGATCGCTCAGTGGTTAGAGCATTGAACGCGTTATTCGAAGGTTGTACGTTCGATTCCTGCTCACGGCTGGTTATTTTTTCATCCACTTTTCTTTCTTCTTATTTACGTTCCATTGGTTCTAATAACTTCCTCTGTACATTCCTTGGCATTACTGTCTGTTAGATCTCATTATTATTGTGTTAAAACACGGAAAAACGAGCCCTTAGGTATACACTTCTTTCCCTTATTTCATTGAACGAGGGTCTCGTGCTGGCAGACTTGGTGCGTTTAGGTTGTATAAGAGGGACAATTAATCAGCTGCCCTCTCATAATAAGTTCACGTGCTACGTGACGCCAAAAATGCGCATAAGAGTGTTTTCACACTCGTCGTTTGGCTCATAGATGGCGCTGACTGTCACTCCTACTTCTAAATTCACATATAAACCCAAAAAAGTGGATAGAGAGAAGGCTGCTGTGGTAGCTCAGTGGTTAGAGCATCGAACGCGTTATTCGAAGGTCGTAGGTTCGATTCCTGGTCACGGCTGGTTATTTTTTCATCCACTTTTCTTTCTTCTTATTTACGTTCCATTGTTCTAATAACTTCCCCTGTACATTCCTTGGCATTACTGTCTGTTAGATCCCATATATATATATATATATATATATATATATTACCAAGAAAGATGTCTATCCCTTACCGCGCATAGATTATGCACTCGATTGCTTACACGGTGCCAAATATTTCTCACCTTCGCTCAGGCTACTAGCAGATCGCTGTGGACGACAAAGACATAGAGAAGACGGCCTTCGTGACTCCTGATGGACTTTATCAGTTCAAGATGATGCCTTTTGGATTATGCAATGTCCCCGTGACTTTTGAGCGCATGATGGACTCTCACCTTCGAGGCATGAAGTGGACCATCTGCCTCTGCTATCTTGACGACATTATTGTTTTTTCGACTACTATCGACGACCATCTTACCCGTCTGTCCACAGTGCTTGAGTTTTTCCGACGTGCCAACTTGCAACTTAACTCGTCCAAATGTCGCTTTGGGCAACACCAAATCTGCGTACTCGGCCATCTTGTTGACGCTGTGGGCGTTCAACCAGACCCTGCAAAAGTCCGAGCAGTTCGCGACTTCCCCACACCCCACTCAGCCAAGGACGTCCGAAGTTTTCCGGGACTGTGCTCCTATTTCCGTCGTTTTGTCGAGAGGTTTGCTGAAGTAGCCCGTCCTCTAACCTGCCTCCTCAAAACGGATGTCGCATTCACCTGGGGCGACAGCAAGCAAACGCCTTCTCGTCGCTCGTTGACATTCTCACCAATACACCAGTCCTAGCACACTTCGACCCATCTGCCGCCACGGAGCTTTGTACTGACGCAAGTAGCCACGGCATAGGTGCAGTGCTGGCGCAGCGGCAACAAGGAATGCACCGCGTCGTCGCGTACGCAAGCTGACTGTTGTCGCGCTCGGAACAAAATTATTCAATCACAGAACGCGAGTGCTTAGCTCTCGTCTGGGCCATTGCGAAATTTCGACCGTACCTGTATAGCCAACCATTCTCAGTTACTACGGACCACCATGCGCTTTGCTGGCTCTCCTCACTCAAGGACCCCACGGGACGCCTTGGTCGCTGGGCGCTGCGCTTACACGAGTACACTTTTTCCGTATCCTATAAATCCGGACAACTTCACAAGGATGCCGACTGCTTGTCCGGTTACCCAGTCGATGCCCCGGACATGAAGGAAGATGGACAAGAGGCCCTCGTTCTTTCAATTGCCGACTTCACCGACATAGCTGTTGAACAACGCCGCGAACCCTCTTTGCGTGCTATTATCAATGGTCTGCACTCTCCCCACACTGACCACTCCGTACAACTGTTCGTTCTTCACAACGACATCTTGCACCGCAACAACGCCCGCCCAGATGGTGCAGAGCTTTTACTCGTTGTTCCTGCACATCTTCGCTCAGACGTTTTGGCCCAGCTCCATGATGTCCCCTTCGCTGGACACCTAGGGGTGTCACGCACGTATGACCGCGTTTGCCGCCGATTCTTTTGGCCTGGCCTTTACAGTTCTGTGCCACAGTACGTTGTGGCATGCGACCTCTGCCAGCGCCGCAAGACACCTGCTCTGGGACCTGCTAGTACCCTCCAGTCCATTGAAGTACTAGTTGAGCCATTTTTCCGAGTCGGCCTCGATCTTCTAGGACCTTTTCCTATGTCGGCCATCGGTAATAAGTGGATTGCTATTGCTACCGACTACGCAACGTGGTATGCCGTTACACGCGCCCTTCCCACCAGCTGCGCTACTGATGTAGCCGGTTTCCTTCTTCATGACATCATTCTGCGTCATGGTGCTCCTCGTCAGTTGATCACCGACCGCGGCCGCTGTTTTCTATCTAAAGTAGTCGACGAGCTCCTGCGATCCTGCTTTACCCACCACAAGTTCACTACAGCGTATACCACCCACAAAGCAACGGCCTCACGGAACGCCTGAACCGTACCCTGACGAATATGTTAGCGATGTACATCTCCAAGGGTCACAAAGATTGGGATATCCACTTACCTTTCGTTACCTTCGCATACAACAGGTCACGTCATGATACAGCTGAATTTTCACCTTTTTACCTACTGTTTGGTTATGACCCGCCTTTGCCCATGGACACCATGTTCCAATCTGACGCCCCCTCATCGACGCCCCCTTATGCTCGTGATGCCCTGGCCTGGGCTGACATCGCCCGCCAAGTCACCCGGGATCGTTTATGTGCCTCGCAGCTTAACCAAAAGAGTGCTTACATCGCCGGCACCGCGACTTACAGTACTCCCCGGGGTCACTCGTCTTGCTGGGGTTACCATCACGTCGTGTTGGTCTCTGCGAAAAACTGATGTCCCGTTACGTTGGCCCCTACCGCGTCATACGCAAGGTCACCAGCGTGACCTATGAGATAGCTCCACTCCATAACACGTCAGTACCAGCTTCAGTCCCAACCGATATAGTGCACGTCTCACGGCTTAAACCATACTACTCACGCCCCGAGAATTGATCGCACCGGGACGGTGCTTCCTCCGCCGGCGGGTAATGTCACGGGCTAAGCAGATGCCTGAGGATGACGACGAAGTGCTGAGGGGAACAAGCTCAGACTGCAGCAGCGTTGTGCGCATTTGCTCGCCAGTATATTCATCGTGTATACTTTATTCCCCGCAACATTATATATATATATATATATATATATATATATATATATATATATATATATATATATATATATATATATATATATATATATATATATATATATATATATATATATATATATATATATATATATATATATATATATATATATCTGCGCGTGTGTGTGTGTTTACTGTGTACGCGTACAAGTCAAATTTCTGAAAACAAGATGCACCACTGCCTGCCTACACTTTTGACACTTAATATTAGAACTGTATTTATAATACAAAACATCGTCGTAAATTTGCTGGCTTGCAATGGCGTTACGCCAATATATTATTTGGAAAGCAGCACAATTCAAGCTGTCAATACAAAATGAGAACTGGTCACAATGAATTTACGCAGATTAGCAGACTGACTATAAATACAACTGACACTTTTTTAATATGTTTGTGTGACTTTTTAGTATTATGTTCAATATGTATAAGCCTTTCAGAAAGCAAAAATTATCATCTTCCGCAAAACTGGCATGATAAAATTGAGTCGTCACCGATATAAATGTCGTAACAGCATTACTTATACACGGGTTTCTTGTGAAATGATCGAGTGCATGCAAGCTCATAAAAGGAACGCTGAGCTCTGAATATCGTAGAGACTGTGGACAAAACGAGCGTATCATTTAATAGCAGTATTGATGCTTCTTTTTTGTAGTTCGCCAGTAGCCACTTATGATGTAACGCAGATCAAAGCGCTGCTTGAGTGAGAAGCTAGGCGGATACGTGCAGAATTCCAATTGACATTTTCTTTTTGTGTGTGTGTGTGGGTTGGCAGGCTCTTCGAACAGTGAATGTATCGACGAAATTTCGGCTTTCCTGCATATTCACTCGTGCACCATGGCGCGTAGAAGGTGAGTCCACTTATAAAGGCTCATAAACGCATTAAACGCGCTAAAAACAAGAAATTACACGCTTTCGCAGGCTACGGCACGCACGCTCTCAATGCAGACGCTCCTGAGATTTTCAGTACCATGCGACAACAGCGCAGCCGCTACTGTCACCCGCCGGAGAATCAGCCGAGATGCGGCGTGAGGCTGTCACCTGAATACTAATTACTAAAACTCGGTTAGTTTTATGACTATGGAGATCACCAGCAATTCTTTCACTGAATGATGTTACCCTCTTCATGAGATACAATAAAAAACCACGTTTGAATCGTACAAGTTTTCTGTTTACTAAGTTGAGGCAATTGTTATTAGATCATTTGTGATGTGTTTGACAATCTGTGCAAATGCATGACAATTGAAACAGCACCTGTTCAATCAGAGCAAAAATGCTCTATAACAGAGAAGTTGAATAAGTTATGAAACCATCCTGACACGCTAACTAAAATCCGAATAATTTGTGACAATCTTGACTTCAGAAGTATTTGAATTTCTAGACATATAATCTTCAGGTATTAGCAGTTTGTTATAAAAGGATAGGAAAGAAGCTATATAAAGAGTAAAAATATAGTTTAGTATAACATTGTTTGGGGGCTAGCAAAAGAGCTTAAGACCTAGAAAAACAGTTGACCTTCTTTGGTGTTAGCGAAGGGCATCAAAACTCTATTGGCAAAGACTAGCAAAGGCTTTTTTTTTTTTTCATCACAATCAAGAGAAGCCTTGCCTTCGTTTTTATGCTAAGGAAGCATTTTCTTTTTGACCACCAAAGCCTCCTCAGGGGGTGTTATAGCATCCAAAGATCATAAGTAATTTCATCTCCTCAACGAACTCTAACCAGACAAACTTCCTAGTTGAAATGTATGGCTGCAAGAGGTAAATCCAATTCTTTTATTATGCTTTTAATGGACAGCAATGTTGGTTCCTTCTGCTCTGCTGTGCATGAGCCTGCAAGCACAGAAACTTATGCAAGTACAAAAGATCTGTACATGGTGACAAACTCCCAATAGTGCTGCGATCAAGTGCTCCCAGCTTTTATTTACCTGCAAATAACTTGCTTAAAGTGCCGCAGCTGTTGTTTCGTACCTGTTGACCACATATTTTAGACAAATACTATTACGCTGTGCTATAATCAGTAGACATGGAGTACCATTTGGGTGCTTTATAAAAACTAATGAAGCAAGTGTTGTCGATCGTCTGAGCATGTTTTCACAACCAAAAGTTTACACAGACAAATGCTGCAACAATAGAATTTATTATGCATTAAATATGCCAAGCAGAGGTCTTTGAGTTGCAGTTGAAAATTGCAATATGGTAGTGAATGATCAAAGTGTCAAGGTCCTCCACTGCCCAGGTCCTTTTATTATTGTATGAGATGTGATCTTTTATTAAATAAATTGCACTATGAAGTGGGGAAAAGCAACAGACCATAACTGATATTTTTTGCCCAAAATAAATTACTGCTAGATAATGAAATGAAGATGCACCGACCAAAATACGTTGCACTTAACTGCACTGTGGAATGTTCCATAATGTTAACATCATCGTGTGCCATAAACATATCAAACAACACCTTCACATAGAATCAACACCAATACATAGCCTTCACAGAGTACGAGAAGGCGTTTGACTCAGTCAAGACATCATCAGTGATCCAGGCACTACTGAATCAGGGCATCAAAGAACGCTACATAAACATACTGGAAGAAATCTACAGTGGATGCATAGCCACCATAAATAAAGCGGCAGAATCCCAATAAAGAAGGGTGTAAGGCAGAAAGATACAATCTCTTCAGTGCTATTCATCTCGTAATTACAAGAGGTTTTCAGGACCCTAGCTTGCGAAGAGATAGGAATAAGAGTTAATGGAAAGTATCTTAGTAACCTGCGATTCGCTGATGACATTGCCTCGATGAGTAACTTAGGAGATGAATTACAGCTCACGATTTCAGAACTGAACATGGAAAGCGGAAAAGTAGGTCTGAAAATGAATGTCCACAAAACTAAAGTAATGTGCTACCACGGCCGGTCTGGAGGCGCTCACTCGCTCCCTTCCTTTACGGCCTGCACACGGGGGGCTGTTGCTACCTTTGGCCGCCATTTCGTGGGGGCGCTCCGAGCCAACCCGCTCCCGGCCGTTGCGGAGGCTAGCGCGCACAGGGAGCGCTTAGCTTCCGACTTACCATGGCGCTTTCTGAAGTCACTCTACATGGTATTCATAATACCAATGCGATATAAATATGGTAGCAAGTATATATGATGACTCTGGTCAATTCCGCTTTTCAGAAGTGGTAGCGCAGGACGCTCGTACGACCGCTTCTGTTGCTCGGCAGAGCATCGACGCAGTTATAACAAAGCCGTTTCTTTAGTTTCTTTTACCTTCGAGAATAAGTAAGAGGATGAATATTGCACTTGGTTGAGCAAACGGTTTAGTTATGGTTTTGGAAATGTTTATTTCAAATGCACATGCCGACCGTCGCTGTACTTGAAAATAGCAAAATTGCATATTTTTTGTTTAAGGCATCCTAAATCACGCTTTAGTATTGAAATAAATACTTCAAAAAGATGAACGTCACTGCATAATAGGGACGGCCACACCAGAGACAAAGAGTAAACATAAAAAACATTCAAAGAATCCTTTCAGTGGGAAACAGAATGTTCTCCTTGGTACTGCATCAATATGCGAATGGAGAACTGAAAAAAAAAGCACTACTGGTAAAACACTGTAGTGGCAATCACAGTTTAAAGTAGTCACATCTGTCACAGCCTGAAATGCTTCAGCGAGGGCTTGCGAATGAAACCAGAAGGCCTGTCATTCTGATCTGTTAATCTTTTTGTGTAGTTTACTAAAAGAATCCGGAGAAACTTCTCAGAAATAATATGAGTCAGCACTCTGGCGTGACTGTTGTTCACACCTTCTGGAGAGTCCAGAAGTGGCGAATCTTCAAGGTGTGGCTCAACAGTAAATTGCAGAGTCTCGAGGATTTTCGTTCGAGGAAGATCTTTGACTGCTTTCTCGAAGAACGTCACAATCATGTCCAGCATTGATAGTAACTCAAGTTTCGGGTTGTGTAGATCATAGGCTTCTTGCTGACGGAGAAGTTGGTTCAAAGGACTGTTAGTTTTATCTGTCGTCACTAGCATGGCGCAAGCTTCGCAACCGACATCACTGATGAGCTTGGCCATGTAACCACCTACATACACCAAGCCTGTATAGGCGACTGATGTCGGTGGTCTGCGAGTAGGTTCTCGCAGAACTTCAAGTTCCTCAATAACATCTTCCGGAATAGACACCACCGATCCTTCAATGTTTTCGTCGCGAATGCCCGTGTCTTTTCAAGGTGGCGCCTTTTCCTTGACAATGTGGGTCAAAGCCGCTGTGATGGATCTTGCGTCTAGCGCGTTATTGCCCCCGCACATTGCCCTCAGTTTTCCAAATAATGCCTCTCTAGGATCACTGTTAAATTTCTTCGTGAGCACATAGTTTACTCCTTTTCTCAGAAGAAATCGTACTGTCTCCACTGTGGACTTTGTGGTGAAAAGCAGGGCAGTGTACGTCTCGTCTGTAAAGTTTCCAACACCAGCGGTGACAGAGGAATCCTGGATGCGCTTAATGTAGCCTAAAAATTCACTTTCTAGCCACAGCAATCGGCTGTCGTCCTGCTTCGAAATGGGAAGTTTGCAGTCATTTCCACTGTGCGTAGCGTTGTCAATGTCGAAGCATCTCTTTATGGCTTTCATGAAGTTGATTGTGGATGCTGCATCCTTGAATAGGACAAGAGAGGAGTTGCCCCGCAAGTTTCGCAGATGTTCCAGTGCACCAATGACTTGGAGCGAGAATACTTGCACTGCACGCATTACATTCATCTTTTCCGGGTTAGATGAGTATACGTGCTTTCTAGTGAGGTTCCTCGCCAGTTTCACAGACATTCCCTTTTGGTACTCATATAGCTTTTGCATGAATGTGCCAGTAATGAGGCCTGTGCCTTCTGAGAATTCACACTCCAAAAATTGACTGCGCATATTTTTGAGAACATGGCAAGGATCAAAACTTTAAAAAATTACCCGTTCATCATCGTGGGGGTGTTTGACTACAGTTGACAGGGAGCCGTTTCCCATGAGTTTGGACATGGTTGTGTTCGCAGAGTAGTTATCTGTAACAGTGCGGATGATCACAAACCCACAGTCCTCAACTTCTGCAATGACGTCTTTCGTCCAGGCAAACAAGTCTCTCCCGCTGAGCTGCTTCGTAAAATAATAGGAACATGGAATCTTGTACAAAGTTGTTATTTCATGAAGCACAAAGCAAAGCACTCTGTTAGCAAGACTTGCGTTCGTGCTGTGCGAAGCAGTGTTTCCTGGCCTGTCTCTGATGCCAAATACTGCATCATACTTGCAGTCGTATATGCACTTTGGCTTTGTTGAAGCCTCATCAATTATTAATGAAGCCATGTGCTGGTTGTGGCCTCCTGAGAGAGAAGCCTCCTGAATCAGTATTTCCTTCATTGCACTACTCATACCCGAGGATGATGAGCTGGGACCGACGTATCGCTGCAGTGTGCACTTATGTGGTAGTGTCAGAAGCTCAGCTCGTGCATGATCATAGCCTTCGGGTGAAAGAAAGCGCCATATTACACACTCTCTGACGATTTCTTCGGGGTAAGATTGAACCTTTCGGTAGCTCTCTATTTGGTGAAGCAGAAAGACAGCTTTTTTCTCTCCTTTTTCGGCATCCGCGGAAATCTTTGTCAGTGACGAGTGGTGCTTGTCACTACGGTAAAAGTTGGCCACTTTTATCGTGTCTTCTAACTGCCGCTTGGTTTCCGGCAAGTGAAATGATGGTACGCTACTTGTGACCGAAGCCTCGCTACCATTGAAATGTGTCGAATGACTCGCTGTGCATCATTATTTGTTTGGGTGCATTTAGTGAATTTCTGTTCGGCTTCTCCTTCCGACGACTCCAAAACTGCATGCTCATGATATTCTGGCTTGGCCTTTTGTTTCGTCAGTTTGCTTGAAGAAGCAAAGTCTCGAGCTTTCGATTCTTTGCGTGGTTTCTTCGCAGGGGGCACCAGGTGCGATGGGTATTCTTCAAATACGGTTGGCACTGCGCCAGGAGGAAGTTTTTGTAGCGTTAGCTACACTGGCCTTGCTGAGACAATTTCGGGTGGCACTGGTATGCGCATGCGCAATGATACTCCGCCGCCGCCGCGCGCGGCTCGCCGCCGGTGTGCGCACAATTTGATGCGCTGCGCAGACGATCAGTTGTGTCACGCACCGGAGCCGGCAACTGCCTCGCAATCGGCCGCGGCCGCGCGTGACTCGCCGCCGCCAATGTGCGCTTTCCAGAGGAGTGCCGTCATAGCCTTGGTAGACATATGGGCGCCGACGGGCGCGCCTTCCCTGTGCAGTCGCCATCTGACACGGCGCTGGAGCCGCTTGATAGCGCCTCTGACTGGCTATTGATAACCAACAAGCCCACATCGCCACTCTTGTCGACTCTGACTGGCGTTTGCCACTGTGGTATAGCCAAGGAGAAGGAGAGTGCAATTGCTGCTCAAAGAATGTTCAATCGAATTCAATTGACTGTTGTTAGCAGATAAACATTACTTCTTGTATGATGATATGAAATTTGAATTGTTTACTTCTGTTTATTTTTAATGAGAACTATTAGTTTCAGTTATGTATACTTTCAATGGGACCCGCACTAGCCTTTGGCTATGGGACCATACGGTTTGTGCCTATTTTGTATAAGATATGAGTGCAATAACGATCATTCATTCATTCATTCATTCATTCATTCAACGGTGCAGTAGAGCGGATAAGCTTAACTCATCGGATACCGAAGTAGTTGCCCGGCAAAATAAATATACATGTGCCACATAATACGTATACCATGTGTGTGTGTCATTGGAACAGCTGTAAGCATGAATCTGGAAAGCTAATCAGCTGAACCTTTGCTAACGCTACGTATATCCTGGCATATAGCTGAGCTAAGCCACTGCCATTTTTTTTATTTTGCACCCACTGACATAGTCACTCAAAAGAAAATGCTTGCTGCAAACGACAGCGGAGGGAGACTTGTCATTAATCACGAGATTTTTCCGGGAAATGTTTCCCTGCCATTTCGCACATAGTTCCTCATCAGCAGCGAATTGGTGAAATGACACGCCGGCAGTCTTTACAGACCGCGACTTGCAAAATGGCACACAACAGTACACCATGTGTGCGCGCTGTGCGAACGCTTCACCAGAACACCAAGCACACACGAAGGTCTCTTCGCAAAAGAAGGCAGGCACGAACACGAAAGATACGTTGGGGAAACTCACTGCGACACGTGTATCCAAGTGCGATGAGTACGGCACCAAGCTACTTTCCCGAATGGCGCGACCTGGTCAGTGGCGGATCCGGGGGAGGGGTGAGATGCGTGGCCCCCCAAAAATACACCGCTCTGGCAGTGATGTCTTCATTCGTACGCCCGCATAAAACGCTGAACATGCCACCGCTTGCTGTGCGCCAGAATTTCTCCAGATTATCTTTTTTCCACACCCTGTATTATAGTAACACATCATTTGCGGGGTCGTATATTTTACCGCCATGTCATACTTCTAGTCACACCGATCATGCTTACAAAGGTAACCCTATCTCACTGGCTCGTCATAAGGATGAGATTACCCGTCTCATTGTAGAAACGAGCACAAAGACGCACTCGATAATATCTGCATCAGCATGGTCGTCCCAAAACCACGATATGGTTATGAAGAACGCCGTAGTGGAGCTCTCCGGAAATTTCGATCACCTGGGCTTCTCTAACGTGCACCCAAATATAACAACACGGGCCTCAAGCATTTTCGCCTCCTTCGAAAATAAGGTGGTCAGGTCTTAAAAAATAAAGATTGTTGTGGCTAGTAGCGCTGCGTGCGCGTCTTCCTTTTCCGAGTGCGGAGAAAGCCACGCTGTCCTCACACGCACATGTACTTCCTTTATCGCTTGCTACAATCGGAAGAAGTAATTAGCACGAGAAATTGGCCGGGCACAGCTAGTCTACAATACGAAGCGCATGTGGTGCAATGGGCTTTGGGGGTTGGCTCGCGACGCCCTCTCACGGAGCGCGCCGTCGTGACTTTATAGAAAAAGTTTCATTGTACTCCCCCTGGCTGCTCAGGCCGTAAGGAAAGGGAGCGCGCGCCTCCCGACCGGCCGTGGTTAAAGTAAGCTAGAAACTATTCTAGCTCACTTTACCGTGGTGGAGCAAAGATGATACGGCATAGTTTTTGTGGGAAGTGCCGTTACGCTCTTGCATACGCGCATACAGACGTTAACCTGTCTGCTATTGATAACTGCAGTTGTTGCAAGTCCTCGTGACGTTATACAGTCGTTTTGAGTGAGATCCAACTTCGCTGCTTCACCGTCTCGGAGTCCGTTTTGTTGAGCTCGCAGACGGCCATGGACGACGCATTTTTCCCGCTTGATTGCATCACGGTTGCCCGCATGGAGCCAGCTGTGGTGTGTACGCCCCCAATGTGGGTCCGCATGCGCTGCACCAGTTTCTTTCCCGCATTTCATCCCGGCTTCTTTCGGGCAGTTTTAGGACTTAGCTAACGGACGTGCGGCTGCCGCAACGGTTGTGATCCGTTCGTTGTCGTGCGTCAGCTACCTTCTATTATGGCGGCAACATATATTCCCGAAGTCATCAGTGAGCACTGCACATCGCACTGCAATTCGCTGCATGGTTGTCGAGCTGCATGCGCACGTCATGTGTTCGTAAATGCATCGATGTATTCGCCTTCAAGTAATCTTGTCAATAATGCCTCGCGGATATCGCGTGGTTAACAGCGTCTAGTCGGAATAGTATGTTGCCTCTATTCCGGCCGAGTCCTCACTCTGAGCTCCTGATTAGCGTACTCGAGCGGCTTGTGTACTCGAGGTCATTCTACAACATGTCATAATAATATACAGTGTCCAACAAGTTTTTCAGCGCGCCAGTAGCGTTACTGCAAGCTCTGACAGCATTCCAGAACACATACAATAGAAGGTGTTAACACGTATACATGCTAAAGTGTCCGACACTCTTCTCATGGGGATCACGGCATGGTGGTTAGCACTACCGCCATAATTAGATGCGCACAAAACAAGACAGCATAGTAACTAAAAAAAGAAGTTCGTGGTTTTGACAGTGAAAGTGACACAGGCTGTTAAAAATCTCAGAAAAGACTGAACTCCGGGGCCGGATAACCTGAAAACTAATCTCGTATACAAGGGTTGTACGAAAGGCATAAAAAGTTATCGATCTTTTAAAAGCATGCCCACAACACGGATATTTTACCCACAAATATGGAAAGAATAAAATTTAATGTTGATGCCAAAAGGGAAAGCAGATGAACATAAAGAAAACAAATATCGCCCCATAACTATAAATTCGATTTTGGGAAAATATTAGAAAAACTCCTAAAACGCAAAATTTACCACTTCTTGTTTAAAAACCAATATTTTAATTAAAAAAAACAATTGGACTTCACCCATAGCACATCAACAACCATGACACTAGAAGAAATTGCCAAACAATTAAACCAAGCCAGATTGCATAAATTAAATGGCACGCTAATACCATTAGATAATAAAACGCATTAAATATGTAAAATCAAAATAATCGTTCAGGTATTGGACGAATATAAGTGTCCCAGTAATCTAGTAAAATAAGCGGACAACATTTTACGAAAATGCAAAATAATTTATGAAAACAATGAAGTAAAGATCAACGAAACACTATCATCAGGTTTCTCCCAGGGCTGCACCTCTGAGCCCGATCTACTAGAATATAACAACAGGAGATCTATTAGAAAGACAATTTCCAGATGCAGTACATATCCAAGCTTTTGCGGATGATGTGGTCTTAAACATAAAGTTCCGCTCAAGGATTGAGGTAGAGGATAAGGCGGCGCAGACGTTAACATTAATAAGTCAGTGGGCACTCCAAAAATGAATTACATTAAACAAATAAATAAAATCGGGATATATAATAATTGGAAAGCAGTACATTAGCCATGAACCTCAAGTAAGACTATAACATGAAAAAATCACAATGTTATACGTAAACTCAAAATCCTAGGGGTTGTCTTCGACACAAGACTAACTTTCTTGCCACATCTGAAGTGCTTAAAAGGAAAAGTAGACGAGGTCAGTTATAACTACAAAAGACGATAAATATACAAATAGAAATTTATTGCAATTATTATATATAAAGGAAATAGAAGGAATGGTAACACATGCATCCCTAGTATGATACAGAAAAGAATTAACACAAAAAATTGTAGGAGTAAATCTACAAAAGAAGAAACGCAGAACCTTGGTTGTGGACATTCATCCCGTATCTCAAGTTCAGACGTAAGCATGAACGGCCCATCCGAATTCTCTGCACAGGCGCCCAAGAAAGGGTCCATCTCAATTTCTATCAAAGTTGTAGCACTGTCGTCAACCGTCGTACCCGCAAAGTACTCGCCCGATATTTTCACCGTCGTTCGAATATAGCCAGCGCGAAGTTCCTATTCACTCGCACCTCGGTTTTCACCGACGAAACGGTTTGCTGCTGTAGACTTTACACTGGTGCCCACTGGTACAAGTTCTTCGAGGCCAGTTTCTGCCTTCGCTGTAATTGCATTCTCTTAACACTCGACTTTGCTGGGCGCGATTGTTTCTTTAAGTGCATCTGCAGTCTTCCGCAGTGTAGGTAACGCCTTTACGTTTCGCTCGTGCCTCTTTCTTCGCCCAAGACCGACGCATTGTGAGCAGCGACGACACAGCTATGCGCGGATCGTCGGCGTGCAGATACCTAACGGGTTTCACTACATGGGGCATACGTATACAGTTTTCGAGGTGAGCGGTGTCTTTAACGCTCTCGCATGTTGCTCTCGCGGCTGCCTCGGTGGGTTTTACCGACTCGTGCTGTGCCATCGTCCAGTCTATTGATGGATTCGCCTTTGGTGACATGTTCATCGGCGTGGCGTCATGACTCGCGGTTGTGCACGAGCTAGCGCTGAGCTTCGGTGAACTGTCCACCAAGGGGGGAGAGTCGACCACCGGGGAATGGGGAGTATATGCACTGGCCATGTGCCGCAATGGGTCCCATTCCACAGCGTTGGGAAAACACCATATGGTGGTGGTGGCCAGGCTGTGGGTGGTAGGCAGCCGTAGTAGCCATTATAAGGTACGAGTATTAGCAGGAAGCACATTGCTGTGTAACAATGTGGCGCCAGAACGGGAACGGTTCGCTTACTCCCAAGCCCGAACTGTGATACGCTGAAGGAACCGTTTGTCCGCTGCTGTCTTCCGGGGATTTCGCTTGTCTGGCAGGGCGGACGGTCTGCCACCAAAGGAATGGGATGTATGCACTGGCCATGTGCCGCAATGCGTCCCATTCCACAGCATTGGGAAAACACCATATGGTGGTGGTGGCCAGGCTGTGGGTGGTAGGCAGCCGTAGTAGCCATTATAAAGTACGAGTATAGCAGGAAGCATATTGTTGTGTAAGGATGTGGCGCCAGAACGGGAAAGGTTCGCTTACTCCCAAGCCCGAACTGTGATACGCTGAAGGAACCGTATGTCCGGTGCTGTCTTCCGGGGATTTCGCTTGTCTAGTAGAGTCCGTCGTCACCTGTTTTTTGTCTCTCTGAATCGTCCGGCATTTTTGGTGCGGAGTCTCCATTTACTTGCGTTGACCCATTCGTAATGTGCGCTTGCTCGTCGGAGTCGCCCATTGCCTGCGTCACAAAATGCGTCGTTAAGCGTGCAAACAGTGTTAACACGTACGAAATGGCGAAATGGAATATTCAAACGTGTAACGCTTCCAAAACATCTTTGTTTTCAGGAATACTTTTGGGGACGTAGTCTAATATATCGCGTTCACAACTAAAGGTCGAAGCGCATGCCATGCACACGAAACAGCAAGAGTCATGTTTCTGCGCGAAATCTCAAAAAAAAAAAGAAAACGCAATGCCATGTCGCAGAATGAGGTTTTCGTATACGCTGGCAGCCCCCAAAGAGCAAGAACTGGGCGAAGTGCACACGTTAGTCAGAAAAATTGCCCTATCGCTTTCGGTAACGCAGCCGCGCATAAAGGAGATGCAAGTTTTCACGCATGTTAAAGCTAAATGTAATATTACGATGTGTTTCTTTGATTACACTAAGAAATCATGGTCAGCTTCCCAAAGGTGTAAATCTGGACAGTGTAGAAATCTAAAAAAAAGAAAAACGCAATGCCATGTCGCAGAGTGAGTTTTGCGTATACGCTGGCAGCCCCCAAATAGCAAGAACTGGACGAAGTGCACACGCTAGTCAGAAAAATTGCCCCATCGCTTTCGGTAACGCAGCCGCGCATAAAGGAGATACAACTTTTCATGCACGTTAAAGCTAAATGTAATACCACGATGTGTTTCTTTGATTACACTAAGAAATCATGGTCAGCTTCCCAAAGGTGTAAATATGGACAGTGTAGAAATCTAAAAAAAAGAAAAACGCAATGCCATGTCGCAGAGTGAGTTTTGCGTATACGCTGGCAGCCCCCAAATAGCAAGAACTGGACGAACTGCACACGCTAGTCAGAAAAATTGCCCCATCGCTTTCAGTAACGCAGCCGCGCATAAAGGAGATACAACTTTTCACGCATGTTGAAGCTAAATGTAATACCACGATGTGTTTCTTTGATTACAATAAAAAATAATGGTCAGCTTCCCAAAAGTGTAAATCTGGACAGTGTAGAAATTTAAAAAAAGAAAAACGCAATGCCATGTCGCAGAATGAGTTTTGCGTATACGCTGGCAGCCTTTGCGTATACGCGGCGCGACAGCGATGTGCCGGCGTCGGTGCCATCCAAGTACACCATGAGCTCGCGCCACCAGCCCATCTCTGTTAAACGCGCCTCCCTGCCACCTTCTCTACAGCGTTCCAGGGACAAAGTGATCATGATGTACCTACAAGGATTAGAGGCAAAATTAGAGGAAAGTGGACTTGGCTTCAACCTCTCTTTAGTCAAACAAAAAAAAAACTCATTGATCAGGCACTACCAGCATTAATGTACGCAGATGATATAGTGCTAATGGCCGACAACAAGGAAGATTTGCAGAGATCTGCGGTAATGAGGGAGAGAGGTTAGATTTTAGATTCAGTAAGGACAAATCAGCAGTCATGATTTTTAATGATAACGAGGGTAGTGAGCTTAGAATACAGGAAGTCACGCAGGAGATAACAGATAAATAAATACAAATATCTGGGCGTATTGATAAGCAATGGGACCGAGTACCTAAGGGAACACGAAATATACGTGATGACTAAAGGTAACAGGAATGCAGCAGGGATGAAAAATAGGGCACTGTGGAATTACAATAGGTATGATGTTGTGAGAGGAATATGGAGAGGGGTCATGGTTCCTGGGCTGACGTTCGGCAATGCGGTCTTATGCATGATATCAGAAGTTCAAGCAAGATTAGAAATTAAGCAACGTGGAATAGATAGGCTTGCTTTAGGAGCTCACGGGAATACACCAAATCAGGGAGTGCAAGGTGATATGGGATGGACACCATTTGAGGGCAGGGAAGCTAGCAGCAAGATAAAATTTAAGAAGCGATTGAGAGAAATCGGGGAGGAGCGTTGGGCTAGGAAGGTTTTCAGCTACTTGTACATGAAGAATGTCGATACAAAATGGAGGAAGCGAACCAGGAAATGGACTGTTAAATACTTAGAAAACAGCAGCTAGGTTGCCAAACCAAAAAGAACTATCGGTTAAGAAGCAAGCGAAGGAAACGGAGACTGACATGTGGAGAATTGGCATAATTAAGAAGTCAGCACTAGAGATCTATCGAACTTTTAAGCAGGAAATTGCCAAGGAAAGGATCTATGATAATACTCGGGGTAGTTCTCTACTGTTTGAGGCCAGGACGGGAGTACTGCGAAGCAAGACATATCGGGCCAAATACGAAGGGGTAGACACAGTATGCAGTGCGTGTGGAGAGGAAGAAGAAACTGCCGAACACTTGATAATGTTCTGTAAAGGGCTTCACCCTATAGTTCAGGATGATGGCGCAGAGTTTTTCAAAGCACTGGGGTTTAGGGACCGGGAGGGCAAAATAAACTTTAAGCGGGTAGACTTAACTAGAAGGAGGTTATCTGATTGGTGGCTAAAGTCAAGGCACGAGTGAAAATTAAACTCTTCACTGCAAAGTACGAACCCTTAAACTCACTTTTTAAGGGAAAAAAATAAATATAGTTTTTGGTTCATTGGGTATTGCGGCTTGGTGGCGCTAGCCACTGCCCGATCTAAAGGGTACAGCCATATCCATCCATCTATTGTTCAGCGAAAATGGGAATGATGGGTAGTACCCACATTTGCCTAGTCTTCGTACTTGCGGGTGGCGAGTCGTACTTGCGGCTTCGTTTATTGCTGTGTTTCGGTTTTGTTTTGAAAGAAAAAATGAATGCTTTTGAACTTCGTGAGCATGTTCGGAAAGTAAGTCTAAAAAATAAAATGATGAAGCGCAACCGCTGAATATTTGCTAATACTTGTTTCGTTAGAAGAGAGCTCAAAGCCACACGAACACACACAGAGCCAAAGGCAGGCCAGAAAAACGAATATTAGACAAATGTGTGTACTACCCATCATTCCCATGCTCGCTGAAGTATGGGTCTAGCCACCATAGCTGAAGCGCCATGCGTTGCAGCTCCCCTAGACACTAGCGCCAGAGTTCCCTCTAGTAAGTATTGTGGGAAACTCTATGGCTTAGAGTGCCTCGATGCGCGCGCCCCCGCTAAGAGTGGTTTCAGCCTTTGAAAGGGCAAGTGCCGCCTCGTCGGCCTTAGCGGCTCCATGGCCGCCATTTTGACTCCGCTCAGTCACTTCTGCGTGTTCGCTGCACCCGGATAATTGTGCCGGCGCTCGCTTTTCTCCAGTTTAATGCGCTCGCTACCATCACCATAGCGGGTATCGCGAGCCGCAGGGCACTAATCATTGCAGAAACTCTGGAACCTCTCTGTCTTTCCACTTAAACTTTCTTCCCCATCCTCTTCTGGAAGCTGTATCGTTTCCCAAGAGACCCGAAATGGAGGCCTTTTCAACAGTAAAAATCAAACATGACAAGTGGCATCCAACAAACAGATCCTCCATTCACAGCGTAAGTTACCAGACAGTATTCCGCATGCATAACTTGTGCCGGCACCAATTTTGTGTAAGTAACAGACACGCTGATGGCTGTATGCTTGATTCTCGTGTGCATGAATTGCGTATTTCACTTCGTAAACATTGCTTGCTGCTCTTGGTTAGTACTGTATCGGCTCTTCATTCTTGGTTTCACTATTTGCGATGAGAACTTTATCATGAAATGTACATTACACGTGTTTCTCTGCAGATGATATCCTTGTTGTTTTTTTCGTAATATTCATTTGTGGGAATTTAGCTTTGCGCAGCAGCGGTGTCGTACCCATTGAAGTTTGAAGAGTGTGTGCACGTTCCGGGATCACGAGAGACATGGTATACATTGGAGGACTTCGGAAATTTTGAACAGGTGTTTTTATGTAACTCGCACCTATGCCTAAAAACTCCGGCATTTCATTTCATCAAGTGGGGCCACTGCGGCCGGAATTCGATTACCGACCGTTCGAGTGTCCGAACCATTACAGAGCCACACATTTTCTTTCTTTCTACGATCTTTTCCTCGGTTGAGGTACGCCTTCTATGCTGGTGTGATGACCCTTGTAAGAATGTGTGCAGTTCAAAATTTTTTTTTCATTGTTCCTGTGCTTCAAGTTTTCTTTTCGTCCTGTCTCGAATCATTACGTAATTATTGTTTTTTTATCATTTACAACCATTGCGAAGCAACTAGTGGTAGTCCTCAGTGAATTCTGCCACAGGGCGTATAATTTGAATAGCTTCTGTCAGCGCTGCATTAATGCGCAAAAATAATTCATTTCTACACTGGATAGGGGAAACGGCAAGCGTTTACACACGCACACACACACCATCCGCATTTAAACTCTTTTAGCACGCAATAATAATTAAGTAAATATTATATTTATTAATTCTGTAAGCTATCAGGGATCATGCAGAAGTGCTTATGCAAACTGCACTCGCGAATCGTCCATACAAAGAAGATGCATGAGGACAAGACGGGGCACCCCTGTGTAGAAGGAACACGCTATGTCGCTAAAAACACACACAAAAAAACAAGTCAAGTTGTGCGATGAGTATATCGTGGAGAAATAGTAAATGCAGTAAGAAAGGCGTCCACTTCAATGGTACAGTGGTCACGGTGCTCGGTTTCTGACGCGAGGCTCGCGGTTTCGATCTAGGCCACGGTGGTCTCATTTTGAAGAACGTAAAACACCAGAAGCCCATGTACTGTGTCAGTGCAGGCAAAAAAAAAAAAGAGATTGTCGAAATTGCCGCAGTACTGCAATGAGGCGTGCTTTTAGAATGTAAAAGCCTCAGATAATAATTAACACTAACATGAATGGATGAATGGATGGATGGATGGATGGATGGATGGATGGATGGATGGATGGATGGATGGATGGATGGATGGATGGATGGATGGATATGGCTGTACCCTTTAGATCAGGCGGTGGCTAGCGCCACCAAGACGTAATACTTGATGAATCAAAAACTAGATTTATTTTTTCCCTTAAATAGTGAGGTTGAGGATTTGTACTTTGCAGTGAAGGGTATAATTTTCACTCGTGCCTTGACATTAGCTACCAATCAGATAACCTCCTTCTAGTTAATTCTACCCGCTTAAAGTCTATTTTGTCCTCACTGTCCCGGTTCCTCATTGCCCTCACTGTTCCTAACAAAGAAGGCATATATACGACACCACCGATATAGATTTAGAATCCCCGCTGTCGTGTCCGGCGTAGGGATTTGTTTTCAACATAAAAGAGTCAGCGTCTGCCATTAGCGCGTAACTCATGCGCAAGCCGTCAGCTTACATGAAATATGTGCTCCCTGCATGCATTCAGGCAAAACTAACTCTAAAAGATGTCCAAGCTTCAATAAGAAGAAAAGCTCGCTAGCTTGCACTTGTTTCCGGGTGTATCAGGGCACCGCACGCGCGTTGCGGAATGCGCTTCGCATACCGTCGAGTTGTGGTGGGGAGGCGCAATGGCGGCGGTCGTAGCGGACGACGCGGCTGTCCTCACTCTCAGCGGAGCGCGCGGGCATTAAGGCACCCTACTATGGCTGGTACCGCCCCCTGCCGTCATAATAGTCTCGGTCACGAGCGCCACCGCGTGGCGCTTGCTCAAAACTGAAGGCAGGCCACTCCGCTGGGAGCGCGAGCCATTCCCCAGGCATTGTTTAGAGGAGGCGTTGGCTGGGCCCACACTGGCCTGCGCTAGCGTCCTTTCGCGTTTCCATTATTTTAAGTGTGAATACACTTTACAAGCGACCCCAAACCATCCACCGCCGTCGGCGGCGTCCGCAGTCTTCTCTCTATCTTTAAAAGAAAGAGGACTTGGCGGGCCGCAGCGCGACGCTCTACCGAATAAGCCACGGACGCGACGCTGATATCGGTGTCAGTAATGCGCCTTATATCTTTAACGCCGTTGCGCGCGTCCCCCTCCCCCATCGCTCGAAATACCCCTCATAGCATCACCAACGCCATCTATTCATACACTTTAAGCCAAGTCAAGCCGGTTTTAAGCGGCTATTGGGTGAACCGAACGCTTTTGCCTCGAAGAGGTTCGTGCCACCGGGGGAACCGAAACACTTCCAGCATCACCCCGTGCATTCGCACTTAACCATGTTCACCCTCGGGGAAATGCTTGGCCGTTTTTGTTTTCGTTTTTCTTCTGCTGCTGCAAAAAAGTAATAAAAACAACAGAACGCAAGTGTGGTCCTTTTCACTATATCATAAGTTGTTCGGAGAAACCGCGGCTGCTTGCGAATGCTGTTTGCGGCCGCACTTTGGTGTCTAATAAATGCCTCGGTTGCGCAACGCTGCCGTTCTGTGTCGAGCACGCAGAAACGAAGACTAGCACGCCGCAGGTCGGCCGCGCGCGCCATGTAAATATAGCGAGGCCACACAGAAAGGTCGAAGAGGCGCCTCATCGCGAAATGAGTGTGCGGCGGCAGTATTGCGCCGCTCTTGTCGGCGGGCGGAGTTCGAAACGGTGGCACATTTCTCGTGCAATCATAACTCCTCCCTGAAGGATTTGCCAAGCACACTAAATTCCCTGTTTATTAAAATATTTTCTTTTTTCTCCTGCCTGTTGCCAACAACAAAAGACCGGCAAAACGTATGTCACGAGACTATTTATTGCGCAAGCTCTCGTGTAGGTTCGTGCAAAGCAAAAACCACCGATGACATAACCATCATCGACAAATGAGCCAACGAGACCATTTGCTTCCACCAAATCCCTAACACTCGATATATTTCAGAAACCCGTAAAAGATGAACAACAGAAAAAGAACACGCCATGCAAAACTAGAAAGAGGTTCACAAAATAACGAACGGCTAAATACGCGAACAGAGCGTAAAAAGAAATGTTCAGTGGAAAATAACCCTTATCACAGCAAAGCGGGACGCGGTGCTAGCTAGCAGCGGAGGCTCTGCTATTAAGGCATGGATGCACTCACGCAAATGGTGACAGCGGTGATGTGGGGCTTGCAACTGATGCGACAAAGTGACGGTGAAGACGCACTCGTGCAGCAGGGGAAGACTGGCGAATAAGGTTGAGGCGCTCACCTCGTTGACTGGCTTGGAAAGAAGCGCCGGGCTGGTCGAGGTCAGTGACCTTTCGGCAGCCGCGGCTCGCACACGGATCCGGAGGCGTTTCTTGGCCAACGCCAGAAGACCAGAACAAGTCTGGCCCACGTCAGGCGACGAGAAGAAGCTTTGTGTCTAGGTGGGAGCCAACTGGGACCTTGATGCAGGAGCTCTGCTGACCACCACTCCCGCGCCCTGGCCAACTTCTTCACTCGGTCCCGACTCAGCCACACCTGCCTGGATTCGCTGTTGTTCTCCCGTGTCTCTCCTAAATCTCCGTGGAGGCACCTTATTGGCTTCAAATGTTCACGCTCACACGTGCCGCAACCGAGCGTCATCTTCATCATCCGTTTTGGTTCACGCTGATGGCGTGGCGCACTTTTCAAACTAGCACAATTGCATCACAGCATATAATTTTTAGTATTTGCACTCATGTTTCATCAAGATGTACTGATTGTCTATTTCACACCGTACACTTCGATTGCATTGCGAGTGTTATTTCTCAACGGCTTCGTAGTTTCACGCACAGATTGAGCATGAACAAGTGCGCAAAGATATTGATATATCTGCTTGGTTACTCGTAAGTAAACAACAAGAAAAAAACTTAGTAGCGACATGAGGCTGATAAGATATGCACGCTTCGTGGGTTCCGCAATAGCCTCTGCATAGATCAGCGGAGATTACGGAACCACGCTTCATGTTGCTCTTTGCGCAATGCGGTGGTGCTTTTGCAGCCTTGTGCAACCAGAAACGAAATAATGCGTGCGACGCTCCAGTTATGTCCATGTCCAAGTTGCCCGGTTGTGACTCGCCTGCTACGCAAGCATATGGCCAGCATGCCGTTCCGCACCCAAGTTCTCCTGTACCGGCTGAAAAAGGTGGTCCCGTATCCACATACACGTTGCACCATGCCCTGGCACAGCTTGAGTCGTCTGCGATGCCCAACTTGCTGCCGAACGCCTCTGAAGACAGCACCGAGGAACTTGAAACCGATCAGCACACCCACACGACATTCAACGACCTAGTCGTTATTATCAGTGCTGCGCAGGTCGGCGCGACAGAGATGTGCCGGCGTCGGTGCCATCCAAGTGCACCATGAGCTCGCGCCACCAGCCCATCTCTGTTAAACGCGCCTCCCTGCCACCTTCTCTACAGCGTTCCAGGGACAAAGTGATCATGATGTACCTACAAGGATTAGAGGCAAAATTAGAGGAAAGTGGACTTGGCTTCAACCTCTCTTTAGTCAAACAAAGAAAACTCATTGATCAGGCACTACCAGCATTAATGTACGCAGATGATATAGTGCTAATGGCCGACAACAAGGAAGATTTGCAGAGGTTGATGGACATCTGCGGTAATGAGGGAGAGAGGTTAGATTTTAGATTCAGTAAGAACAAATCAGCAGTCATGATTTTTAATGATAACGAGGGTAGTGAGCTTAGAATACAGGAAGTCACGCAGGAGATAACAGATAAATACAAATATCTGGGCGTATTGATAAGCAATGGGACCGAGAACCTAAGGGAACACGAAATATACGTGATGACTAAAGGTAACAGGAATGCAGCAGGGATGAAAAATAGGGCACTGTGGAATTACAATAGGTATGATGTTGTGAGAGGAATATGGAAAGGGGTCATGGTTCCTGGGCTGACGTTCGGCAATGCGGTCTTATGCATGATATCAGAAGTTCAAGCAAGATTAGAAATTAAGCAACGTGGAATAGGTAGGCTTGCTTTAGGAGCTCACGGGAATACACCAAATCAGGGAGTGCAAGGTGATATGGGATAGACACCATTTGAGGGCAGGGAAGCTAGCAGCAAGATAAAATTTGAGAAGCGATTGAGAGAAATGGGGGAGGAGCGTTGGGCTAGGAAGGTTTTCAGCTACTTGTACATGAAGAATGTCGATACAAAATGGAGGAAGCGAACCAGGAAATTGACTATTAAATACTTAGAAAACAGCAGCTAGGTTGCCAAACCAAAAAGAACTATCGGTTAAGAAGCAAGCGAAGGAAACGGAGACTGACATGTGGAGAATTGGCATGATTAAGAAGTCAGCACTAGAGATCTATCGAACTTTTAAGCAGGAAATTGCCAAGGAAAGGACCTATGATAATTCTCGGGGTAGTTCTCTATTGTTTGAGGCCAGGACGTAAGTATTGCGAACCAAGATATATCGGGCCAAATATGAAGGGGTAGACACAGTATGCAATGCGTGTGGAGAGGACGAGGAAACTGCCGAACACTTGATAATGTTCTGTGAAGGGCTTCAGCCTATAGTTCAGGATGATTGCGCAGAGTTTTTCAAAGCACTGGGGTTTAGGGAGAGGGAGGGCAAAATAGGCTTTAAGCGGGTAGAATTAACTACAAGGAGGTCATCTGATTGGTGGCTAAAGTCAAGAGGCGAGTGAAAATTAAACCATTCACTGCAAAGTACGAATCATCAGCCTCACTATTTAAAGGGAAAAAAAGAGATAAATCTAATGATGAGTTCACTAGGTATTACGGCTAGGTGGCGCTGGCCGCCACCCAATCTAAAGGGTACAGCCACATCCAATCATCCATTCAACCATCCATCCATCTATCCACCGAGCGCTTCCTAGGCGGCGAAGTTCGGAATCCGAGCCGGTGCAGGCAGCTTCGTTGACCGCCGCCAGCTGGGCAAGTCAGGAGTACAGTAGGTCGTGGTCGCAGCCTGGGGCCCTTAAAGGGAAGAAAACGTGCATATCAACTTTGCATAGCTACTGGAGTGATGCAAGCACTGAGTAAATGAAGCAACAGCCTCCTACTAAAGCTGTGTATGATGCACATGGGCTTCGCTTCACATGTGCAAGTGGTCTTGAATGTTGTTTGCACGCATACATGCATACCAAATGGAACTCTAATTACTCTGTTTGATGATGTTTTATGTTTATCCGCGGTTTACTTTTTCTTTTTATTAGAACGATCAGCGGACAAGCGAACCATTGCCGAACTGAAGAAGTCGGGCAAGCCATTTCTGCAGGAGCGTCGTGTTATGATGTTGCTGCAAAGCTCCCCAAGTGTACGGAGTGTTGCATGACGCCGAACCAGAGGAACAAGAAAATGCCAAACAGTCTCTGTCGCTTCTACGCATTCAGAAAATAAGTTCGAGTGACATCGAAGCGTTGTTCAAAGAAGAGATAAATTTTCACGTCGCTCATTTGGCACACTTTTACTTTCAGGCTACGCTTTGACAAGAAAGGCACTCTGCTCAGTGGTGGCTTCTCGGAACCAAGTGATGCTTCGGAAGAAGATTTAAACCTGTGGTTGCCTCCGTTGGATCATGCACCCAAAGACTTGGATGTTAACACTGCCAAAATCATACTGTCCCATGTTGGCGACCAGTTTTGTGATCTCGTGGAGCAAGAGCAAGAAGCGCAGTCTCTACACGTGGGCGAAGATAAGACCATATTGTGGAAGCGCGTTGTGCAAGGTGTGCGGGAACTGTGTCATGTCTGTGATACAACTCTCTTCAAAATACACTGGGTGTGTCACAATGGCGACCTTATTATGTGTAGATTGCTACAAGGCAAAAAAGAATAGCACAGTGAAAGGTTGGTGATTTTTAACATGGTTTCATGGTCTGTTGTTTACACTGTTTTGCCTTTTCAGCTGAGGACACACCCTCGAAAGACAGAGATGAGTTCCAGTGGCTCCTGTGTGCCAATCGACAGCCGCACGAACAGGATAAACTGATGATAACACAAATAATACCTAGCACGGCTTTTTGGGACCTCAGCCAGGACCTGCAACGTAGACGCCATGAGTGGAACAGCGACTGCAAGAAAAACTCCTCTAAAAGTCTCTGCAAGGTGCGTTATAACTATAATTCCTATTAAAAACAATTATCTTATAGAAATTCACTCTTGTGTTGACTACAAGAAAAGCTCCTCTTATTGGCTGTGCAAGGTGGGTTATAACAATCATTACTATTAAAAAATAGATATCTTATAAAAATTCACTCTAGTGTTGGAATACTGTGCTGTCTTTCTGCAAGTTTGGGTTCCATCTTTGAGAACATGCTTGCCTGTACTTGCTGGCCATGAAAGCCGGCAGTTCACCGCAAGGTTACAGGTTGAATCTTTGCTCAAAGGTGCTTGTTTGGGTGCATGTACTGTTGTTCACGGATAGACACGGGTCTTGGAGCAATCAATAATGGCCTAAAAGAGACATTTTGGCAAAGCTTTTTTTCAGGAAATTTGCACTTTTGAGCACCTACTCTCAAATTATTGACGCTAAGTTTGGTTGGGAAACGTGATAAAATGGGCCTTCAAAGTGCTAAGGCAGCAGTTAAATGCCACGAAAAGATCATAATTTGTTCTAACATTGCGCGCGCTATCAGCATTGCAAAGGGCCAAGCGCCGCCACCTTAAAGCGAGATTTAAAGCAATTTCCCATAGTATAACTACTTGAAGAACATTGAAACCGATTACATTTTTGAATACAGGAGGAAGAAACCCATATACATACATAATTTTATTAGAGTATCTTGTAACAAAAATCTTGATATTTAACAGCAGTGTCTCCCCTTAAAATAATGGTCACCCTGGATCGAAATAGACTTTCAGAGCCAATTTTGAAGTTATTTTCTCCTTTTTCTAGTATCTTTCAGAGTGATGATGTAAAGCTGTTAGTTAATATGTAGCACCTTGATCTTGTGTTTTTGCAGCAACTGATGAGTGCCGTCAACAAGAGCTTCTCTGAGAAGGAGAGCAGTGCAGTCAACAATGAAACGGGGCGTTCTTGAAAGCGCGAAAAGAAAGCTGTGAATGACAATGCCAACGCGTCCTCTGATGCAATAGGTGCCAGACCAGGAGCCAAGAAGGATTGGAGTGCTTTAACATCAGTAGGAAAAGGGGCATCAAGAATGACAGCGACCTTAAACTCAACCGGCGATAACTCGCGAGCACTTATGTTGAGACCTAAGGATGCGATTTCAGTAGCAGCAAATACACACTTGTCATTAGGCTTCTTGCCACAGGAATCTATTTTAGACAAGACACCTTTCAAGCGCACATCATGTTCTTCCCGATTACGGCCCCAAACTAAGATATTCTCTAAGTAACAGACAACACCTGGGCACCCCTTCAGTACATCGCTCATCATTTTTTGGAAAATAGCTGTAGCAGATGCCAGCCCGAAGCACACTATGCGAAATCTGTAAAGCCTTTGATGCGTTACAAAAGTAGTAAGGTCTCAACTCTCCTCCTCTAACTCAACTTGCTGGTATGGGGATGCAAGATCAAGTTCAGAAAAAAATTTAGCACCTGTTAACTGTTGTAAAAGTTCCTCGATGTAGAGGGAACCCGTCCACTACAATGGAATTGTCCTTCTTGCGGACGACGACCAAGGGAGACACCCAGTCCGAAGCATTCACTTTCTCAATGAAGCCAGTCGACTCTATTTCTTGCAGCTCATCTGCAAATTTCGCCTCAGCAAGAAGGGAAGACGACGCAGTTTAGCCGCCACTGGCTGCACACCTGGTCGACGCTTGACACGGTGAATGTAATTCCGGATGGTGCCGATGTCGGACGAAAACAGGTGGTGATACTCTGGTGGCGCATTCTACGCTGGTGGCGCATTCTACGGAATCGCGGAGGAGTCGACGAGAGAACAAGTGAGGGTCTCACCTCTGATGATTATTTTCAGAGCTCGCATGGTATCTAATCCCAGGAGTGAGGTGCCTTTGTCCGTGACGTAGAAGGGAATCGTGGCGCAGTTGCCGTTGTACGAGACTGTTGCCTTGAAGTAGCCATGATTATTTATGGCTTGCTCTGAGTAATTCTGTAGAACGAGGTGCAAAGGTAGCAAATTGATATGCGAAAAGTTCCTTGTATAATCTTGGACATTGAGTAATGACACAGGTGCCCCAGTGTCGATGAGCATGTTGAAGGTGGATCCATTCATCCGTACAGGAAGATGAAGACGTCCAATAGTGGTGACAGTTTCGTCCACTTTCAGGACAGTAACTGTATTGGTCACCGTCGATGCGCCTTGATGACAGGTCGACTCTGTAGTAATGCGGCAGACCTGCGTGAAATGTCCACGATGTCCGCACCGCGAACACGTTTCGGCTCCTGGCAGGGCATGCGGTGGAGTCTGACCAATGCTGCGTTGACCCGCAGCGGTGGCAGGCACCCGCGCGAGCGGCGGCGAAGCTGGAGAGGAGGTGTTCGCAGCAGCGGAGGGCGAGGAGTGTCACGCAGGAAAAGTCCCGCCAGCGCCATCTCGCATCGAAGCTAGGGGAAGACTGCCGCCATTTGGCCTGGCATCTTGGATCGCTCAGCGAGCTGAGCCGCTATCTTTAATCGGACGCGACGACATTGCGTCAACTTGCGCTCCAGATAACTGTAGGAACGCACGGTCAGCGCGCTCCTCTTCTTTTGCTAGGTCGAGCGCCTTCTGTAGTGTGAAGTCCTTGCTCATCTTTAAAAAAGTTCTTTGTAGGTGAGGCGATGCGATGCCAGAGACAACCTGGTCGAAAGCGAGGATATTGCCCGCCGCGCCGAATCCACAAAGCTTGGCTACTCGGCGTAGCTCCTGTATAAATTCTACCTCAAGGAGCAGTGCCTCCTTGTGCTCCGGCGTGGCATCCCTGGCAGCGGTGTTGATGTAAACCATTAAACACAGGGTGCCATTGCCTCCATGACATAGGCGGCACACCGGGGCACTGAAGGAACGGAGGGGAAGGGATAGCCGTGTTCCTACTTGACTACCAGCTACTGCATCCCTCGTGTCGGCCGGCGCTTCAGCGCGTGCCCTGTGTTCTCTGTACCGCGGACGCGTCGCCGCACGATAGTACAGCAGCCATGGCCAATGCCTTTGTTATAGATGCCTGTCGCATGGTCTGGAACTCGGTTCACACCCTCTTTCTTTTTTCCGTGAAAAGGGGACGAGCGCCATGAATGGTGACTGCCTGCAACAGCAATCACGTGGTGGTGCCTCTGAAATTGCCATTGCACTTATTACCATGCCGAAAGTGCTATCACACCATGCTAGCAGGCACCCTGCATTTCTGCTGCCGCAGGAAGTCAGTAAGGCAATGAGTGCCGCCTCGCAGATTTGAGAACTCAATAGAACCGCTGCAATGTGAAAGCGAACGACACGGTGGGCATCTAGTCAAGGAGACATTGCTGCACTGCGGTGTTTCGAGGCTTTGAAATCAACTGATATGGCAGCACGGTAGTGGCTTCAAGGCCGCAACGAGTGCAAAAATCGCACGTTCTAATACATTGACTTTATGGGGGAACTAGACGGTGCCACAGATGAGTCCAGGAAATCGGGCATGTTTGGAATTTCGAGCATCCGAAAAATCAAACGTTCACTATAATCATATTGTGGTTTTGACTAGTAAAACCCCAGATATTATTAATGGCATTGCTGCATGCAGTCAAAGCTTGATGCGATAAAATTTTAACTGCAACAAAGCACTTCTACTCTGTTAAAATGGCTTCTATTTGGCAAAATCTTCACGCATCGCGTGCACACACATGGTCCATTGCAATAATGAAAGGTTGACATAGTTCCAAGAAAGGATCTTTTGCACGTGACTTTTTCGTGGAAGTGTGGCAGCAGACACCAAGAAACATTATTTAGCATCTATGGGAGTGCACAGTCGTGTCGGCCGAAGCTACAAAGTCTGGCCGATCATTATTTAAGAGCTCGACGGGATTCATGTATCCTTGTAGTTCATATATGATAACTTCTGACAAACATGCAAGTTCGGCTTTATTGCCGCAATTCCATCAAATTAAATGTGTGTGCAGGCACGTTCGTGTTCACATACGTGCATGTGTTCACCCTGATGCACTTGTGGATTCATGTAGTCGTCATAGCTAAAAGGTGTTGTTTTGCAATATAAGAAACACATGTGTGATAGGTGAGTTCAACTAGTGTGCAAATATGTTGCGGATATGCAAGCACGGCATTGCACAAGTTCACTTTGGCCTGTGTCTGGTGTACACCTTAGATAGACTTCTCGCAGACAGGAGGAGCATAACCTAAAACCGGTGCATTTTCTTTTGTCTACTTCTCTCCATCATGTATCTGTCCATCCATTGTTATGCATTGCACAATGCTTGAGGGGCTAATTAAAAATCAAATTGGTGAATGAGAACCAGTTGACAAACCACCACTGCACTTTGTTAGGCTATAACAACTCTCCCAAGTGTAAAAGACTGGCAGCTGAGACTTCTGAAGTGCACCCTTCTTCTAAATGACTTTGCATGCCACACTTTCTCACAAAGGTAATTTTTAATAGGTAGTTCCTGTTGCTGTACCCATCTGTTCGTCACACCAATTCTGATTCTGCTTGATTGCTGACACACTTAATCATTTGCACTTAAGAGAAACAATGTCAAAGCTGGGGGTTTATGCAAAAGGCATTTTGCCAAGAATTTTTGTGTAACATCAACATCCCTCATTCCCATCTCC
The DNA here is from genome assembly GCF_043290135.1 of Rhipicephalus microplus. Taxonomy (NCBI): domain Eukaryota; kingdom Metazoa; phylum Arthropoda; class Arachnida; order Ixodida; family Ixodidae; genus Rhipicephalus; species Rhipicephalus microplus. Next base: position 43,093,584 of record NC_134710.1, on the reverse strand, counting down.
TGCAAGAGCACATAAGTTTTATGGAACGCTTCCGGCTAGCGAAATCAAAGTGCTCGTCAATTCAAAATTAGTGGGCTAGCACTTTCTAAGCTATATGACTGAGAGGTATGAGGAACACTCCTCTAGCATTGCTTCAACGGCTCATACTTGGTTGACTTTAAAATTTTGAGGTAGCGTTATGATATCTGCACGTTTTTTATCCTGTGGGTCATTAAAGCTAGCTCATTACCTGAATATGCTTGCTCGTCATGATGCATCCTTAGTACTCATACATAACAAAATGACAATAATGCTACCAAAAACTTGTGCACTTTCCGAGTATCATCAATGGTGGCAGCTCACGCCAAAGTTACCATACTCCATGCCGTGCTTCCATATCTGCAACATGTTTATTTTGATTTTCTCATTGTGTTGCTTCTACACACTTGTTTGCACTCACACATCCGTTAGTTATTCTGCACACCGGTAAGAGGCCACAACCTATTAAATACGACGACGACATAAATCAACAATGGGCATTGGTATTTGTGTCATTCAATGAACTTTATATTGCAATATTCTAAGTGGAACCAGATGATCTATTAGTAATCATAGACTTGCGTTGAACTTGGAGAATCACTGAATGACTGCAAAAAAAAAAACAGTCATTTTGAATACTAGTGCGGACACTTGACATGCAGCCGGCCAATGGTGTTCGCAATAGTTTGTCTCCACTTTAGTTTTCACCTAACACTTCAAGAGTCTTTGAAAATGTTAACATCACTGCATACTTTCAGAATTCCACAAGGCCAGCTTTAATAAAACTTACTAACCAATTATCCATTTACGAGCTCTGCTTAAAAACTGCAGTGAAATTTTACTCGCCTCCTATGTTTATCGTCAGCACCGTTGCGTTAACTTCTCGTGGGTCGCCGCGACTTTTCGTTTCAGCTTTTTTGAAGCTGGCAACATAGCGATTTTTTGACGTGTTGACAGAACAAAAAGACCGGGACAGAGGGACGTACGGGAAGACAGTCGTACCTCCCTCTGTCCGAATCTTTTTGTGCAGTCAGCATTTTGAACAGTAGGCACCATCTAGGTCAAAACCAAGTTCTCGTGAAGCTTAGCGATTACAGTGGAACCTCGGCTATCTGACTCTCAGGGGACCAGGCAAAATCTTCGTATAATTGAAAACTAAGAATATAGAAATGACGCTCGCGCTTTCTCAAAAAACGGGTACAGACTGCCTGAATAAGCCCACGGCATGACCTTGTGCCTTTGCATGGAAGGTCGATTATTGATTCTTGCCAGTGGCAGCTAATGGCAGCATTACTCCGTTGAAAGAGGTGTGATCGACTCTTTATTCTTAACCATAAAAAATCTATTCCTTTGCGCATATCTCTAGTGGTTGCTTGTGCGGGAGAACGAAAACGATACCGCTTTGGCAACAGCCTTCCGTCAAGAGTTCGGCAGTGTCATCGCTATCACATAATGGGGACGGACCACATGTTTGTGTAAAATCCATTCAAGCATAACTCAGTTGTGCGCGTTGTAAATTTGTTGCATAGTGAAGTGCAACTATTGGTGGTATCCCGCTATTATAACGTTGACATCAAGTGAAAGTAACTTTGCATGATGAAAACAGCTGTGTCACCCCCTTATGCGTGTGCAAGCCTATGACTGTGAGTGCGACAAAGGCTGGTGATCAGCTGTATGTTGACCAGGAAAAGTTTTCACACACTGAAAACCTGAAAATATCAGTTGTTCATTTTCGACCGGTTGAAGCTACTGTGTGTAGATACAGCTGGACTAGGTAAGGACCTTGGGTATGTACCCACATGATCGAGGTGTATGTAAAGCACATGAACTTCCAGGACACTAAATTCTCCAGCAGCAGAACATGTTAACATACTTTTGTGTAAATATCATACTGTGAGATACCGTAAATATTTTATTATTAGTGGTAGTTCTTTTGTTGCTGCTCAGCTTAAATATAAGCTGCATGTTTACGCTAAACGTTTATATTAGCCTTGTGTGCAACAAGCCTCAATCGGTTCGCATGCAGAGGTGTTATGTGGGGCACATCAAACAGAAATTTTGACTTTGCATGCTCATGAGCTGCAAGCGATGTACACCTGCTGCTTTGCTTGGTCAACGTCTCTTTCATTTCTGTGACATCCAGTGCAAATGCCTGCTTCTCACCGGGAGCGGTCTGTCTACCTTATTTTGCGGAGTGGTCGTGTTGCACACTACATGATAGGTAGCACTGCTTGCATCATACATGCTTTCGAGAATTTTACCCCGTAGATGTGATTAGCATGTTTCCCACTCCAATATCATAAGTCTGTCTGATTTGTTCCTTCGGGCCCCTTTCTTTGTGCTCAGTTCAAAGCATTGCCGCCACCGCATCACAGCACAGCGCATGCAGTAGCGTTGCAGTGACGCTTCCCCTTTGGTTGCCCTCAAAGTGCCACGATCGGTGACATGCTATCTTAAAGCACCATATCTTTTAGAAAGGCAGCCTGACTGCCAATAACGTGAACACGAGGAATGCGAGAAGCCGCCCCACGGATTTGTACACAACTGATCAAAAAACTACTTTATAATAATACTGTTATGAAGGCTAGGTGGTGTGCGAGAGTGGGATAGGGCTAGAATAGAAGGTAGTGTACAACTGGATCAGGAGGATCTGGCTGGCATTGATAAAAATATTAAGAGGAAGCGTTGGTTTGGTCTCGCAAGTAAACTGCAAAAAGAATCAAACTGACTTTGAAATTGTGGTTTTGTGACAATGGGAGGGGTGGGGGTACATTTACCACCGGGAACAACTCTCACTATGATTGTGAACATACACGATCACAATTGGTGTAATATGGTACGATGCAGGCTCTGTGAATTGTCTGGACAACCGAAGTGACATTAGAACTAGTGCAGTGATGAAAGTGATCCTCCGATTCACCTTTTTCAATTTGCCACAGCGCATGCGCCCTTCTCCAGTGCAAAAGTCCAGTAACAACTGGTCTCAGAGGCCTTCGTTCTAGCAATGCCAGTTCTCCCAGCCCCTACCAAAACACCAGATGACACCACAAGGAAATGGAAAAGGTGGATTGCTCCAAATTGTTCCAGAATAGGAATGCTGTTCCATTCAGTAATTTTAAAGACGATAGTCTTTCTTGCGGACCTTTGACGCAAAAATTTTGGTCTGTCTGCCTGTACATTTGTCATTCCTTTCTTGATGGTGTCAGGTACTTGAAACTGTCGACCCCATCCGCAGCGACCACCTATGTTGCTCAAGGTTGAGCGTACATGCTTGTGGAATCGGCAATTAAAAAGCAATTATATTGCGCATGTCTGGGGCACCCTAACAACACTTATATATTGTGCATGTGCGTCTCTGACTAGAAAAGGCATACATAAATAATTTTAAGGACCGTAGCGCTTATCATGCTGCGCTGACCATGCAACGCTTGCATGGAAATGCGAGTGTTTCCGACGCTTTGCAAAAACGAAACGGTGGTGGCACCTACCCGTCGCCTTGCGTTCTACACCTTATTACCTCTGAGATGGGCGTGCACACCCGTCTCAGAGCCACGCATTTTGTTTTCTAAGACAACTGCCAGATGGCACTTATTTCTCACGTGTGACGTGACTTGATGCGCTTGTTCGCTTCCGCTGCACGCTCAAGGCACTCTAACAAAGCGCCTCCAGTGAACTTCTACGGTTTGACTTTCTCATAAGTCCTAAAGAAACTGCGACAATCAGTGTACTACCGTTTCTGTGTGCTACTAGTGTGCAGCTCGTTTAAATGAACCAAGTCGCCCAACAAGTCACTCTGCTGTGCAGCATTATTGACCCTGATCTCAATTGTGCCACAAGAACTGGCATATTAAGCATATAGCTCATTTGGCTGTGTTTAGCTTGACATGCAGGCTAGTGTGATGAAGTGTTAAAATGAGGAGTGCTTTCATCTCGTATCGATTATCTGCTGCCTATTTAGCAACAGTTAATTGGTACAGTGGTTACTTCTAAAATGCGGCACTCAACATTTCTTGTTTGATTTGATTTTTGCCACAAATACAAGTATTTTAATTTATAGGTCATTTCACAACACAGTTTTGACAACTACCCATTGTTTGCTTCATGAAATTCATTTTTATTGATGTTTTTTTAAGTATACTTCTTAATAACCGTTATTATTTCAGTTGTTTGGGCATTGCTATGAACTCCAATTATTGTATGGCAAATTTGATATCTGCTTGTAAAACACCAATAGCTTCATCAAACTAGCATTTTTTTCTGCTCCGAAAGCACTTATGGCTGCTCCGAAGCAGTACTGTTCTTTCTCCAAAGTTTGCTTGAAAGTGCTCGTGGTGTGAGATCGAGTGTCGATGTCATTTGAAACTCATCGCTCCGAGAAACCTACACAATCACAGTAGTCATGTGCATCATTGGCTGCATTATGCTCACTAATTGAGCTAAAAACAGCCGAGGCTGTATATAAGTTACGATGTGGCGCAAAAACTTCGATGCAGCTGAGCACTGCACATTACAGCGCTTCTAGCAACTTGACTGATCGGGTGTAAATATGAGATGTTCTCATTGTACACGTCATTAATGTAAATGGGACTACGCACGCAGTACCAAAGTGAAGATTTCACGCGAGACAAACTGGCTGTTGTTTTCTGACAGCGCCAAGCAGAGACATGATTGCAGAACTCTTGTAGGCACCTCAATATTCACGCCGTAAAAAAGTGGCCGTTCACCATAGACCCAAGGACTTGAGCAGCAAATGGCATGGCCCTCAACGGCCTGCTTTGTACCGCAAAGGTGGTCGATCCAGCGTTATCCTTGAGGTATATTCATAACGAAACTGTTTTTCAGTGTCTAGAAGTTTGAAAGCTTCAGTGCAACCAGTGCTCAAGGCTGCACATGTGGCAGCGTCAAGACAACTGTGCATGCAAATGTGCTGAGAGTACAGTTTGGTAAATTTCAACTGCTCATGAAGACCATCTTGCTTATGGTACAGGTGGCACTGGAGCGTGACGAGAAGCTGGAGCCCCATCATGATCCTATCCATGACCAGAGCTGGTATTTGGATCACAAGCTCTGCGAGCGCCTTTTTCGTGAATATGCCGTTAAGGGCTACGCTGTTGCCCAGTGTCTTGGAGACGCAGTCTTTATATCAGCAGGTGCCCCACACCAGGTGTGTTATCATTCTTATGTCTTAAATTGTCAATTGTGGATATGGTTATATGTTATGTGAACACATTATTGCTTTTGAGTGTGCACTTGGCAATGGCTAAAACATTATGAAGTTGCAAGCTTTGTTTACCTTTCATATAGGTGGCCTGATGTCTGATGAATATTCACGCTATCGTAATGCTTCTGGAGTGTAGCAGTTGTCTAGGTATTTTATTGAATAGAGAGTTCATAAAAATTTCTCACACCTGAAAATATTCTGGGTAGGAAATGCACCTCATTAACACTTAAAATGCATAAAATTGTGTGTAGCTGCACCTGTGCATAAATTCACGTGCATGGGGAACGTAAGGAAACGATAGGACGTTTTAATTGAACGTGGAGACCTAAGGTGAAGCAAATGCTAATATGTGGACTTCATTGCTTGCTCAATTAATTGAGGATACAGTCAAGCTCCGCTTCAATGCACTCCGCTTCAATGACCATTTGTGAATTCTCCCCGCCCCCATTCCATAAGCCTAATGTATTTAAACTTCCTCCACAACGAAGCTTTTTTTTATTGTTCCTGTGGTTCATTGAAATTTTCCCGGGACAAAAGTTACTCGACCAGCCACAAATCGAACCACGCTAACTAATAATTGAAGCGACTAAATGGGATTAAAAAAATACACTTGACATGGGCTGTCCTTGCATTTTCTTTTTTCTTGTGCTGTTTTTAAGAAGCATGTCTCATTAGCTGGTCCACATTGAAAGTCTACATTAAGCATTTCCTCTATTATTTGACAGCTAAAACGATCGTAAACGCACCAAAGTTGACCTAAACTCACGTGACCCGCCAAAAGCAGCAATGCCAATGACATTTCTGGTGCCATTAAAAAAAAGGGGAGGTAAGGAAAGAACTACCTGTGCACCAGTTATTTTTTTTTTCCATCCTTATTCCTTGGTTTTACGAATCTCCCAAGTTCGAAGATTGCCAGCTTGGCAGAGCTATGTTTGAATTGGCACAGTATGTCAAATCATTCGACAGACGCGGCAAATGGTAATGTGAACTTCAGTGTTTTCTCAGTGGCAGTGAATGTGGCAAAACTTGCTAGAATTTTCCTTGCTTTGGTGGCTGCAAAAACACACCGCGAGGCTGATGTGAAAAAATCGGTCCGAGACCAGTTTTCCCGCCATGCGATAGACTATTGCCTTTTTGCTTTGTGGCTTTGGCTTCGCCCGCTTCTCTATCTCTCAAACCACGTGGTGTAAACAACAAGCTGCCGATTCGACATGGCGACAAAGGCATCGCCGGTGGATTGCTATCGTGAACTACCCGCGCAGCACCTCAGCTCATGGCCTTGACAAGGACGCGTTCATCGAGAGGCTGGTTTGGATTACGACCGCTGATGACGCCAGAAATAGGATAAAGTGCAGCAGCAACGAGTCGGCATGCCCCAACCTGTCTTGCTTTTGCACTGCGGGCTGAATCCGGCGCCACCACTGTCCGCTTGTGTCATTTCTTCTGGGGTATCTTCCGAAATAACATTAGTGAAGGTGTAAATTGTTTAGTTGTTGTTCATGTAGTTGTTCTGCTCCCGAAGCCGTTTCTTGAGGTCCTGAAAGTTTATAAGCTTGTCCTCGAACTCGCCTGGAAACTTCTGACGCGCCACCGGAAAGAAAATCGTTTTCGTCTCATGAATCGACGCACCCAAGAGTTTGGTGCACGAAACTCTTCTCTAGTAAGCCCAGCTTCTTGAGCGAGTTCCAAAGCTTTCTTGCAAATTCTATCCACGGTCACTGGCAGCGAGCATGCATAAACTTGACACACAAAGTACCTTAGCGTATCCTCCAGCTGCGGATGAACCGCACTTTGCCTACGAAATGACATTTTCCGAGGATTGCACATGTGCGGCTTCCCTTTCTGCACCATCCCATAGCGCACGCTTTTTTCTGATACACTAGAGCGGTGCTGAGCAGCCATATTCCCATTTGCTTCTGCGAACTCAACAAGCTCCAGTTTAAACGCAGCTGAGTAGGGCCTTCTCGTACTGCTACTCATATTCAGTGAACGAAAAAAAGACCACTATAAGTGAAACGCGATGTCAAGCGGAGCGAGAATTTAGAACAGATCGGAGGCAAATCACGAACACAAAAAAAAAAAAACAGGAAAGAGAGAAAAAAAAACCTGCTATTGGATTTGAATGTAAATATGGCCGTGTCCAGCTTCTCATGCACATGCAAGCCACATGTCCAGACAGCGGTGCGCTGTCGGCTAGACACCTCTATATAAGATGAGGGGCAACTTTAGCTCGTTTTATTGAAAATATCTCGGCTTATATTCCGGTTTATACGGTACTTTCAATGAAATAGCTGTGCTCATGTTTAATCTTGGCGATTTAGATGGGTTGTATGTTTTGTACATAAATTTCTTTTCCAGCTGAAAGGGTTCCTTTTCATACTGCACCAAATTTGGATTTGGTGCTCCAAAGTAACATTTTGCTGTGCCCAAAAGTTGCTTCTTGTTCTATTGTGACTATTGCACCACTGATTGTGTTGATTGGTGGTGTCGCATAGGTGTCCAAATAATCCACATGAACTCATCCAAATTTGCAGCATTTGATTAACCACTCAGCAGCTGTAGAGATAATTTACAAAACGAAATTTCCCTACCTGAAATTAATGTGAAAACTTTGCATGCCTTGCCGAGATTGAGTAACACGGAAATTTATCATTTGTTTTCTGACTTAGTGAAACGCAAGAACACAGACGTCTAATCGGGAGGGCTTTCACGTGTTGGAGCAGTTAGGTTGTTCCCTTTTGAATAATTAGTAGCTGCATGTAAACCACATTAAAAAACACAACATGTGAGAAACGAGCAATTGTCCCTGGTGCGTCTCTACTGGCAATATGTTTAACTGCATAACATCTAGCTCACTGTGCCTATACTGTTAGCTGCAATTTTTATAATAATGGAGAGCAAGTAAAACCTGCTGTATGAGCTATTCATGTCACAGTCGGACCTCTTTTAAAGAGACATGCACCGGGAAGCAATTCTTGTCTTTCATATGAGGTTTTTCGTAAAAGCAGGGTACCACGCATGCACTTCCTAATGAACTTCTATTTGAACGTAAGCACACAGGTGTATGTTAGGCTCAATAGTCTGCTACATCAGTGTTTCTTATTAAGTTAGGTTAAGTGAGAAAATGTCTGTGAAGATGCACACTTATCATTAGGCACGGTTTGTAGGTCGAAGTTACTATATTGTTTTTATTTAGCATTCTGCTCTGGTCCATTCATAAAAAGGCACATTTTTATTTCCTCATAACATTGGGGGTCAGTTCCTAGCATGTTTTCATTGGTCGTAAATTCCAAATTATTTCTGATATAGGGCTTGCGCTTATCCTTTAACAGGCATAAGCTGTTACACACAAGTCTGGTGGTAAATGCAATGTGTGCTTGTAAGTGGTTAAAGACTTTGTGAATGATATTGCACCTTTATTTTTCACAGGTGCAAAAGTTGCACAGCTCTATAAAAGTGGCTGAAGAATTTGTATCCCCAGAAAACATTGCTCGCTGCTTCAGCTTGGCCAATGAATTCCGTCAGTTGTCTGACACCCACATGAACCATGAGGACAAGCTCCAGGTAAGCATTTAATTATGCCCATTTTATTTCATATTAGAGCATGTAATTCTAACAAATGCTCAGTGGCACCAAAATTTAAGCCTCAATATGTTTGTGTTAATCGATAGTTTATAGGTGCGGGAACTTGTGACAGATTATTAGTGTTGGAAGCAAATTTCAGTCAGGATATTTTTCAATTTGGTTTTAAAGTGCACCTAAGTGCTCATCGAAGTTAGCAGCACCTCGCGATATTGCCATGAATAAAATGTGAATCTGTCATGCGGTATAAATGAAGCAAAAAAAATCGAGACGAGCGCACATTACCACTGTTGGTACCCAACAGGGGCTGTTATTCCTCTCCCTACTGTTGGGCTTCCTTAAGGTAGTTCACACTGCTACACTAGTGGTGTAATTAGTGTTGTAGTAAGAAATATGCCCTCACCCCCCCAATCTTCTGAGGGGGGTATCAAATTTAAATAGGGTGGCGATTTGGCACCTTTTGTCATGTTGACGGCAATGTCAATCACATACCTGCGAAGCCTCCCGGATCTGGCCTGCCTAATCCCATCCAGGCTTTATGCGAAACTATCGGGCTATCACAATGTGCAGTTGAACTCTTTAACTGGTGCGCTACAAGCAGCAGTTCTTGTTTTTATTTTTGAGATATCTCTTATGAGCAGGGTAACTCACATGCCTCTTCTTTTGGACTTATATTTTAATACAGGCACACTGGTTTCTCTTATATCAGCGTCTCTTATAAAGGGAAACTATAATTTAACTCTTTCCAGCAAGGTAGTCACTCAAGGTAACCACCTTTTTTTTTCTTTTTTTTCCTGTTCAAACACGTGAGGCCAGCACGCTGGATTTTCAATCGTGCATTTTTTAAAGCTTTCAACAGTCTGATAAAGCTGACGCTACTTAGTTTGCGCTTCAATGTGACATGTCACATTTGCTTTCTTCCAGCTGCTGCTGTCCACAAGGCACACTAGATGGCGGGCTCGATATATTTTTAAAGATATAAAAGTATGCCTGTACCTATCATGTATAGTGTAGATTATGAGTAGCTAACATTACTGAAATGAAAAGCTCTTCTCGGTAAGTAGAGAGCGGCGTGTCAACAAAATTGGTAGTCACCTGGGGTAACCATCATGCTTGAAGGGTCTTAGTAGGCTGGTGATACATATTTTGGGAGCGGGGGCTGCGGGCGCATTGACCATGGAAGTAGAAAGGGATGAACGATGACATGCTAGCAGCTCCCACTGAGCGACCGCTGACACACTATCGTCATCATCATTATGATCGTGGCTGAGGTTTTGACGAGTAAAGACGTGTTGTTCTGTGCCTCGCTGTTGCTGGCCAGCCGCCGCCAGAACACCACAATACCCTATTTACTCGTGTAATGAACCCACCATTTTTTTTTTCTTTTCAAAAAAGTTGAGACTTCAATTTTGGGGGAGGGTTATTACACAGTAAAAGAAAAGTCATGGGAGTCATAACAGCGAAAACTTCGCATGTTTTTTTTTGGCCTGCGAAATGTGCGATGAATTTTTTTTAGTAGCCCAAAGCTCTTCCTGTTTATAACTAATGTGTACAGATCGAGGCCCAAGTGTCATTCAGCCGCTCAGTGCCTTATTACAATAGCCACATTAAAACTTCATCGCTGAACATGGAAAAATTTTCTTTGCAGATTAAAAATGTGATCTACCATGCTGCGAAGGATGCTTTGGTGATTCTAAGGGCAAATTCTGCTTCAAACTCCAACAAGAAATGAAACGTGTGTGCCATAGCCTGAGGAACTAAAAAAAAAAGTTGGACCTCCTCCCAACCTTCAAAGGATCTTCGGCTTGTGCTTATCTTGGATGTGTCTGGCCGGTCTTGACTTGCCCACTGAAGGTGTTTCCGCCATCTCCTCTCTGGACACATTTTGTACATTTTTTTATCCTTCCATCAGAGTGCCAGCCAACGTGTGTGTGTTGTCCTGTAATATAGACCATTGAATTTCAGTTGTCGCTAGTACAAGTGTTGTGGGCACCAACAGCTGCTATGTTGTACACTTTTCTCCGCGCCACATCTTGACAATGGTCCTGCCAGCTTTCTTCAGCATTTTTTCAGAGCAGCACGCTTTGAGAGACAATAACAATGCACTCTTTTTACACACTTTTACCATGTAAAATTAAAGTGTTGTACTTATATATACATAAGAAGGTATATATAAATATAAATACATAGATTTACTTTAAATATTGCATTGTAGTTGTGAGAAATATGAAATTGTAGTTTCTTCCATTCTGTCGCTCATCTAACTCCTTTAGTTTCCTCCGTTTCTTTGTTTTCATTGTTTTTCCACGATCACCATCTCATCGGTGTAGTCAATTCCATTGATTGACATTATGTTGCGACTCACCGTAGCACTGAGTTTGTAGATGTACATATTTCACAGCAATATTTTTATATTGAAAATGTCATTGACTGTAATGTCAGTTTATATTAAAAATGAGTTTTTATTTGAGAGTGTGTGGCTGATGTTAATGGTTCTTATTGAAGTGTTCATTTGAAAGCCTACTTGGCCTTTGGATGCCCCCCCCCCTTTTTTTTTCATGCAATAATTGGGACCGAGTGGCTCACATATTTATTAAACAAGCTTTGGACGTGACAGAGTAACCAGTGGTAATATGAAAGTAGGCCACTGAGTGTTGTTCTGACAAAAGACAACTCATCTCTGTGGTAGAATAGAAAATTTTGTGAACTTGGTGGCTTGCATAATCATTAATTAAGCTTTAATGGTAGCCATTGTTAATGGTTTTTATTTGAGTGTTAATTTGAAAGTAGGCCAGCGAATGTCAAAATGTCCACACATGCATTATTGAAAAGGTCGCAGCGTCGATTTTTCCATGCATGCAACACTGCTCAGGCCACAAGAATGTGGACAGCTTTGTTTATGCTGTGTCAAGTGGCTTGCATGTTTTATGAAACAAGCTTTACAGATATGGGAGAATCGCTGATGGAAAGGTTCATTGAGGGGTGTGCACCATCATTGCGGGACGTGCACCTCTGGTGAAAAAAAGAAGAAAAAAGTTCTTGGCACGGGCTCGGTGTGCTGCCACCCCCTGGCTATTCCACTGCCTGCGCTCAAGCTTTGCCATAAAGAACGCAACGTGATAGCGTAATCGGACCCCGCGCACATCGCCTTCTCAATCGCTAGCCTGGCTTCTGTTCTCAATGCATTAAGTCTTCAACCGTGCCATTAGGAAACGAACGACTGTTTGCCTACCACTGGCCGTTCCATGCTATTTTACAATGCCTACAAGCTGATATATGGATGTTTTTAAAATCATTGGCAATGAATTAAAAATGAAATAAATGAAAGAAAGCTATAAAAGAACACAAGCTGATAGGGTTGAGTTGGAGTGAATTTATGCCTACATGCTTAATTTTCTACTAATTGTTTCCCCTAGGAAATTGCATGCGGCTTTGCAAACATGAAAACCGAACAAGCTTATAGACAGAGGGTGTTTTCAAAATCATTAGTAACAGATGGTAACAGTGTAGGCATAAAGTGAATATATGGCTAGACTCTTAACATTCAATTAGTTTTGTTTACCTTACGAATACCGCTTCGCAAATGTTTCTGTTGCTAAAGCCCTTTTCCATTGCTCCAAAGGAAAGAACCACCACAAGAGAGCGATCCCACAAAAAGGTTGTTTTTTTTTATTCTCAAATCTACATGTTAAAAAGGAAATGATTCAGAGGTTCACTTCAGTTGCAGTGGAGGCAAACGGATGACTGTACCAGACCAGACCTCTGTAGGTAAAAATTCAGTGGTGGGGGACTCTGCATCATGGTCTGTAATTGACATTTCCACCCTTCTAGAGGAGCACCATCCATTTTTCCAAAGATACGATGAGGAAACTCTGATGTTGCCAAATGAGACTTAGCATGCTAGCGTCGGCAATATAGAAATTGTGGGACCGTTATGTGATGCCACTTTATGTGCATCTGCGTATTGGTTGAGGGCTAAACCTTGGTTACCTGATTGATTGATATGTGGAATTTAACGTCCCGAAACCATCATATAGTGGTTGTTGCTGACAACACGGTGCTGCTTCCAGTTCTGAACTTCTTTACGTCGACCCAAGTTCTTCCCCAAGGCATCACTTTAGCCGACCTTTCCACCCTTGATGAATGTTCAATTTGTTCTTTTACCCCTGACACTAAGACCATGGCGAAACCTGTCATCACGTCGCAATATAAGGCGTTCCTCGACAAAATGATATCCAGCGACCTCTTACCTTTCCAAGTTGCAGCGCTCCGGGGTGTTCTATTTTCTTACCTGGATATCTTTGACGTCGTCGACCGTCCCCTGGGCCGTGCAAGTGCCGTAACCCACCGCATCGACACCGGCGACGCCAGTCCACTCCACAAACGTCCTTATCGCGTGTCACATGCTGAGCGCCAAGTTATACAGACGGAGGTCGAGAAAATGCTGAGTAAAGACGTCATTGAGCCTTCATCGAGTCCTTGGGCATCCCCTGTGGTCTTAGTTAAAAAGAAGGACAACATCTGGCGCTTCTGCGTCGACTATCGCCACCTGAATCGGATCACCAAGAAGGACGTCTATCCTTTACCCCGAATCGATGATGCGCTCGACTGCCTCCACGGCGCCAACTATTTCTCGTCCCTCGACTTTCGATGCGGATACTGGCAAATTTCGGTCGACGACCGCGACCGCGAGAAGACAGCATTTATCACACCCGACGGCCTTTACCAATTCAAGGTCACGCCTTTTGGGTTGTGCAATGCCCCGGCTACTTTTGAGCGTATGATGGACTCTCTTCTTCGCGGTTTCAAATGGTCGACCTGCCTTTGCTATCTGGCTGATGTAATCATTTTCCTGCCCTCCTTCGAAAGCCACCTGTCTCGTCTCTCGGCAATTTTTGACGTTTTTCGTTGCGCTGGTCTCCAACTGAATTCGTCGAAACGCTCATTTGGACGCCGGCAGATTAAACTACTCGGCCACCTTGTTGACGCCGCTGCTGTTCAACCCGACCCTGACAAAGTCCGTGCAGTCCAAGAATTCCCGATTCCGCGTTCCACACAAGAAGTTCGCAGTTTTATTGGGCTCTGCTCATACTTCCACCACTTTGTCTTCAACTTCGCGGATATTGCCAGGCCCCTCACAGATCTCCTTAAAGAGAGTGTGGCCTTTTCTTGGGGAAGGGACCAAGAACATTCCTTCGCGTCGCCAATTACCACCCTCACATCACCACCTGTGTTGGCTCATTTTGATCCAGCAGCTCGAACAGAGCTTCGCACCGATGCAAGCGGCCATGGCATTGGTGCCGTACTCGCTCAGATACAGAATGGCGCCAACCGTGTGATAGCCTACGCTAGCCGCCTTTCGTCGCAAGCGGAACAAAATCATTCCATCACTGAGCGGGAACGCTTAGCCCTCGTTTGGGCTATTGCGAAATTCCGTCCGTACTTATACGGACGTCCGTTCGCAGTCATCATGGACCATCATGCGCTTTGCTGGCTGTCGACGCTTAAGGACCCTACAGGAAGACTCGGCCGATGGGCACTTCGATTACAGAAGTACACGTTCTCGGTTGTTTACAAATCTGGAAAGCTGCACAGCGATGCTGACTGCTTATTCCGGCACCCCGTTGATCCACCTAGCTCCACTGATTTGGAATCCGATGCCTGCGTTTTAGCCATCACTGACTTTCTGAACGTGGCCAACGAACAGCGCCGAGATCCGTCGCTGCTCATCATCATTGACCACCTTCAATCGCGTTATGCTGACCCTTAGCAGATACCTACTTCAAGACAACGTTTTGTACCGCCACAACTTACACCCCGACGGCGCGGAACTTTTACTCGTCGTACCGCATCACCTGAGAAAGGATGTTCTGCGACAATTCCACGACGCTCCAACTTCTGGACATCTAGGAGTCTCCAGAACTTACGACCACATTCGACGACGAGTATTCTGGAAGGGCCTCTACCGCTCTGTTCGCCGTTACGTCGCATCATGCGACCTCTGCCAGCGCCGAAAGAAGCCTACGACTCCCCCTGCCGGTCTTCTTCAACTTATTGAAGTTCCAGCCGAGCCATTTTATCGAGTGGGGTTGGACTTGCTAGTTCCCTTTCCTACTTCTACAACTGGAAATAAATGGATTGCAGTGGCCACAGACTATGCCACTCCGTATGCAATCACTCGAGCGCTACCAACCAGCTACGCAACCGACGTTGCCGACTTCCTGCTGTACGACATTATTCTCCAGCATGGCGCGTCTCACCTGCTCACAGACCGTGGTCGCTACTTTCTATCTCGTGTGGTTGATGATCTACTCCGATCTTGTGCTACCCGTCACAACTTCACCCCATCTTACCACCCTCAGACTAACGACGGCCTTACGGAGCGCCTAAACCGCACATTGACAGACATGCTTGCCATGTACGTATCTACCGACCACCCTGATTGGGACATAGCTCTTCCGTTTGTAACCTTCGCCTATAACTCGTCGCGTCATGTAACAGCGGGCTACTCCCCTTTTTATCTACTCTTCAGACGTCATCCCTTACTGCCCTTCGACACACTGCTTTCATCAGACCACCCATCCTCCACTTAGTACGTTCAGGATGCGATCACCCGGGCCATTACGGCACGCGCGCGCTCGGTTATCGTCGTCGCAGACAGCACAGAAGTCCCTTTATGATTGTCGACATAGAGATGCCGTTTTTTCTGCGGGATCTCTTGTTCTCCTGTGGCTCCCATCTCGACGTGTTGGCCTCTGCGAGAAACTACTATCGCGATATGCTGGGCCCTACCGAGTCAATCGTCAGGTCACACCTGTGACCTACGAGATTGCCGCTACCACAAACTCATCAGCTGCTGCACCCAGAATGGAAGTAGTCCACGTTTCCCGTCTCAAGCCCTACAACGCCGACTCGCTCATTTAACAGGCACCGAGACGGTGCCTTACGGGCCGGGGTGATGATACGTGTATGGAACTGTCGCCCCGACACAGCTGAATTGGCACCCAAATGAAGAAGACGACAACGTGGTTGTTGTGGGTTGGACTCTCGAGCTTCTCGAGCTCATTTCGGCTGTGAGGCTTGACTGTGAAGAAGCTGCCCGGGCTCAGGATCGGGCGGCAGTATCCTTATTGTTCTTTGAGTGTTCTTTATTTTCCGGTAACTGTAATTGTCTTTCCCAGCTGAAGCGAGTCATTCCAGTTTGATGTCATTTTCTTCCCCCGGCCAAGGGCACTCCCCTTGGTTAGCTTCCACCCCCGCCAAGGATTGGCCGATAGACTATTTGTTACGCAGTGGAGCGAGAAGTGTCCCTGTGGCGCTGGTACCTACAGATGGGGGCAGTATTCCGATCAAGAACCCAAAAGCGATTCAAGTGGAGCTTCGAAAAGCCACTTCGCATCCCCAGGAGATCACTGAGGTCCGCCAGTTTGGTCGCGGAGGCATCCTGTGCTGTTCCGCAGATCAGGAATGCATTCGTGAGCTCCTGCAATGTTCCGAATTCGCAGCGCATCCGGTAAGCCCATTTATTCCGGCACACCTCGCATGCTCGAAAGGATTAGTCCGCGGTGTAGACACAAGCCTGACACCTGCAGATGTGCTCGATTTGTTTTCGGTGGCGGGTGTAATTTCAGTGTACAGGTGCACCCGTACAATTGACAACATAAAATCACCAACAGAATCGGTGATAGTCACCTTTTTAGGAATAGTCCGACCTTCCGAAATTAAGGCATGGCCACTGATCTATAAGGTAGAGCCACTTTCCCCCAAACCCCTGCAGTGTTTGAAATGTTGGCGATATGGACATAGCGTCAGAGGGTGCCGATCAGTTATTAGATGCCGTCTGTGTGGTGAAAATCATGACAGCCGCGAGTGCAGCTCTGAGAAAGAGAGGTGTTGCTTATGTAATGGGGCGCACCCTGCAGACTCCGCAGACTGTGCAGCAAAAGAAAGGGAGCTTGCCGTATTGGATATTGTAGAACGCAAGAGGTGTTCTCGGAGAGAAGCCGTTGCAGAAATGCAGGAGAGATCCAAAGGATATGCCAGTGTTGCAGCACGTAATACCACCGCCACGGATGCATCTCTCGCAACATCTATCGCAGAGGCCGTAGAGAAGGCTATGGAAAAGGCAATGGAACGCCTCGCAAACAACCTTTTTGAAAGCTTGGCACAATTGGTTTCCAATCAACTATCGCAAATTCTAGGTGTAGCATCTACGAACGATTGGGCTCCTCAGACATCATTGGTATCGCAGCGTACGGAAATAGAAAGTGCGACAACACGTCAGCGAGCGATTTCTCCTGAGGCAGGGACTTCCAAAACAATGGAAGACGGTGATCTTACGGATGATTCGGAAGCATGTGCAGATATGGATATGGACTCTCATAAGGCTCTGAAGCGAACCCGATCTCCCCAATCAAAAAACTCTTCGCATAATTCGAAATCTAAAAAGTATCTATCCAAAAAAGAATTCTTTGAGAACATGTCTAAGAAAGACTTTTTGCGAAAGGACATTTTGGACCAAGCAGTTTCTGCGACAGTTCTGTCGTCAAAATAGGTTCACTAACCATATTACAGTGGAATTGCAGATCTATATTTTCCGCAGCCACAGACCTATCATACCTTTCTTCACAACTTTCCCCGGATATTATATCACTGCAAGAAACCTGGCTTTCAACCAGCCAGAAGTTTCACCTAAAAAATTATCGGCTATTTCGATTGGACCGACCTAGCAGAGGTGGTGGGCTTGCTGTCTTGATAGCAACTAAGTTTAGTCACAAAGCTACGATCTCTTATCGTTGTGTGACTCCAGATTGTGAAATTTTGATAGTAGACATAATATTACCAGACGCTTCTCCCTTGTCGTTTGTAAATGCGTATTTCCCAGCCGGGTTGCAAAACACACGAAGTCTAGACGATATGTTCTCTGCCTGCCGAAAGGATATATTAATCACTGGAGACTTCAATTCACATCATGTGGCCTGGGGTTTTAAAACAGATTTAAGCGGAAAACGATTGTGGGAATGGGCTATTGACAAGAATTTATCTTGTGTAAATTCACAATCTGCTACTTTTGTCCGAGGTCTCTCTAAATCTGTAATTGACTTGACATTTTCAAGCTCATCTCTAAATATATCTTCGTGGCAAACTTTAGACTGTGCTACTAACAGTGACCACTTGCCTATTAGTTTTGTACTGAACTTTCCAAGAATACATGTCGCCGAAAAGGCCCGCTCATTCCTCAACTATAGAAAATTAGAAAAAGACTTGAGGGCTACTTTTAATCACCGCAAGGACATACAAGGTGACATTAGGGCTATGAGTCTGTGTGAAGTGTTGAAAAGATCAGTAAAAGACGCAACGTTTAAATTAGACTCGGCCACAAGAGGTTCTTTCAGTCCATGGTGGACTGAAGAGTGCACGAGAAGCTATAGAAAACGGAAAGCTGCATGGAAACAACTGCTGGTCAACCAATGTCCAAAAAATTGGTGTGATTATAAATTCGCAGCAGCAGACTTCAAACGCAAAAGATGGTTATAATATGAAACGACATGAGTATCTTTCTAGGGCTAAAAACAAAAAAGCGCTCTTCAGATTTTTAAGATCTCAAAAGATGTTACCACCCGCTGAAAATATTGACTCTTCTGTTCTTTCCCCCCGTGAGCTCTCTGATTTAGTAGAAAATATTGCGAAAGGGCTCCAAGATAGATTTATGTCAACTCTACCACTGCACATTGTGAACCCAATGGCAGGCGAGGATTTCGAGGAGGTTACTTTAGATGAGCTGGCAGAGATAATAAGGCACTTATCTCCTTCGGCACCTGGACCAGACGGGATAACAAATTCAATGATAAAAGTAATATTCGAGATTTGTCCAACTGAAGTACTTAATCTGGTGAATTTTTCTTTGACAAAAGCTTGGATACCTGCGGAATGGAAGCTGTCTAAAGTGATTCCACTTCTTAAAAAGCAGGAAAAAGGATTCGCCTTGGACAATGTAAGGCCGATATCAATCACGTCAAATCTGGTTAAGCTAATTGAAAGAGTTTTGAATGCCCGGATAATGAAATATATTAATAATAACGCAATATTAAAGCCCAGTCAAATTGGTTTTAGATCCGGTTGCTCAATATGGTGTGCGCATGTTGATTTAGAGAGCCGAATACAACTGGCTCGGCGTCGGCGCCAATACTGTGCTTTAGTTACTTTAGATTTGGCTAAAGCGTACGATAGGGTTGAGCATTCAATTTTATTAAAACAGATGGAATATCACCACTTTCCCAACTACATGACTGCGTGGGTGTCGGAGTTTTTAAGAGGGAGAGAATATTACTGCTTTAAAGATGGGTACTCATCGAATAGATATAAGCAGACACGTGGCGTACCACAGGGGGCTGTCCTGTCACCAGTTTTATTTAACATTTTCTTAAGCTCCATTCCATCAGCTAAGGATATTCATTTATATGTGTACGCGGACGATATTGCTTTCTTCGCAAGTAATACCGACCTTCAATCATTATACCAGAGTCTACAAAATTATCTCAATATGATAGAAAGATGGCTTAAAAATATTCATATGACCCTGAACGTAAAGAAAAGTGTGCTCCTTGCATTCTCTTTTCTGCAGCCTATCAACATCTCGTTAATGTACAGTAATGAGCTCATTCCGCAGGCGAATTCCCTTAAATATTTGGGCATCATATATAATGACACATTAAATTGGAGAAGTCACATTGATGATGTGTACTCCAAGGCAACACGGGCCATGGGGTGGCTACGGAAGCTTGCAAACCGTAAAGCGGGTTTAAGAAGAGATGTGCTAATAATGATATATAAACTTTATGTGCGGCCCATCATGGAATTCGGATGCGTATTATTTTCTGGCAGCGCAGCCTATAAAGTGAGACCCCTAATACTGCTGGAAAGAGAAGCATTGCGTTTGTGTCTGGGTCTACCAAAGTTTGTTGCAAACAACGTGTTGTATATGGAAGCTCGCCTACCTTCTCTGCTAAATAGGTTTAAAATTCTTACTGTGCAAGCATTCTTAAAGATATACAGTTCACACCAAAGACTCTCATTTTATGCTTTCATTCAAGAACCGACTTTATTTTTCGAAACCCATTGGTCGTGACTACACACCCCGCAAATAGTATTTGCACAAGCGCTACTAAAGCAACTGAATGTAAAAATTAGACATATTCGTTCAATACACAATCTAAAGTCAATGCTTAGCATACAATTCGATGATATATTTCCTCATAACGCGAAACAATTGGCATATAGGTATTTAAATGACCAGTTAGCAGATTATCTAGCCCACCTAGAGATAAGCAATATCATAGCGACTGATGCATCTGTCTCAAAAGAAAAGGCTGGGGTTGGCATCTTCTCTCCTTCTTTGGACTGGTCCTTTTCGATTCGACTCCCAGATTATACCCCGGTATTCATGGCAGAATTATTGGCCATTGTTCTTGCCCTACGCAAATTACCCTCAAGCGAATCATTAGCAGTGATCATTACAGATTCGTTATCAGTTTGTAATGCACTTTCTGCGGCAGTAAATTCAGAGCTGATGAATACGTTTCGGCATTTAGTACCGAAAAACGTAAAAAAACTGCATTTGCTATGGGTACCAGGCCACCGCGGATTATATTTGAACGAAATGGCGGACTCTTTAGCAGCAGTATCCCTGGGGGGGCCCACCATTCCAGTTTTGCCAGATACGGCTTACATAACTGCACTAAGGTTCCGAAATGCTTGCCAAAACTGGGGAAAAGGTAATTTGGATAACTTCAAAGATTTCGAGCATTTGAGCTATTGCTGGAATAAACAGTGGTGTTTATCTCGCCAGTTAGAGGTCACTTATACCAGATTGCGCTGTGCAGTTCCACAACTAAATTATTACCTTAATAAAGCTCAGCTCAAGGCGTCACCGCTATGCATTTGGTGCAACGAAATTGAAACAATTGAACATTTCTTTTTATTCTGTCATCGTTATTCTTATCAGAGAAAAAGATTTTTAGTAGCCCCATTACAAAAGCTAGGAATACAAGTAAATTTACCAGTAATTTTATCACTTGGCGGAGCTTCATTTGGTTACTGCCACAGGGATGTATGCTCCGCTGTGTTTAACTACATCAACGCAACTAAAAGATTACCATGCTAGTGAACCACTACCTTTTCAGATCTTTAGTTTATAATTCATAGTAATGTCTTTCAAAAACAAAAGATGGTTTGACCGCTTGCTCAGCACACAATTTTGTTTTTCTGGTAGTATTATTTTACGCTACTTTTTCAGATTGGCTTCATTTTTAGTTTAGTTTCATTTAAGTATCCTGCCGCCCGGTTCTTGGCCCATCCTCCTTTGTGGGTAAGCGCCATCCATCACAGGTCATCAGCATCAGCATCTCCCGTTGGCCTGCTTGACTGTGTGCTCTCTAAGCCGTTAGTAAGACCAGCTCTCGGTGAATAAATCTTCCCCGTAACAATATGATTACGAGAGACGCCGTAGTGGAGGGCTCCGGAAATTTCGACCACCTGGGGTTCTTTAACGTGCTCCTAAATCTGAGCACACGGGCCTACAACATTTCCGCCTCCATCGGAAATGCAGCTGCCGCAGCCGAGATTCGATCCTGCGACCTGCGGGTCAGCAGCCGAGTACCTTAGCCACTAGACCACCGCACCAGGGCAACCTTGGCTACCTGGTAGCCACACCAAGCGAATGAGAATATATGGGGACAAGAGTATACTTCTAAGGCATTTGACAGATTAGATGCAGTTAATGAAGAACAGATAGGCAGGCACCCGGTCAGAAGGACAGCATCTGTTCTAGATTACTTGTAAATTCATGTGAACGAATTGAAAAATACCAATGCAAACCTCTTGATGCAATTCCCACTCCTGCCTTTTCTTCACAAACTGAAGCATCGGCTGCAACTACAATGTTTAATTCCGAACTAGCCAGAAGATCTTTCAAAATGGCATTTAGGTACCTACTGGGAAGATCTTTGAAATTCTTGGGGAATATATAGTCAAACATTACTCTAATTGTTCACGTGGTTCCTTTTAGTATCAGTGTACTACAAAGGTTCACTTGTAATGTTGACAAGTTTCTGTACGACGATGACTTGGGGTGGGGCCCCTTAATCTAGACCACTGTTGGTTTAAAAACATGTCGACTTCTTAATGAAAAAAAAAAAAACACTGAGTATCTTCAGGAAGACACGAACTGTTAGAATGTGGAACCTTGTAAGAAGAGAAGGCAGGCGTGCTTATATTTATATAAAGTATTTGCAACAAATTTAGGGAGCCCAACACATAACTGCAATAATACGCCTTATAGAAGTACCCGTGGTCGATTTTTGTAGTCGGGTCCTAGACAACACAAACACAACCTCAGAACGTTCTCAGTATGCCTCCGTGAGGATAATATGACGCCCTCAGTATGTCCTCTTATGGTACTAGAATGGCACTATTCCCGTCCCCAAACAACACAAACACAACCTCAGTATGCCTCCGGGAGGACAATACGACGCCCTCGGAATGTCCTCTAATGGTACTAGAATGGCACTAGTCCCGTCCCCTTGTCCATACACATAACAACCTCAGCACATCCTCAAAACAGCGCTTTAGGACTTTTTCAGTATCTTTTTAGAACAACGATTGCGTGGCCGGTTTCAGTATCTTTTTAAAACAACGATTGCGTGGCCGGTTCGGTACTGTGGGCAGTGATACTACTTAGGATTCACTTGTTTTCATGATATCTCCATACATCAAAAGAAAAACACCTGCGAGGTCTTGTGTATATATATAATGTACCAATCAACAGAGAGGTGACAAAGCAAACAAAGCTTGTTGAATGAAATTTATTTAACAGTAATTAACAACTGACAGCTTTGTCAGGCATTCGAGTCCACGTATAGTTTGAAAAAAAAAAGAAAAGCAGTACCAAGGTATTCAACACAGTTCAATCAATCACGTTTGTCACGTTCCTCAATAGTTTGACACAGTGTCCTCATCACCACGTGTATCATGCCCAATGCACTCACTAGTAATAGAGGCTCCGCTATGACAGCCTAGCAGTACACTCTACATGGTCTTTGACTTGACTTGCCCGAGAATCGGGCCATGTGTCAGATGCAGAAGTCGATCCTTTCACGTTGGGACGAGGCTGCTTCGAAGCACAATTGATCGCGATTGGCTGGTGTTCCAGGCTGCTTCGAACCACATCTCGCCGCGGTCGGCTGGTGACAATACATCCACGATCAGCTTGAACGTTGAGCAGCCCAGTGAACCCATCTACACGGCAATTCACCTCCCGTCGTCACCTACGACTCACACATATCTCGCTTTTAACCATGCACACAAATAACAAAGCACACGAACCTTCACTAGTTTCGTTATCACTAGAACACAGCACCATTTCTGAGACACCATTTTGACAGTCGATTGACTTGGAATGGCTTGGCTACTTGACAATACAGATAGGTCAGTAGTTGCCAGCTGCTAGTTTGTTATTGCGCGCTACAGGGGCATATAATGACTTATTTAAGGCTGTAACATTTAAGAACACACTGTTTAAAATAGACATTTTGCAATACCAGGTTCGATATCCAAGCCGATTAATTACATATGTTTTATTAAGCGGAACGCGTAATTTGAAAATTTTCTGCCAAAGAAGAAACAAACGAGGCGAAAATATACATTAACTTTATGACTGTACTAAAAAAACGTGTCGAGAAAGTTTTCACATATGAAATGCATCTACTTGGTGCGCAAAGGTTTTGAGGAATTATACCTAAGTGCTCAGTGCAATGCTTTTGTCATCCCCAAAAGATCTTTGACAGGACCTTTTCCATATACATACACCTGTACTTCGTGTTGTGCAGTCATAGAGCGCAGTAAAACATTGAAAAAATAACAATGGCGACATTACCGAACCTTGGGAGATACCTCTCGATTGTTTATAATATGAAGAAGACACACCAGATTCAGAGCAATAAAATTCTGGGGAGTTTTCGAATGGGGGCCCCAAAGAAATAGTGTCAAGGCCACTGTGCATGTGCAAAACCGAAACCGAGTTTAGGTTTTGGGTTGGGGACGCTATTTCTCGAATTGAGCGGGAGCCCCAAAAGCTTTGCGTCAGACAAACGTGGTTGCACCTATTGAAGTGGCATGAACAAGAATTGGGTTAATAAACAAAGCGCCGCAAATCCTATTCGAAAACTCTTCGCTCCTGCTAGATCTGAAGCACGGGTTTTGGGGCCCCTATTTTTTAACCCCCTTCTCTTTTTTAAAAAGGAGTGATTTTGTTAAACGTACGTGCGTAAGCGAATTTATTTGTTTAACGTGTTCCACATGCGCTTTAGGAATAAATATCTGTAGTTTAACTTCGCGGCAAGGTGTTCTGTGGGCAACCTCGCACGACGACCTCAACATTGTATCAAGCAGCCAACGTGTATTGCAGCAAGCTTAACGAAGCATTGCATGCAGCAACCACCATGTATTACAGCAAGCAGAACGAAGCATCAAAGTAAACTGTAGCCACTGGATGATAAAGGCGATCGCTATGAACCTGAGGTCTAGAAGTTTGGGTAAGTCTTGTGTTCCTTGATGAACGCACGAAGAGCAAATTGCAACCGAAGCGAGAATCGGGGGCTACGGAATTCTTTTAAAACTTTCTTCTGGTTTTCCAGAAACCAGCGACGCGATGGCGACGAACCGCGGCCCTTCGCGACAGCCATGGCGACAGCGAATCTCATTGTCGTCGCTCCAAAATTGCATGCACATGGATCCTAAAAGTTTCGTATTTGCAGGAAGCCATCGTCGGTAGTCGCGAGCAGCTTCGCGACGTTTGCCCGTTGTGTACTTATCAGCTACGATGTCTCTACACTCGCACCGCTCGTGGTGAACCCCGCTGTGGCGCACATTTGATACATTTCTGACTAGTTTTTTCGGCTGATAGACCACGGTTCGTTGCCGCAGAAGTGAATGCCAGTTACACGCGGTGAGCCTGTGTCGCACAGACAGCGTTTTTGGAGAACCTTTTTTTCTGTGTTTTGTGAACTGACCACCCTAAGCCTAGTGAGCAGCTTCGGACTGGCCTAGGGCACAGCTGCCGGCGGCCGCGCCGTGCCTGATGAACCTGTTACGCTTGGCGCGTTTCACTCCGAATCTCAAGACGCCTACTATGAAAACGACCGCGGCATGCACAAGCGTTCCAGTGAACTCCAGCGATTTCGCGACGCTATCTGACGAAAACGAGACAATGGATGCAACGCAGTCTACGTTCTCATCAGAATCGTCTACCGAACCTCGTGTCCACGGCAGCGGGCTCTTCTACCGGCACCACCGAACTTCTCGACAATGGGGTGAAAAAGAATAACGCCGTGCACTACCGACGCCAAGTGTCGCCGAACAGACTGCACGCCGAACGGGCGAGTCGGCCCCGCTATACATGGTTTCCACGTGACGTCATGCTCAGCGGCGCGCGCAGTGGCGGCCATGCTGGTGCACTACATTCGGAACCGTCGTGGTGCTATGGTGGTGCGTAGGCCAGTCCGCGCTCATTTGCTTGAGATTTCAGACAATTGTGGTGGTTTTTGTGTGCGATGCCGACTATTTTTCTTACGCAGCCATTGGACCCGACTTTATGTTCGGGTCTTACGGGGCCTGAGCGGCTTCGCTCTGCCTAAAAGGTGGAAAAGTGAGATAGCATCGATCCCTTCACACTGCATGCGACCGGGAACGCATTCTTCAAGTGACGTGAACATATTTTCAGACATTTGTTACGGATACATCAGCAGTTATCTCTCTTTTTCCACTAATTATTCGACCCTCGAGGAAATGTAGGCGTTCAAGTCCACCAAGGCGCATAATTATTTACAAGCGGTTGGGTCAAGGGTCTGTCGGCTAAACAGTTGCAAGAAGACAAGGTGCTTCTGCGTGGCGAGGCATGTTGCAGGTTGATTTATTTTATTTTTCAAAGTTAAAAAATGTTTCATCAATGAGCAAGTTATTTAGTGTGACAATCCACACAGCTATTTACTGTAACTCAATCCCAAAGTGTCATGACGAGTATTTTTTTTTCTTAAGTTTATCATATGGCAGGAGCTGTTAGTTTCTTTAGTTAGGACGCTTAACGATATATTGCGCGAAGAAAAATACGGGATTGCGTGAAAGAGATTTATATTGCTTGCCACGTAGTCGTCAACCAAAAATCTAGCTTCCGTGCACTTGTCGCGTCGAGCAATGAAGGTCTGCTTTAACTGGTCAAGCCTGTCGTGATTGCTCGTTCACTATAACACCAATAACTTGAAAGCGGCTTGCAGTTATGTCCCCAATGTTTCTTTTTACCCCGCAACACGTCATTTGCAGGCGAACCATTCACAAAGGTGGCGAGACCAGCCTCTAGGTGTATGGATCCTTTGCAAGAAACATGGGGTTGTAATTTCAAAAGCCCATTGCACGTGCATTACAGGCGCTGGGGGAAGGGGGCTTGTTCTGATGTTGCAGCTTGTCTATATGCTGCAGAAAGCGACGTGCGTATGAGAAATGTTATGAAATGCACGTCGCAGAGCAACGTTTGGCTTCCTTCCATAGTTTCGATAGTCTGTCTACAAACGTCACTCAAGTTAGCTGAGACCACGGTGTGGCTTAGACATAAATTGTCCCGCTGTTGTTGACATCGTTACCTTTGCTGGTGTAGGCGCCACAAACACGTCTCTTCTATCAGTGTGTATACATCAGCAGATCTTATCCGGGATCCCCGCCGCTTCCCGCTTAGCTCTCAGTGATGTTAGATGGTTTTGAGGGAAGAAAAAAGGTGAGTGTTCGTTAATTTTGCCCAACAAGTGTGTTTGGAACAACCAGCGACAGCGCAGATTAACCGTCGCGACGCGTCGAACGTTCCGCCAGCATTCACTTTGCACCGCCGCGGCCGCTGATTCGCTGCACCAGCATGGCGGAATGGTATCTCAGGATTCCTAGGCTTGACGTCAGTGCAAGCTATGTATACTGTTTTGATCAGGCCGCTGAATCGCAGCAACCCGAAAATGTGTATCTCGCTCCATATTGGATCACACACTATACAATCAAAAAACGGACAAATCAAAGTTTTAGGTTTACCAATAGCCAGCTGCAACAGCCCACAAAAGTGGGTACGTGGACTGCGGCAGGCATGGCCAGCCACGTTACATATGATACGTCGTCTGTCCCTCAAATACGGAGGTGTGACGACAACAAGCCTGTCGCACTCTAGCAAGAGCTGCGGCTGTTGGAAAGATTTTGTATGGTGCACCCATATACACGTTCTCTCCAACGGACATCCTAAATTTGGAATGCCTTCATCGGGCTACTCTCCATACCATCACGGGACTCCCTAAACACACTAAGATGTCCGCCCTTAAAAGCGCAGGGGGCTTGCCCCCTCTGCAAGACATCATCTGTGAAGCCCGCACTCGACACCACATCCGCCTGGAAAACACGCCACAAGGTCGTCGCCTTCTGGCCTGGGATTGTCAGCAGCATGATGATGCACCTCTTCTTAATCAGTTTTTACCCCCATGGGAAACTCCAATAGCCTCTCGCCTTCTGGCCTGGGATTGTCAGCGGCATGATGATGCACCTCTTCTTAATCAGTCTTTACCCCCATGAGAAACTCCAATAGCCTCTCGACTGTTCCGTCGCCCCATATCTCGTCACAATAATATTGCCCGCCAGTTTCTTGCCACGCAACAACTAAGGGAAGCGAGCTTAGATACCATCGACATATACACGGACGCTGCCATTACCGATGACGAAGCTGGTATAGCATGGATCAGCGCGCAGACCACCGAGAACACTGGGGCCTACAGGTTCCATCTACCAAACGGTACCCCTATGCATGCCGAACTACTTGCCACATGGGGAGCGACTGCACGCCTCCCATACACTATACAGAAACCCCTTCGTGTCTTTACCGGCTTGCACGCTGCCTACTCTGAAATATTTTGCCCAGCGTCCGAGGATGCTACAGCTGCTGCTATTCAAAGCATCATTCGTAGGCATGAAAAAGCCGATAGGCCAATAGAAATTATCTGGACGCTGGGGCATACGGGTGTGCCCAAGGGCATTATGGCGGCGCACGCCGCTGCTGCTTCCGCAGGTGGGTCGACCACCTTTTCTCTACCCCCACCCCTCAGGGTGAACCAGTATGAGCTCTTAAGTCAAATGGCTCCCTCGGTAACCACAATGCACTACGTACGTACGTCCCTGCGTCATGCTAGTCAAAAACGCATTGCGCAGGTTACCCCACCAGTCCTATTTTCCAGCAAATGTAAGCTTTCACGCTCCCAAGAAGTCTTCATTAATAAGGTCTACGCAAATTCTGCATACACACCATACTCTTTAGCGAAATGGCGACAAGCGGACATTGCGACATTGACGTGCAATCACTGCGGGCTGCGTTGCCGCGCAGACCTTCACCACTTACTGTGGCAGTGTTCTGCATTTGAAAAATGGCGAATGGCCATACAAGCTTTGCAAACCACAAATTATCGTGAAGCGTTCCTTACGGACCCGGACACGCAGTTATTATTTGCCCAATATGGAAGTCAGAGCAGCCTGATCAGAGTGGTTTAGGGGGTCCGACAAACCACAGTACTGACCCTATACCGCCTCAGTACTAGTGATGGTGAATACAATAAGTGTAAAACCTGTGACACGGTGAACTAGTAGTGTAGTTAGAAAGTCCTGCTTATCCCCACAGAGGTCCTGTGCCTCTCTCTCTTTTTTTTTTTTTTTTTTCAATAAAGGACTTTCCATCCATCCTTTGATACATTTTCGTTTTCTTACGCCAAGCTGTTCCAAATACATAAAAATCGCAAAAATTGTGCCACACTCTTCCAATACAGCCTCGAAAGCAAGAATTTCGATGCCAACCTCAGCTTCAGTGGGAAAATGGACCGACTTCACTAATAAGACGCGCGCAATCGCGTTTTTTTTTTTTTTACTTTGCAGTGTATGGTGACGAAGGCACTCATGGTTCCGCCGTGATCTCTAAAGTGTTTTAAACATACGTGACCCCCCAAAATTGAGCTGTCGTGCATTAGGCGTGCTGCTTCTACTATATAGCTAGGCTGTGTGTTCTGGTGGCACTGTCGCCTTGCGAAAACCACCGAGTCTAGTGACGAGCGTAGTGGGGTTGATTCACAGGTCTTTGTTGTGCACAAGGAGCGCGTTTGTCGGGTCGCTGTGGTTTTCATGTCGACGCTGCTGGGTGCATGCGGTCCCCTACACAAGCGCGTTTGCCGTGAGCGAGTAACTGTAAACGTGGAGTCATTTCGCTGCATGCGACGCGCCTCCTTGATGCTCTTGCGCCTGCACATGGGTTCTCAAAATAGGTTCCGTGAGCGACAGAACGCGTGCAGCCCATTCACGGTTTACGCCCATTAGCTACTAAATTATTTAGACAAGTGAGTTATCATGGCATTTAAAAAAGCCATTGCACGCGAAATCCGCGCATCGGTGTCTGCGGGTAGAGAGAAACATTTGGTTATTTGCGAAGCCGTGGTGACAGAACGCGCGTTCAAACCATTTCAAACCTTATGAACGGCCACCTCGGCGCTTTATTCTTTAATCATGACATGTCAGCGATTACATGGCACAGCTTTCATAAATGGTGATTGGCCACTGCTCCATTTTGTAATCTAAGCTCTCGACCAACGCCTCCTCTATTTAGGCATTGTCTCAACGTACGCTTTAAGAGGCGTCACTGCGTGCGTGCCGGCTCTAGTATTTCGGTCTTGTCTTGGCACCTAGAAGATCTTGGCCCATACCCACAAGGGGGATATGCCACATTGTACCTTATAATGGAAATTTTTTACACAAAGCTTGATAAAAAAAATAGAAATCAGGTAAGAACAATAATAATGTGCCTTTAAAAAAAGGTGAAAAGTGGCTAAGAATTCGATAAACCAGAATATACAAAGGAAATTAGCAAAAATGAACAAGGGGGACAAAGAATTAGATATATCTGGCAGTACCATTAGCAGCGTATCCGTCCAGTTGCCTGAATGAATTTATGTAGCGCTGACAGAATAGCACTGCGGTCCACACCCAACTGACTGGCTCCAAACGATAAAAGGGTGGGTGTATTAACTGCCAATCTAAGCATACCAATCGGTCTCTGAAGAATTATCCGGAGCAGTGAGGGTAAACGGCGGAGTGTGAGAAGAAAGTGATGTATTGTTTCCGGTTCATTACGAACTGCACATAGGTTAATGAAAATCCTGATTTGTGGAGATAAAACTGTAACCGAGGAACTATGCAGTGAAAATTGTGAGGGTCATCTCAATTTGACGGGTAAGGCATTTTTGGTGGTCCATGTGAACTACAAGTGCCGAAATTCTTCAGATTGTAGGAGCGATGTTTTGTTGATTTTTAAGATTAACAGCTGTTTGCATCGTTCGGCAGTAATAAAGGGAAACTCTGGAGCTACCAGTACCACCGGAAAATTTAGAGATGCCAAAGCGAGCGAATCAGCAATTTCATTTAGTGCGGTTCCAGCATGCTCGGGGACCCAAATAAACCGAACTTCTGATAGGCTATGCGGTACGAGAGACCAAAATATCCCGAGAAGAGGAGACTGCTTTGCGGACGTTCGATGTGTACAAACAGACAAAGCGTCCGAAATAATAATAGATTTTGATTGCTGAGAACTTAGTTTTCGAAGAGCCAATGTATTAGCCAGGAATTCAGCAAGATAAATTGGTGTGAAGGCAGGCAGTCAGAGCGCAAAAGACCAATTAAGCCGAGAAGAGGAGACTGCTTTGCGGACTTCGATGTGTACAAACAGACAAAGCGTCCGAAATAATAATAGATTTTGATTGCTGAGAACTTAGTTTTCGAAGAGCCAATGTAATAGCCAGGAATTCAGCAAGATAAATTGGTGTGAAGGCAGGCAATCAGAGCGCAAAAGACCAATTAAGCTGGTGAGAAAAAAAATACCTACCCCAGCCTTCTGAAGATTTTGTGTTGCATCCATCTCAATTACTACGTAATTGGGAAAATGACTGAGATGGTCTTGAAGGAGGCCCTCCAGAACATGCTGTGGAAGTAACTTGGCATTTTTCGGGAAAATGTAATAAAAAATCAGGTCAGCTGGCACCAAGCATAGGGTTTGGAGAGTGAAATACTGGAGGGAAACATGATTACGAAAAGGACTTGGGGTCTTTGATAACCACACTACGGGCGCTTAAAGAAAGAAACTGGATATTTGATGAAAACTGTCTGTGAACAGGAGAGTGGTGCTCCGTAGAGTTTTAAAAAAGTTGATACGGTAAGCTGTCGAAATCTTGCATCAAGTGAAATTATTCGAGCTTCCAAATAAAGCACACTATTTGCAGGCGGCCATGTGACTGTTTTCTTTCTTTTCTTCTTATGGAGTAAAACCCGCCTTTGTATGTTCGGCGATACGTCTGCATGGACATGGATTTCTTGTGGGCACTGCGCGAGTCGCGAAGCGGCAATGGCAAGTCGATGTATTATCAAAAGTTCATCGATGGTGATGACTGTAGTATTGTGCATCGGACGCGGTTGTACTATAGAATAAAGGACCAATTCAGAGAAGGGAAACTGTAGCCTTGACAATAGTAGTACGTAAGATAAGCAGCGGTGGCGCATAGAACTGCTGATGGCAACCAAGAGATAGCGCTGAATAAACAGAAAGCGGAAAACAAAATTTGTTGTTTTTGTTTTTTCGGCAGGAAGAGAAGCAATGGGCGCCCTTTTTATTCTGTACAGGGTGCGTATGCGCCTACGCAGTTGCCTCGGCTGATTCTTCATTCTATGGCTAAAGAAGAGACCGAGACTCGTGCAGGCCACAGGATTCTCGTTATCTTTCACTTGCTTGATTTGAGCGCGTCGATACGCCCAGCAGCACACCAAAGCGCCCTCGGAACACAGTACCTGTGCGCACAAATGTTGACTGCAACCGAAAGGCATTAATTGGCAGCGGGCACCAGTAAAAGCAATTCACGAACGAGTGAGTACGAGGAACAATATTTATTGACAGAAATCCAGCAACCATGTTTTAATGCAAAATAAAAAAAAAAAACTATCCTGTTAGAAGCATTATAGCGTGTTCGCAAATGGCACGGCTTTGTTTTCAGAGGAAAAACGAATGGAAAAGCACGTCTTGTTTGTAGGAACTATTATTACAAAGCAGTCGAGAAAATCAGCATGAGGTGCTTCAGTAACAGCTTCGAATTAGGCTCCTGCTTTCGCCGAGCACTTTTTATTGTACTGTGACATAGTGCGGTCAAGCTGAAGACATGAGGAAGTTGGGTTTTTCGCGAGGAAATCACAGTGGAGCAAAAGTAGAGAGAAGTGTAAGCATTTGAATACGAGCAGAATCAGTGCAAATGAAACAAATACACAACACTGACAGCGATAACAAAGTCTGAGGGAGAAATCACCAACAAAATATAGCAAATGTGCACGAATTGGCAAAAATAATCTATGTGTCATCGCCGTGCAACTTGCAGAAATCGATGCCTTCGCTGGTATGACAGTACCCGGGCATCATACAGCAGTACAGCAGCTGCAGCGGCTTACAGAAGCGAATAAAAACGGGCTCGAAAGAAAACGGTGTGCCGAGGACCACGCCAACCATCGGATGAAAACAAACTGGGCTTATGCGCGTCAGCTGCCCCCGTCAAGCCGCAGCAGCGCATCCAAAGTAGAACTCACATGGCACTGCAATCGTTAAACAAATTATGCACAACGCAGAATCGGAATGTTACCGTTCAATTATATAGAAAAGAGCACTCTTTTTCAAAAGTGGTGTCTTTCTTCGCTTTAAATTTTGAGCGTACTATGGTACCCCTAGCAGATTTTCTGTCATCCCCGAGGGCAGATTTAAACGGAGCCATTACGATTTTTTAGCTGATCGATTTTTTTCGCCCCCCTTTGGAGGTAACTCGAACTTGAGACTTTCCAAAGCCCGGTTGTACAGTGTCAATTTTTATGAAAGGGAACACGGAGACACGCGGCCTGCGCTTTGGTGGCTGCTGGCAGCGCGTTCAAGCGGGGGCGATAGCAGCCACAGTAGAGTAACTGCATAGCTCCGGCATCTTGCCTGGCTAGGAACCAGCTATGCCGTGAAGCCACCCTCTGTTTTTACAGGCAACACCCCTGCATGCTTTTTTTTTTTTTTTCCTGTTGCATATCGACATACTTGGCTTACGTCCTTCGCACACTGTTGTTGTGCGCGAAGGCCACTTTTCTGCCCGATTTACCAACAAAGTGCAATGTGAGAGCTGACTCAATAGCATGGTAAAAAAAAAAAAGAAAAAGCAACGTTCTTGCTCAGCGTGGTGCATAAAATGCACAGCGAACATTATAACTTGTTTTGTCTTGCGACATTCACCTTTCGCAAATTTTCGGAATTTTCGACTGGATTGAGCAGGATCATTCAGTATTTACGTTACGCTAGTGGAATGCGACATTCGTTCACCTTGACAGTACATGAAATTACCCGATGAGTTTCGGTGAATATAACTCAATAAAGAGTTATGCCTTGGGCTTTTAAAGTGCATAAGAGCATAACGGTGCACTCTTTACACAATTCGTGTTGTGTTACTCATGGTTGTTACTTCACTGTTCTAAAACGATTTATTTCATATGTAAAGGCGAATTCTTACCAGATATGCAGCCTACATAAAGTCAGTTGAGTTCAGCTTCAAGTTTAGCGTAGCTTTGCTGTAGAGAACTGGACTGCCACTTAAAAAACTCGGGTTTGATTCTCAGATGCCACTCGTAGGTCTTTTTAACGTAGGTTTTTCTTTTTTTTTAATTTCGTGCGATAGTAGTCACGGACACCGTTGGCGGCGAACATCTACAGGCGCCAAAATCGGCCCTTGTGATCTCAAGAGCTTTGGCTATAAAATTCAGCACATTTGACAACCACGCTCTTTTAGCTACGTCAGTGGTGAATAAATATATTTCCTTTTCATGAAGATCGGTAATCAGGCTCTGTTTAAACCGATATAAATGTGCAACAAAGAACAGCGCAGTTTTTTTTTAGCTTGTGCACTACAAACAAAGCAGCACTCAGCAGCTTGTAAAACTATTGGAACATCTTTTACGAGTTTAACCTGGTGTAAAATTCCGATGGCTGTGATGGTTGAACTGCAGACCTGGTGCGCACATAGAGCTGATCCACAGTCACCTGCAGGCATCTATAAACTGCGTTCAGAAAATGCGCAAAGGCCAGCCGGATTCGCTTTGAACTTGACTAGCGATGATTCGCACCAATGCCGCGGTGGCGTCAGAACATACAAAATTTGCCTAGTGTCAGCTTTCCACAATGCATGGTTGTTGGCGGCGCCGGCGGCATTGGAAAACAGTTACACTATTCTGGTCCCAAAGGGACCATATACAATTACTCTTCATTACACAGTGTCTTCTCGTGTCATCTCGCAGCGAGCAGAACCACCATTCGTTGCTTATATAGAACGACAAGCTTGCAACACCTCCTGCTTCAAGGTGATTACCAGCTCTCGAGTAATCGCCTTGAAGGGGGAGGGGGTCACAATTTTGCTGCTGGTTTCATATTAGCACAAATGGTTGTTTTGCTTGCCACGAGAAGGCGTGAAAAGAGACTGTGGTTCCTCTCGCTCCCACTTAAACGCGCTTCCAGCAGCCACCGAAGCACGCAGGCCACGCGCTCCCCTGTTCCCTTTAATAAAAATTGACATATACATATTTATATATACTGATGCCTGTGTATGTAGAGAGTTCTTGCTTGGCTACAGGCTGCTGCGTACTTCTTGTTAGTCGGCGGTGCCTTGTGGTTTCCGTACGATACTACAATGACCTACGATTAAAAAAAAACTGGTCAACGTGTGCCGTATTCATAACATTCATGGTTGCTTGTGTGGAGAGGCGTTATCAGTAACATTCGATCGCTTATCACTGAGTACCATTCCCGCGCTGCGATCGTGAAGGTGATCCGGAACAAGGTGTCCGAGAACGGCAGCGTGGTGCGATTTTGTTGTCTGTTAAAAGCTCTTGACCCTATCGTGTCAAGCTTTTTTTTTTTAAGCGAAGGACCACTGTTACGTAACCAGCTTTTGTGCAATCACAATTTTCAAATTTCTTTTTGAGAGTGGTGTGTTTTTCTTTTTAAATGTTTCCGTGAAACCAACTTTTCAACAAAACTTTTTTTATTAAATATTATTTCACATGTTTGTTAGGGTGGCTGGATAGGTCACGTGGTACACAAAAAAGTAGTGCAGTTTATACCTGGTAATAATCTGTTTAAGAACTTTCTTCAAAATGTATTTCACTGTAATATATGTAATATAAACCAATTAAATTATGCACAGTTGCCCCCATGCTGCTAAAAATTTGTATTTTCAAGCTCCCAGGACGACATATTAAATGCCACTAACTGCTCCCAAGGAAGGTTCTTCTGCTCCAAAATTGAAATTTCGCTGTTCCAAAAACTGCTCCCAATTTAGTCTCAGCCATCTCACCCCTGCACATAGATAATTAAAAAATACTTGGGTTGTGCCGAGCACAGGTAGTAAGAAAAAAAGTGCCGCGTGGCAGTGGTAGAAGATAGGGAGGGAGCAAGCCGAGGTGGCACGTCGAATAATAAAAAACAGAAGAGATTCAGCGGGCAAGGAGTATGTGTCGGTTAGCGAGACTGCAGCGGATGAATGTTGTAGGGCATGGAGGAATGCCTTAATGTTGTAGGGGGTGCATTTATTACGCGGGGTAAAAAAAATCTTAATTATGACGGGTGAAGTTGAGGGTGCTATTATATGCGAGTAAAGTTGGGGTTGCTATTATATGCGAGTACGTTTATTATGCGAGTAAATAGGGTATTTTGCTGGGCAATGCGAGGCTGCAAAAAATATGCGAATGCGATAGCGGGTAAATGCGATAGTTGTGTTGTTGCAGTAGCGCTCCGGTCTACACCAAACACATAGTTGCACGAATTTTTCGAAATGGTTTCGAAATGGTGTGTAGCAACATTTACGATTTAAACGCGGCTTTCGCCAAGTTTTTCTCTCCACCACCTAGCTACATGACGATGCACCTGCTAGCAGACAGATTCGTTGAACCGTTCTACACCATCTACTCCTGGTGACGTCAAGACAAGCATGGGGTTACTGTTACAACTGCTCAATCTTTCCCCATGTGCGGCCTGACGAGTCGCTTCCCGAATAAAGGAGAATGCGTCAAAGGAAAAGTAGACTGGCTGGCCACGACGGTGGGGAGGTGAGGGGTGCTGCCCATCAGCGAAGATATCGATGGGTATACTGACCCAGCAGGGAAAATGATCATAGGTATGTCTGAAAGGCATATGATTTGATCATTTGCAAGAGTACTGAAAAGTGTGAAGGGGAGATAACATGGGAGGTAGGAAGGCTGCATTCGCCGATAGATTATGCATTGATGTCTATATGGATGTATGATAGGCTCAGGGGAATACACATAGATGAATGTGGCTCCAGAAGTCTGGGTAGTGATTCCAAACGTATCAAGCTAAGCTCCGAAAGAGCAATGAAAGTGGGAAAGAGACAAGATGAGCAACTACAGGGGAAGTTTTATTCAGAACGGCAAATAGAAATAGCTACTAAATAAATTGAGAAAGTAATCACTGAGGATAATAAAACAGTGTGGATATACAGGAATATGATTGGACTGTTTGAGCTAGAGCTTGCTAAGGTACGTGATAAGTCGCCCAGGAAAAAGAGACACAAACCAAAGAGTCTGCGGGATGAGGAAGTTAAGAAAGCCATAGCAAAAGGTCGGGAAGCCTCTAGGAACACAGACATGCTAAGCAGCAGAGTGAACCAACAGATTATGTTGAAAGAAAATGGGATCTTTCTAAGCTGGAGAAAGGAAGCATCCTTTCTATCAATGAAAATATTAGAAAAAAGGGGCCGCAGTGACTGGCAGAAGTGCATAAAAAGGATAGAAAGGCAGCTGCAAATTTTTGGAACCATTTTAACTCCCTAAGTAATGAGACAAACTTAGTAAGACAGATGCTTGGGCTAGTTGGTGATTGGGAATCAACATATTTGCAGAGCGCAAGACTACGAGTAGTTATGACATAAGTACAGAAGAAGAGACAAGGAGAGAAAGAGCGCTGACTTCAACTGAAATTTTATTAGCGAAAAAGCTGGAAATATATACTGGAGGCCAATGAAATGCAAATGCTGGGTGATCTATGTATCAGCATGCCTTCGCTTCCTCTGACTAAAACAGAAATCGAGTGTCTGGCTTTGACACAATAGATTGTGAATTTGTGCTTAGGTGTGGTGTTGTATGCGTATTATGGGATGATGATTGTCTTGCTGTGATGCAATAGGTCGCACGATTGTGCGGTGATGTTCTGTCACGAGTATATATTTCTAGCGTTTTCGCTAATAAAATTTCAGTTGATGTCAGCGCTCTTTCTGTCTTTGTCTCTTCTTCTGTAGTTACGTCATGACTGCTCGTAGTCTTGCGCTGTGCAAATATGTTGAGACAAACTTAGAGCAGAGGTTTATAACTACACCTCAAGGTGTTAGGCTAGAAGGGGACGAAGCTATTGAGTATAGAAGAACAAGGGTGACAGGAAAAGTTCAACAAGGAAGTGCCTTATGCACCTTAATATACAAGGATGGATCAAGTGGCGCAGTGGCTCCACTTTCACATTTAGATTGGGAAACGGCTGGGAAGAGAGTTTCCAGTAGTACATCAACCAGCCCTTTCGGTTTTTCAATCATGCTGATAAAGGAAGTAGGTTCCAAGTCTAAGCAAAATTTGGGAGAGGCAGTGAACAAAACAACAATTGATAGTGAAGTCCCTGATGGATCGAAACTTCGCATTATGAACATGATCTGTAAAGGAAAGGGAGACAAAGCTGACGGAAACAACTGCCGTCCTATGACAGCGACATCAGTGGCTTACTGGCTGTGGATGCAGATTATAAAGGAAAGACTGCAGGCATGGATAGAGGATGAGTGAGTGCTGGGGGAACTGCAGAATCGATTTCGGAAACAAAGGAGATCGGAAGACAATCTGTACTTACTGTTGTGAGTGAAGTGTGCTAGTCAGATGATTTTCAAATTTGGCACGGAAGATGGGCTCCTGAAACTGAGTTACCTGCGCCAGTGCAGTGAACATTGGCGATTGAAAAAGAAGAGAAACTCAAGAAAATAGTTGGCAATATCCAGAGCCACCGCATAGAAAAAAGAGGAAGAATCGTGCTGGTGGTTGGAAATTTACAAATTCTACTGCCACACGCCTCGTGGCCGATTTTTCGTGGTGGGTAGAGTCATTCTTCTGGAAAGCATCATCATCAGCGGCTAGGGTGTGGCGTGGTTCTAGTGTTCAAGCTAAGACAGTGCCGCAGATGGCGTCGTCTACCGACAGCGGGAGCGAGCCGTCTGGCTACAGGCCCGAGCTTCCGAACTCACACTACGGCGGCTTCCTCGCTGGACTGTTGATGGGCGTGAACCGCTCATGAGCCGTATCTGTCTCTTCACGCGTCCAGACTACAACATAAGAACCTTATTGGTTGCCCTCGAAAGACCGTTTATACTCGTAAAGGTATCCCTCGTTAAGGAGAACAGCGTCGATATTCTGTCTCCCTGTGCCTGTCAGTTTACCTTTTGCGCATTTTTGTTTTACGTCCCAAAACCACTATATGATTATGAAAAATACCGTAGTGGAGGGCTCCGAAAAGTTACACCATCTGGTATTTTTTATGAGCTCTGACATCGCACAGCACACGAGCCTCAAGCGATTTTGCCTCCATCGAAATGCTGCAGCCGGGATCGAACCCACAACCTGCGGGTCAGTAGCCAAGCACCCTAGCCACTCTTCCACCGAGGGGGCCATTCTTGATAATAATATAAACTATGATATAATATCTGGGATTTTACGTGCCAAATCTACGATATGATATTGGCCATTTAAAGCTGCTAAGATATTTTCAACCTTCTGGAGTTCTTTAACGTGCAGTGACATCGCATAGTACACGGGCTTTTATCGCGCGAATAGGATTGCCTTGTTTGCTGCATTCATCATATTTCTTTCACTAATATGTGTCACTCAGTTATCCGCCACTAATCCAGCTAAAGTGATGCAGCCTATTTATGAGAGCATGACAAAGCACTGATCAGAAACACTCAAAAGTACCGGCGCAGATAGAGCACTGTAGCTGAAGGAAGCATTGGCAGAAACACCTGTGTCGCCGATAGCTAGCACCAAAGCCGATGCGGCGGGTGGAAAGAAAACTAGTGCTCTCACAGGCGAAGAGGAGCATTCGGCGGGCCGTATGAAAGAGGGAGATTGAGCGGGCGTGGTACTGTAAAAGGCTGGAGAGGCGCAAGGGCTCATTTTTATTTCATAGATTGGCATACCCGCTGTGCATAGCACTGCCTTGTTTGGCTTTTGGGATTTTCTGGCATACTGAACTTCATGGGTTTGTCAAAAGGGTAGCCTGGGGCCCCTTTAAAGGGAAGAAAAAGGGCATAGCAATTTTACATAGCTACTGGGGTGATGCAAGCACTGAGTAAATGGAGCAACAGCCTCCTACTAAAGCTGTGTATTATGCACATGGACTTTGCTTCACGTGTTCAAGTGGTCCTAAATCTTGTTTGCACTTATCCATGCATACCAAACGGAGCTCTAATTACTCTGTTTGATGATGTTTTATGTTTATCCGCGGTTTACTTTCTCTTTTTATTAGAACGGTCAGCGGACAAGCCAATCATTGCCGAACTGAAGAAGTCGGGCAAGCCATTTCTGCAGAATGCGTCGTGTTATGATGTTGCTGCAAAGCTCCCCAAGTGTAGAGAGTGTTGGATGACGCCGAACCAGAGGAAGAAGAAAATGCCAAACAGTCTCTGTCGCTTCTACGCATTCAGAAAGTAAGTTGGAGTGACATCGAAGCAGTGTTCAAAGAGATAAATTTTCACGTTGCTCATTTGGCACACTTTTACTTTCAGGCTACGC
This sequence comes from Rhipicephalus microplus, assembly GCF_043290135.1. Taxonomy (NCBI): domain Eukaryota; kingdom Metazoa; phylum Arthropoda; class Arachnida; order Ixodida; family Ixodidae; genus Rhipicephalus; species Rhipicephalus microplus. Next base: position 43,053,764 of record NC_134710.1, on the reverse strand, counting down.
TTTGACAAGAATGGCACTGTGCTCAGTGGTGGCTTCTCCGAACCAAGTGATGCTTCAGAAGAAGATTTAAAGCTCTGGTTGCCTCCATTGGATCATGCACCCAAAGACTTGGATGTTAACTCTGCAAAAATCATACTGTCCCATGTTGGCAACCAGTTTTGTGATCTCGTGGAGCAAGAGAGGGAAGCGCAGTTTCTATACATGGGCGAAGATAAGACCATATTGTGGAAGCGCGTTGTGCAAGGTGTGCGGGAGCTATGTGATGTCTGTGATACAACTCTCTTCAACATTCACTGGGTGTGTTGCAATTGCGGCTTTGTGGTGTGTATAGACTGCTACAAGGCAAAGAAGAATGGCACAGTGAAAGGTTGGTGATTTTTAACGTGGTTTCATGGTCTGTTATTTACACTGTTTTGCCTTTTCAGCTGAGGACACCCCCCTGAAAGACAAAAATGAGTTCCAGTGGCTCCTGTGTGCCAATCGACAGCCGCACGATCAGGATAAACTGATGATGACACAAATAATACCTAGCATGGCTTTTTGGGACGTCAGCCAGGACCTGCACCGTAGACGCCATGAGTGGAACAGCGACTGCAAGAAAAACTCCTCTAAAAGTCTCTGCAAGGTGCGTTATAACTATAATTCCTATTAAAAACAATTATCTTATAGAAATTCACTCTTGTGTTGACTACAAGAAAAGCTCCTCTTATTGGCTGTGCAAGGTGGGTTATAACAATCATTACTATTAAAAAATAGATATCTTATAAAAATTCACTCTAGTGTTGGAATACTGTGCTGTCTTTCTGCAAGTTTGGGTTTCATCTTTGAGAACATGCTTGCCTGTACTTGGTGGCCATGAAAGCAGGCAGTTCACCGCAAGGTTACAGGTTGAATCCTTGCTCAAAGGTGCTTGTTTGGGTGCATGTACTGTTGTTCATGGATAGATTACTGTTCCAGATTACTGTTCGTTTCCCAGGTGCGACTATTATTCTTTTAGGCGATTTCAACTTCCCGGACATTCAGTGGTCAGACACTTATCAGCGCTCTATGGCAACGTCATCTGAATCTACCGAATTTCTTTCGATTTGTAACGACTTTGGACTATCACAATTAGTTCAGCATCCCACACGTGTCACCTCGACTACATCATCACTTCTAGATCTCGTGTTGACGTCATCTCGAGATCTTGTGTCCCCGATAACACTGCTGCCTGGGTTAAGTGATCATGACATAATTCATTTTTCTCTATCGTTTCCACACTTGCGCTCATCCAACCGTTTTAAAATGATCAGAGATTATAACAGAGCCGACTTTAACACCATAAATACTAAATTATGCTCCTTCTTAGATACTTTTTTCCCTGCAAGTTTTGAACGCACTGCAGAAGATAACTGGAACCTATTTAGAAGTAAAATTTTGGAACTAACAAATAAATATATTCCGGTAAGAAAGGTGTACTGCAATAGTAATTCTCCCTGGTACAACCGACACTTAAATAGACTCTCTAACCGCAAGAAAAGACTGTTTAGAGCTGCGAGGACATCCCAGTCTTCGGCTCGATGGCTAGCTTACAAATCTGCAGCTGCTACCTACTTAAGTGAACTAAAAGTGGCTAAATTTACCTTTTTTAACAGAACCTTACCATCAGTGCTGCGAAAAAATCCCAAACAATTTTGGAACATTGTACGAGGTAACAAGCATAGCAACCTGTCTTTAATATCCCAAGGTAATGTAATTCCGGATCATCATTGTGCATGTTTACTTAACCGTACTTTTGCTGAAACTTTCTCTGAACCATTCAGTAGTAATGACATACTTCCTCCAAAGCCGTTTAATTTTCCCTTAATGGACATCATTGTCATTAGCTCGGAAGGAATACGGTCCATCATCAATAAACTAAAGATTTCATCTTCATGCTGCTGCGATGGTATCACCACAAAATTCTTGAAAAACACGGCAGAGTATTTTTCTCTAATCCTTAAACGAATATTCACACAGTCTCTTCTTACGGCAGTGCTTCCTAACGACTGGTTAATTAATAGGGTGGTACCTTTACATAAGTCCGGAACAACCCACGATCCAGGTAACTTTCGTCCCATCTCTCTCACATCAGTACCATGTAAAATTTTAGAACATGTCATTTACTCTCACCTTATCAAGTTTCTTCAAGACAATGATTTCTTTACACCCGCTCAGCATGGCTTCCGAAAACAATATTCGTGTGAAACACAGCTTCTACTTTTTACTAATGACTTACACATATTCCTTGACTCTGGAACAATAACTGACTGCATCTTTCTAGATTTGAGCAAAGCCTTTGATAAAGTAACACACTCCCTACTACTACATAAACTAAGCCTATTAAACATTGACTCATATGTGCTCGCTTGGATCCGTAGCTTTCTTACTAACCGCTCCCAATACGTATCGGCTATTAATTTCGACTCGTCTACTACACCAGTTTGCTCCGGAGTGCCACAGGGGTCTGTCCTTGGGCCATTGCTGTTCCTAGTTTACATTAATGACTTGCCTAACAATATTTCTTTAACAATGCGCCTATTCGCGGATGATTGTGTAATTTATCGCCAAATATCTAATAATGAAGACATCACTACCGTCCAAACAGATTTGACTAACGTGCTTAACTGGTGTAAATTATGGCAAATGGAATTAAATGTTTCGAAGTGCAAGTCTATGCGCATATCACGTAATACTACCGCATGTCCAAATTATTTCCTTAACAGCACCGTACTCAATCCCGTCCCCTCTTATAAATACCTTGGTGTCCATATTACTAACAACTTATCTTGGAAACATCATATCAACTCTGTCACATGTAAGGCAAACCGGGTTCTAGGATTCATGCGAAGAAACCTTTACATGGCCCCTGTTGATTTAAAAAAGCTTCTTTACATTCCGTACGTTCGTCCGCATTTGGAATACGCGTCATCGATATGGGACCCTGGTAATATCACTTTAGTTAATGAACTTGAGAGCATTCAGAATTGCGCTGTTAGATTTATATTATCAGATTATCGCCGTACCGCTAGCGTAACTAACATGAAATCAATTGTTAACATTCCTTTACTTGCTACACGCCGTAAGATGTCCCGTCTCGTACTCTTCCACAAAATTTACAACAACTCCCTTCTGCGTTCACTTTTAATAACCTTACCGTCATACATTTCAACTCGTACTGACCATGCGCAGAAAGTTGCTGTTCCTCGCTTCAAGACATCAACATATTCCCACTCATTCCTGCCTAAAACTTGCAAGGATTGGAACTACCTCCCACAATCAGTTGCATCCATCACCTCGCCTTGCAGTTTTAAAACATCGCTCGATAACATACTTGGTGTTGGAAATGTAAACGTTTGATTTTGTTGTTAGTTTTCTTGTATAATCTACTGGCTGTATAACATAGTTGCAGTTGATAATAGTTGCTTTCCAGTGTTTAATAATGTTGTGTCTTGTCTATGTATTCTTTTCTTTAACATTGTTCGTCAGTGCCCGCTCTCCTCTGCAATGCTGTAAAGCCCTGAGGGTACGATAAATAAATAAATAAATAAATAAATAAGACACAGGTCTTGGAGCAATCACTAATGGCCAAAAAGAGACATTTTGGCCAAGCTTTTTTTTGGGAAATTTGCACTTCTGAGCACCTCTCAAACTAATGACGCTAAGTTTGGTTGGGAAACGTGATAAAATGGGCCTTCAAAGCGCTAAGGCAGCAGTGAAATGTCCCGAAAAGAACAAAATCTGTTCAAACATTGCGCGCGCCATCAGTGTTGCAAAGGGCCGAGCGCCGCCACCTTAAAGCGAGATATGAAGCAGTTTCCCATAGTATACCGTATTTATTCGCATAATCCTCACGCTTTTTTTGTTGGAAAATTGATGCAAAGTAGGGGGGTGCGAGAATTACCCGGGGAAAACTTTCCACAAAAACGTACAGAGCGAAAAAGAAAACAAAGTGGCCGCAAATCGGGATTCTCACACCAGCAGCTTACAGCAAGCTTTAAGAATACTAATTAGAACTTACCTCAACAATAAAAGCAGAGGTTCAACACAAGGCAAGATTTATTTGAGACACAAAAAGTGCAAGCAAATAGTCGAGAATCAGAATACCATACACGAAGGTTGTGGGCGTTGCGGGCGTAGCGGTAGCGTTCGTCGCTCAACAGGAGCCCTCAAAAGGTAAGCGTAGGACGGCAGTATTGGGCTGATGGCTATTTAACAGAATTGTCCGCAGTTTCCTTCTGAAGAAATAAAGTTTACCATAAATCCCAGTTTTAGACCCACGGCAGGCCCAATACATCTTGTTGACTTTGAGCTGCCGTCACCAGTAGCGAACACAAAACTCGTAGACTCCGAAGGGCCTACCGGCGGCCCTGTTGCCATCGTTTAGTGCACGATCTATCACTTGCAACTTGAAGCAGCCGTGTAGCTTCAGTATCACCCCATAATGTGCCAAGATTACCGACACAGCATGCAAAACACGCCGCAATGCGCACTGGCCACTTCTACTAGGCTTGCATTGGATTGAATCTGTGTGCAATAGTACGCTTGATGCTTAAGAGATGACGCCAGATGGCACGTGCTATCATCATCAGTGGCTGGAACGAGCAGACGACATTATTGCGACAGTTTTCGGGGGTGCGATAATTACTCGAGGAAAAACAGAAATCGTATTTTTCTTGGGCGATGTGGGGGGTGCGAGAATTATGCGAGTGCGAGGATTACGCGAGTAAATACGGTAACTATTTGGAAAACATTGAAACCAATAGCATTTTTAAATACAGGAGGAAGAAACCTATATACATACATTACTTCATTACAGTATCTTGTAACAAAAATAATTATATTTAACACCAGTGTCTCTCGTAAAACAGTGGTCACCCTGCATCGAAATTGAATTCCAGAGCCAATTTTGAAGTTATTTTCTCCTTCTTCTAGTATTTTTCAGAGTGATGATGTAAAGTTGCTAGTTAATATTAATATGTTCTTGTGTTTTTGACCTTGATCTTGTGTTTTTGCAGCAACTCATGAGTTCCGTCAACAAGCGCTTCTCTGAGAAGGAGAGCAGTGCAGTCAATGATGAAACGGGGCGGGCTGGAAAGCGCGAAAAGCAAGCTGTGAATGACGACGCCAACACGTCCTCTGATGCAATAGGTGGCAGCCATAGCTCTGACAGCATAGGCGCTCTTCTGTCGGCCTTGGCAGATCTAACACTGCACTCCCCTAGCAAAGTTGATGACAAAAGTGATCAGCAGCAGGCGAGTGAAGCTGGTGATGATGAGAAGGGTGAAGATTTTTCTCCACTGCGTGAACTTCGCCCTACTGGTGGTAGTGCTAAAAAGAGCCAGGTGGATGAAGTAGTAGCAACAGCAGCGGAGCATTTGGTGGACAAGACAGATGAACAGCAACTGGTGCATTTCTGCCAAGGCTTCCCCAGCCCACAAAAGGGCTGTGAAGACTTGCCTGTACGTGGCAGCCTAGCCGATACCTCACTGCTTTACCCCAACGTTCCCCATTCGTGGCTCTGCGATGGAAAGTTGCTTGTACTTCATGATCCAAGGAACAAGCACAACTTGACCATATTCCAGGAGCAGTGGAAGCGAGGCCAGGTTAGTGTATGTGGTGTATTCTCTACATTGAGTATATTATTGAGCATGCTTTCTGGAGACTACTGCATACCTGGCAACTCTCCCATTTATCCCGGAGACACGTCATTGCTCGGGCATAGTTATACTTTTTCTGTAAAACTGCTCTGACCCCAATGCTTTCCAGAGATACAGCGGTATTCTTCGAACTAAACTAAAGTGATAGAGTGCCTTTGGGTGTACTTTTAATCTATGTAAAACTGCAGCCGTGTTTTGTTATTTGCAGTTAGGGATGTTTTTTTTTTCTTTTTCATCTTGATCAGGAACTTGTGATAACACAAAAAGACCCGATTTTTATTTTCTCTATTGTACTGAAAAGTGCCCACCAACCGTGCAGCTGCTGTTATGCTGCAATACTTGCTGGCGTCTTCATGCATAAAAAGTGTCATATGCATACTCTTGCTTTGCAGCGTTTTGCAGTGAACAACGCACTGTGGAGCAGTGTTTTAACTTCGTTTGTATGTATTCTTTAAGTCCTTATAATACCCTTCAATATTAATGTGCATTAATGTTCTTTGATCGTTATAAAATTTTTCGTCCTTCGAACATTTATTTTGGGAGCTGCGCATGGCTGAACACACGACGGTAGGGTTGCCCAACTACAGTAAAAGATGCGAGACTCAATGGGGGTGTGCAAATATTCATATCTCGTGAAATTTCGCAGTGTCAGTACAACTAGCAAAATCTATTTCTGTCAAAAGAACCCGCGCAGGTCTTCATGGGACACTTGTGAATGGACGGGATAACACAGCTGCTGCCGGAAAAGCGCGGGTCGAAGCTTCGTTTGAGGCCAACTGAAAACTGAACACCAAAGTATTGCCAGAGTGGGCAGATCGGCAGCAAAATTACTAGATCCTTCGGACAGAAACGCCAAAACGCATCTGGCCTTTTCTACGTCTTTATTGCCATTAATTTACTGCTGTGTTAGCCCCGTGCGTTCGACTAATAGTCTCTGTTGATGATGGTTTCGCCGTGAGTGCGGCATTTGTGGAAAATGTTAGTTTCACTTTGAATCTGCGTTCGCCGTCAAAGCATGTGCTTTCGAAAAAATGACATCCGCATTACGTCCACAGGACAAGCCTGACTGGATATCGAATATCTACTGCATTTCCGAAACCACAGCGGCGGACATTCCTTGCAGGTCGATTTGGCCACACTTACCGTAACCCAGGGTTATCCCTTGCAAGTCCCAAACAAATCCTGCAGGACACACTGTGTACATGACAGGGAGAATAAGGGATGTATTTTATTCAGGATTTTTTCTAAAAGCAGTCTCTCGTAGTTTTTTTTTTACTCTCTGAAGCTGAAATTTCGAAAGCTCAAATCATGAATAACTTTTCGTGTGCTCTTAGGTGCTAATTTAGTTCTTCTGGACATGCACTAATATTTGAAATTAGACTAAAGCAGGCACAATTTTTCACCAAAGTGCATTTTTGAGAAGAACTAATCATATTAGCACCTGTAAGCAAAAGAACACCTATGCATGATTTGAACTTCTAAAATCGCAAAACACTTAATAAATGAAATTTGACTGATGGCAACATATAATGCTAAATGTCCGCTTGTGCTAGAGAAACACTGAGCCAAGTGTATTGCATACACATTTTTTATTTAAGAACAAAGCACAAAACACATGCATTATGCACTGCGACTAGATGTTGCTTACATACATAATCGTGTTTAAGTGTACAATAAGGCGGAATTGAATATTGAAAAAATATGAATATACAAGTACCGCAGATACTACAAACGAGAAAAAAAGAAGCTGTGGTATAACAAAACAGTACATGCCATCCCATTAGATACGTGAGTATCAGCTGATTATCATATTCAGTAGGGTCGTGCACTGGCTCAGACAGCCAAGGTATTCTGGCACTTAGCCTGAGAAGGCGGGATTAAATCAGAGCTGATGTACCACATTTTGTTGGAGGCATGTTAACAACTACATTAATTTTAATCATACGCCATGATATGATTATGAGGTTGCCCTAGTGGAGGGCTCAGGCACTTTTTATAATTTGGTGGTGTTTAAGGTGTACAGATATTACACATGTGCCTTTAGCATTTTACCTCCACCCGCATGGGACAGCCTCTGTGAGGATTGCACGTAAGACCTTGAGGTTAGCAGCAAAGTGCTGTAGTCGCTACACCATCGCAGCAAACACGCTTAGTGCCATTGTGCCTACGTGCTTTCGTTGTAAAGCATCTCATACTACCCCAGGAGGTAAAAGGTAATATAAAGCCCTCCACTATGGCACCTAATTCATTATAGTTTTTGAAAGTGAAACTACAGTATATATTGTTCAAAATTATGCTCTTTGACAAAAGGTAAAGCGCAGTAATATGGCTCGGGACAGTGGGGCATGGCAGCAGCAATTTCTGCACTAAATTTGAGAAGTCTGCTAAGAATGTCACAAAAGCGGAATACTTGCACTAGAAACAAAAAAAATAAAAGGTGACCCTCCCTTGCAAGTGGTAGTACATGTAGTTGGTCACATAAAGCACGTTTTGCTTTCTGAAAGGTTGTAACCATATAAACACATTACCAATATTATAAATCTGTCAAACAACAGATCTGGTTTTGTGCAACTGTAAGAAGAGCAAGTTGATAGTTCAGCACTCTGTTCTCGTCTCTTCTATCCCCTCCTGTCGTTTGCACTGTTAAGCACTTTCTTCGTCTACCATGCAGCACCAACTAGCCCAATCAAGCCCTTTGTTAAAGAGGAAACCGATTGCAACACACAGAAACATTTAACAATCTCATAGGCAATTGCAAAAGTCAGGTATATATTAATTTGCACCACCTATCTTTACCTATCTTTCTTTACATACTATATATATATATATATATATATATAGAGAGAGAGAGAGAGAGAGAGAGAGAGAGAGTGAATCTTGTGTCTCTTACATTCTATTTTGCTTGAAACTTTTAACTACTTTCTCTCGATCATAAAAACAGCGCACGAACAGCAGATGAATGACAAGCATTTGTCTCAACAACAAACTTGTCCGACTTACTAACGTTATGCGCTTTCTCTGCAAGTGAAATGTCAAAACTACTGAGTTGAAAAGAACTCTTGTTTCTATGCCTGATTGCAGCTCACATAAGCCACCATAATAAGATCTCAACATTCAGGTGTGTAAGCTAAATATGCTGTCCAAATATGCCAGCAACAATGCAATGGGTGATAGAGAGATTTGCTTGAAGAAATAAGTGCAAAAAGAATCATACTAGGCAGGATACTAAGCAGGAAGTGCAATTTCCCTTTGCCACGTAGCTAAATGTAATTTGTAGCCAGATTATCTGAAAGCACATCTGATTTCATTCTCTTGGCCGTGTGTGGCAATCCAACCGCACCAAATTTTTTCTAACGTGTTTTCTGTAATAGCAACAAAACACAACACTTGCAGAGAGAGGTGGCCTGCTAGTACATAAATTGATCCAGACAGAAAATTACTTAAATGAATTCCAGAGCTAAAAATTTTAAATGATTTTCATCCACACGTTTGTTTGTCATTATAGAATTGTGCCCTGAAAGTTACAGCAGTTTGAGACTTAATTTGTGCAACTTTATCCACTACTTGACAGAAACAGTCCCCTTCCCCTACTTCTCTTAACCGACAAAAAGTGATATTAGGTTTTCTTACTTTTTTTTAAAACTCTTCTCCACACCTTTCTCAGTGCCAGTCATGAAAAACATTAAAATAAAAGCCTGTTAATTTGACTGCCAACGGTACCAGCAAAATTATTCGAATTAAACAAAAGCTGAATTACCCAAAGTACTAAGAACACAACAAAACAACTCTATTACAGATAGCGTTTTCATTTCCTCGATGAACACGTATATCGAGTGCCTATTTTGCATAAGAGCGATGTAAAAGTTGCCACTTTCGTCATTCAAAACAATCATTCGTGAGTGCGGCTAAAGACCGCTGTCTACAGCCAAAACGTGATCTAACCAGCACCACAACATAAGCACATGAAACACTTTTTTGCCGCAATGATAGCTGCACACTTACTATTCATCCACATGAATTCCCTACAACAGCAGAGAACACCTACTACTTGACAACAGCTGAAGATCGTGCGGAGAGCAACAATATTGTGAGCTGGCTGCGACACCTCTAACATGGCACCAAAAACAACAGGCCCATGAAACACCTGCAGGTATCCCGTTTCGGCACATTGTAAACACAGTACCACAAGTTCGAGGACGATTAACTTACCTCTGTATCCGTTATGAGACCTTTCAGAGTTCTCAACTTCCACAGTATCGCAGTACAGAAGCTAAACCACGAAACTCAGACTATGAAGGGGGTAGAAATCTTGTGCATCACTCGTGCGCATACAGCTGCTTAGAATAAAAAAGGCAAAACAACACAACTATGGCAAATTATTTTGCTAAAGTTTAGTAAATGTAAATTTCATGTTTTATTTAACAACAAAAATCTTATGAGTTAATTACTAAAAGCAAGTAACAGTTGCATTTTTTTCAATGTTTCAGGTATTGAAAGACTTATGAAATGGCGCAGTGTTTAAACAAAGTTGATGGAAATTTTTGTCATTCACCAACGCACACAGCTTTCCCGTTTCCAAGACATGAAATTTCAAATACATAATCTGTATGCTGAAAATATACCTCGTTGGTATTGTTTATTATTCATTTTTATATTTATATTTTCATCAGTTTTTTTTTTTTTGCTTCACTCGATGATCATTTACGAGTTAAGCAAAGTGTAGCTAGTTTTATTTTGTGTGCGATGGGCGCCAAGCCGCAGCCAGAATTACCAAAGCAGGTTGAGGACGCAAAATTTGTACGGAACTACATTTTTTTACGAACGTCTGAGGATATTTTTGAATATTCATTGTGTGAAATTATAAACTCAGGTAGCAATGAATGTCCAGTTGCTCTCGCTCACAGGTCCGTTAATGTCCGCGGATGTTCGGAATCCTTTCGGATGTCCAACAGATATTGTGTTTTCGTTTGGTTTTTGTTATCCTTAATTGCATATGCTGCAGTTTTGTTCGCCCCCGTTTGTTTAAAGCGAGGTTGCTTTGACTAGTTGAGCATTGGACGCGGCCCCGCCGCGGTAGTCTAGTGGCTAAGGTACTCGGCTGCTGACCCGCAGGTCGCGGGTTCGATTCCCGGCTGCAGCGGCTGCATTTCCGATGGAGGCGGAAATGTTGTAGGCCCGTGTGCTCAGATTTGGGCGCACGTTAAAGAACCCCAAGTGGTCTAAATTTCCGGAGCCCTCCACTACGGCGTCTCTCATAATCATATGGTGGTTTTGGGACGTTAAACCCCACAAATCAATCAGCATTGGACGCGCGTGAACCTTCGGAGTTCTGCTTTGTGCTCATTAGGGCGAGTTTTCTTAGAATGTGTTGTATTTTATAGATATAAATTACCTCTTTTTACGATACTGGACGTAAAAGACACTGTGGGTAGGCAGGATAAGCGCTGGTTATTAAAGGTAACTGACTGGATTCTAAGAGGAAGGAAATGGGTGAGTGGGCGGGGGACGATTAGGTGGGCAGATGAGATCGATTAGTTTCAGGTATAACGCATATCCAAGAGCTACCAGAATTGTCCAAATTGAAACTGTGATTGATAAGAAAACTGGTACATAATATCCTAATTATGAGAGACTCTTCATAGAAAAGTAAAAAGTTGCTCCCTCGTGCATGTGTCTATAGAAGGGTTCAGTTATAGAAAGAAAAATGGTTTGTTGCTGCGATGAAAGTGCATGTGCTAGTCATAATTTCAGGATTTATTGCTTTGCTTGCCGCGATCATTGCTGCTCTTTGATTCATCAACAGTAAGGCTGGTGCTATTTTAAGGTAATCTTGACATGCTAGAAGAATAAAAAAAATTACTCTTGGCCTTGCTTCTATGAAACACTGAAGTGAATGTGTTCAGCCATTCACTTTTAAACGCCTTCAAAATACACAATGAGCATGCATCTGCCACCTTGACACCGTAGAAGAAGGTTTCATTGACTTTTTGCGGTTGTGTAGTGTGGTTGGCAGCTATCGTTTTCAGCCTCGCTTTCAAGAAGCTGCTTTGAACAAATTAGTGTTAGATATAGAAAAGATTCGGTAAGTGTTAGGCTTTATAATTTCAGTATTCCTTATCGGTTATGCTTTCTATTGAAGCTTCGTAATAGTTACTATGTAGTATAGGATAAAATGCAATGTTTTGCAAAATTACATTGCTTGAAGGTAATATTCCGAATATGATAATAATGGTAATCCAAATTTGCTTTGTGCTTCTTTTGCAGCCTGTGCTGGTCACTGGTGTTTCTAAGAACTTGAATATGTCACTGTGGCACCCCGACTGTTTTTGCCGAGATTTCGGTAAAGTACGAATCGACCTGGTGAATTGCCGAAATGGCAGCATCCTTCCAAACCAGCCTATGCGGAAGTTTTGGGAAGGCTTTGAGAACTTGAGCAAGCGCATGAAAGATATAGATGGAGAATTTATGCTGCTGAAGCTGAAGGACTGGCCACCTGGTGACGACTTCAGCGACATGCTGCCCAGCAGGTTCAATGATCTCATGAAGGTGTTGCCACTACCAGAGTACACTCACCGGGATGGAGTTTTCAACTTGGTTGGGCGGCTGCCAGAATGTTTTGTTAGGCCGGACCTTGGGCCTAAGATGTACAGTGCCTATGGTACGTTCATTCCCTTTTTTTACTGCTTTGTTCTATCACCATAGTGTGTGTATGTGTGAAGCCACTGAAGAAGGGGTTTAACAGAAGACTTGGCACATTGTAAGCACAAAACGGTCCTCACTGTACCATAATTTGGAAGTAGCAGTTGGGTCTATCTGCACAAGCTTGGTACCTATATATTTTCACCCATAGTGAACACTCGTGTGCCTTGTGAGTGCAGCTTTGCTGATCAAGAAGCAAATGCTAACTGTATACGACTGTTCTCAAACCTTCCGCAAAAATGGCAGACTGCCACTTTTTTTTTTCTTTATTGAAAACAACAGGTGGGAGCACTTTCTAAGTGCATGTCACCGCTGCTTATAGCACTGCACCATGCAAAGAAAGTTCAAATGCCTGAAATAGGCAGTAACGCCAGATGCGCATCAGTTCTTGATATGACTGTCACAACCTCGCGGCGTTTGCACTGCTAGATGGCACTATGAATGTCCTGTACAGTTTCTACAGTTATGGCAATAGATGCACAGTATCTTGAAGTAAAGCATAGCCATCATAGCAAGAAGGCTGCAGCCACAGTTGCCAGATGCTACATAGCTCACAAGTGAATAATCATCACAAACAGGAACAGAAAAAGCAACTTCTTTGTTTATTTTAGGGCAGTAATATGTGAATTAGATTGATTCAGGCCTTGCAACAGTAACTCAGATTATTTCTTGTAAAATTTGGCATTTTGTGACGTCTTATCTTGCTTCCAGCTGTAACGTATCACTGATGCAGGGACATTCTGAACAAAAGCTTGTTGACAAATTGCCGTCGCAGTCTGTTCGAGATCTGTTAGTGGCCTCAAGCAAGGGAACATTACGTCCGAGAGCACAGCTGGGAGACCTCAAAACGACGTATTCCGCATGTTGAATACTGAAAGTTTCGATTTTTAGTTGTCGCCAGTACCTGACGCTTTTCTCGGACACTCCAAATTGCTGCCGTGGTGCCGTGTTGTTATTCGCTTTCACGAATTTAATGACTTTTCCTTTAAACGTGGCCGTGAACTTGCACCGCGTCCCGGTATACATAGCTTGCCGCAAGGCAAGGTCGCCACTCACTAGGAACACTGAATGAACAACAAAAGAAAAATGGCGTCGGCAGAGAACACGTCAGGTGTAGGCCTAAGGAGGCGATGTCGATAGTGATGTCCAAGAAGCATGCGACACTACTTGTTGCCAGATGATCACTCAATTTATGCCAAGAACCGGTATCTCCACCTATATTCCGCACTATACGGTATTTGTACAGTCTTGAGGGGTGGGGCAGTAGCAAAGTTGGTAAAAGTATCTTATCCTGCAAGTGATCTGCAGTGCTTCTAAAGGCCCAGTGAACCGGTCGTGTCACGAAACTGTCTCTTCAAGAATCTCTTGATCTCAGCCATTCGGTGTTACAACTCTTGTAAGAAAAAAAAAAACCCTGAAGAAATCGATTCGATCACTTTGTACTGTTGATCACTTGTTTGCACTGCCATCGAGTGAGATGTATCCGTGCAAGCTGACACCATGCTCATTAAACACTATGTGCAAATGGTTTGTTAGACAGGCGGCCAAGAAAAACACTCTTTTATAACTGTTGCGTTATTGTTGCTATCTGGGCTTCAGCTTCCCTGAGATTATTACTTCATTGCAAAAAAACAGCACGAATTGACTAGACAAGAAAGTAGTTGGACTGGTACTTGGCCCATTCGTTTGCATTATTTTGTGCCAGGAAGCTATACCAATTCAAATCCTCGAACTATTAAACTACTTCACGAATTCTACATGAATTTTACATTTTTATATTAGACTGCAAAGTCACTGAAAGTAATATTTACGCTGTACTCCTTTTAAGCAAACAATCGCAGGAAGACTTTTGTGCGAATAGAACTGTAGAGTGAGATATTGTTCTTGTCGTGGTTGTTTTATTTCGCTTTCTTTATCGAACTAGCAACTTTCAGTTGTTTTGCCCAGTGGCTTTAACTCTCATTGTTTCTGTGCTTGCAGGCTCTGCACTTTACCCAAATAAAGGCACTACCAACCTACATCTGGATGTCAGCGATGCTGTGAATGTTATGGTTTATGTTGGAATTCCCAGTGATGGGAAGTATGAAGAACACATCAATGGTACTTCTGCCAGTTTTGTTGATTAAGTGCCTGCTATACAGCGAAATCTCGTTAATTTGACCCTCGTTAATTTGGAATTTCGGTTAATTTTGTCACGGCGTCTGGTCCCATCCAAAATATACATTTTCCGATGACTGAAACTTCACATCAATTCGGATCTATTCGTCTGTTTTTTGGTTAATCCGAATGCCCGACTGCGGTCGAGTCACGACAAGGAAGCAGGAGGGGATTCAGCCTACCTTAAGGGGGGACATGCTTTTGAGAATGAACTTTCTCGTTTCTGGTCGGATGATGATGAAAATCGGCACAGACACTAACAATGGCCTCACCGTGCATCCAAAAAAATTTCGAGGCGATAGCACAAATACCTAATGAGAGACAAATTATTTTTCAATTGAACCTCGTGGAGGGGCTGGAGGATTTATAAAATGACAAAAATGGTTGGTAATTGCTGTATCCACTGCCAAATGTATGTTGAAGGGGACTGCGTTCTCAAAATAACTTATTTGTAACACTAAAACTTGTAGTTTACGTTTTCTCCAGCGACACTGCAATGAGCACACTTGCACTACAAACAAGAAACTCTATAAAAAATTCTTTAAGGAGTACAATGAAAAACTAAGATCGCAGCCTCCTGAAGCACAGTTCAAGGAGCATTACAAAATAAACGGAATCAAAATCCGTACAGTGGTTGCCCAGATATCTGCTCCACGAGCTGAGTATAATGCCATGAAAGCAGTATTGAGAAAACTGCATTTAAAGTTTCAACTTCTTTTTACGTCTCTGAAACACCTAAAGATTGTGATCTTAGGTTTGTCTTGTGATATTTGACTTTTCAGGTATCTGGTCTCTGACCAGTGTTCCTTGGTTGACCTTTTTTTTCCCCCCATAATTTCCTTTTCATGTTTTACAAAGAACAAGTATGGATTTCAAACCAAGTTCTTTGTATGAAGGAGTGGTGTGATAGGCATGACAAAAAAGATTGTAATTGAATGAGACCATATACTGAATTGATTACACATATTTCTTGTGCCTAAGTTGTAATTAGCGTAATTACGTTCTTGATTATAAGTATTCACTGAACATTTCTTTATTTAGAGAGAAGTTTATTGCATCAGAAAAATGGATCACACCATGACAGCCTATGCCTTCTTTCCAAATAACAAAGTTATGGGCAGAAAACTGGTGGCACAGGAATTTTTAGCAGTATATTTAATGACGTAAAACGGGCATATAAAAATTCTTGCCCCTGATTCATACGTGCTCTTTTGCCGCTCTAGCTGTGAAACGCATCATCATACAGCCGGTGGAGGAAACTCTAATCTACAGCAATTCATTAACCTCGGAACATTCATAGACGTTCGTGGCGATATCAAGCACGGCTCCAAGCACGTCTGAATCGCATCACAAAAGCTTATTGACAACACTCCATATGATCGTGGGGTGCGCGGCCGCGCGGACAGTGCAGCCGGCGCGTAATGCACTTGCCGGCGGCGTTCGATGACGATGTGAGAAATATGTAACTACGAAGACAAAAAATCGGCACGCACTGCACTTGGCATCGCATTTTCGAATGACGACGCGCGAAACTGCTAGCCGCTGTTCTGAGCAATCCATGGCAGTGAGGGGGGGGGGGGGGGGGGGGCTGATGAGCTTGATTGTGTTGTTCGCTGCCGATGCGTAAAATGCCCGTACGCGATTCAGAGGAGCTAGCGAGTGATGTGGTACATTACTTGCAAAGAAGCACGTCGCCAAGAGTGCGCTTGCGCGTCGCTCCTGCTCGCAGTCTCGCTGTCAGAGGAGTTAGGCCTAAAGCCGACTCCGATGACGCGCCGCACTTGTAGACCGCCGCGCGCCCGCTCGTAGTAATCTGATGGTGCATCCGGTGCGGCCACTCGTAGCAATCAGATCGTGCCGCCGCTTTCAGCTTCATTGCTTGCAAAGAAGCACGTTGCCACGAATGTGCTAGCGCGTCGTTCCTGCCCGCAGTCTCGCTGTCGGCGGAGTTAGGGCTAAAGACGACTCTGATGACGCGCGGGGCTCGTAGACTGCGCTCTCGCTCGTAGTAACATGATCGCGCATCCGCTTAGTGCTCGTAACTAAAGCGTAGTTATATCTTAAGTGATTATCAAGCCGTGAACACGTCACGAAGTGGCGATTTTCGAGAGCCATGTCCTCGCGACGCACAAGCAGCAGACGACGATCTCCCGGAGCGAGCATCGGGCCAATGGCGAGGCGAGCTGAGGCAACATGGCGGCCACAGCCAATCAAGGGCCTCAAAACGACCTTCAAACATTTGCTTTTGGCTCGCTTGTTGTTGAAGGGAGGAGCCAGCTGAGGCGAGAAAGTTAAACACGGAGAAATGCTCTTTCCGATGAGCCCAAGAAGTCGGCTCCCGGCCCAAGCATCGCGAAGCTATAATTTTTTGAAAATCGCCGTTTTCTTGCCATTTCCAGAAAAAGTTTTGCTACCTAGGTGGGTGAAACGAATTTTCCGAAGCACTTCTGCGCGGTTTTCACTGTAGATATTTTGGAACCAGATAGAAAAAGGGTTCCAGAAACTGAAAACTTGAGTTTCAAAAAATCGATTTTTTTGCCATTTTTCGCGATCCCAAAGCCGCGTCCCCCCTTAATTGACGGTGCACCTAAACAACTGGCATCGGATTGCTGCTTCTGAGATTCAAAACTTTACTTTGTCCCACATGTGGTACATCTCGCAGGCATCCCCCCCCCCCCCCAAAAAAAAAAACATGGTGGTTTGAACAACCAAAAGGGAAGGCAGTGCCGTCATTATGCAAGCATATGATGGGGACATGTTTGGGGACCAAAGGAAGAGGCTTCGAATAGTAGCGCATCCCAAGCTAGAAGAAGTGCTGTTGCGCTGGATTGCCGTTTCGGGTGATGTGCGTTTTGTCTTTGCACGGCCCCCTTATCTGCGCACAAACAGAGAAGTTCGCGGTGACCATGAACATTGACTCTTTCAATGCGTCGGAAGGCTGGTTCGAGGGCTTCAAGAAACGACACGGGCTAGTATTCTGCCACGTGTGTGGTGAAAGAAGTGTTTGACAAAAGCGTTGTGTGGGACTGGCGGTTTGGATATCCGCGCGCCTTTCTACGTACGAGCCAAATAACATTCTCAATGCTTATAAGACAGCGCTCTTCTATAAGGCTCTGCCTGACAAGACAATCGCCTATAAGGGGGACCTATGCATCAGTGAAAAACGAAGTAAAGAGCGCATGACTGTTCTTCTCGCTACTAACATGACCGGCACAGAGCGGCTGCCACTGCTGGTGATCGGGAAGGCTGCGAAGCCGAGATGTTTGAAGAATATTAAGCAGCTGCCTGTTGACTACCGGTTGAACAGAAAGGCTTGGATGACTGACGAACTCTTTCAAGCCTGGCTGCGTCAGCTCGACCGCCGCTTTGTGGCCAAAGCTCTGAAAGTTTTCCTGCTAGACAACTGTAGTGCACAGACGAAGGTGTCTGGGCTCGAGAACCTTGAATTGTTATTTCTGCCTCAGAATACAACGGCTTCGCTGCAACCGATGGACCAGGAAATCATAAAGTTCGTGAAAAGCCGCTATCGACGCAGGTACTTGAGCGTATGTTGGTCTGCATGGAGTCAGGCAAGCAGTACGAAGTAAGCCTGCTAAGCGCAATCTACATGCTGACATACCTGTGGAACAACGCACCGCCTGAAATAGTCGCAAAGTGCTTTAGGCATAGCGGCTTTGTGCACGACGCTGCTGATCCGGGGGTAGTGGCCCATGAATAAATCGTCGAAGTGCAAGACGACCGCGCTATGTGAGCATCATGCCAGGTGATGTGCCCCTGGGCGATTACTTTGCAATTGACAGCAATGTTGCCGTGGCCGACACAGTGACTGATAGCGATATCGTCGCCGAAGTCTTGGATGGCGAAGGGGAATCGGCTGACGAAGACGTACGTGATGCTGACAAGCGTCCATGCCACACTATAACGGAGGCTGCACATGCGTTGGCGGTTTTGGAGGACATATGCGTGCTTTCCTCGAACAGTGTGCGTGGACTAAGCCACCTGCAGGAACTCCGCAAAATTGTGATTCGTGAAGCAAACCGCGATCAGACGTTTTTAAGAAATATAAAAGTCTGATGGTGTATGAGATATTTTTCAAGTGTTTTGTTCGTACTCACAATAATTCGTACCATTGGTTAATTCGGGCATTCTCTCCGGCCCCCGAAGTCCGAATCAACGGGGTTTTACTGTAGTTATTGGCCACATTACTAACAAACATACCTCATACTTTTTCCAGCTGCACTGAATGCAATTGATGAAGGTGCATGTGATGCCCTGACACGAAAGAGGGTGAGAGAAAAAAATGCCAGACCAGGAGCTCTTTGGCATATCTACAATGCCCGTGATACTGACAAGATCAGAGATGTGCTTATTAAGGCAAGTCATGTCTCCATGCTTACACGATTACCACTTTGTGTATAATTTGCTTTTGTTAATGCAAAGTGTACCATGTTTAGAAGCAGCTTTTGTACCGTGCTCTACTGTTGCTTTTAGTAACAGTAGACTATAGTGGTACCACTATCATGTGCTGTAGTAGCGCAGTGGTTACAGTGCTCAACTACCGGCCCCAAAGATCACGGGTTGGATGCCAGGGCCACATTTTGATACAGCTGAATGCTGAATGCTGAAAGCTTGTGTACTGTGCGATTATTTATTTTTATTTATTTATATAATACTGCGGACAAAAAGTCCAAGCAGGGTGAGCATACATGAAACACACTAAATAATAGAATGAAACAAGGTTGCAAAGCGTTTTTTACACAATTTCTTTGCATATAAGACAGAGGGGTAAGGTGACAATACAATTCAAGGAAGTCATGGAAGAAGAGTATTTACACAAATGGTCAAGGGCGTTGAGGAAATGCTTCGTTTAAATTATTCCAATCATCTATTGTTTGTGGGAAGAAGGAGTACCGAAAAGTATCAGTCCTTGCGAAGATTGACGTTAGGGAATGAGGATAGTGGTGTCGAGTGGGTCTGCTTAACAAGGGGGATACGTATGCTGCTGTGTCTAAGGGTATCCTGTGGTTTACTATGTCTGAAAGAAACTGTAGCCGACTTTTTTTCTTAGAATTTGTAATAGTTCTATACCATTTGCCGTTAGTAATGCAGTGGGGGAGTCAGTTGACATAAATTTACTATATATGAATCGTACTGCTTTTCTTTGAATTCTTTCTAGGTTTTGAACGTTAATTTTTGTGTGAGGATACCAAACTATGGAGGCGTACTCAAGTTTAGGCCTAATTAAGGAAAAGTAGGAGAGGAGTTTAACACTAGGCGGAGCGGTCTTGAGCTTGTGGCGGAGAAGGCATAATTTACGGAAAGCGGCAGAGCAGATGTTATTTATGTGCAAATTTCAGGATAAGGTACTTGTTAACGTTAAGCCTAAGTATTTATAGGAGGCTACTTTAAGTAAAGGTGCTTCAGTTAAATTGTATGTGTAGTCTAATAGGACTTTTTTGTGCGTTATGGGGAGATACACACATTTGTTTGTATTAAGAAGCATTCCCCATTGTTCACCCCATTTTGGATACATTGTCTAAGTTAGTATTAAGATCACATTGGTCACTAATGCAGGTTACACCTCTAAACAAAACACAATCGTCAGCAAATAGACGAATATGTACCGGGGTGCTAATTAAATTGGCAATGTCATTAATGGAGACCAGAAACAGAAGGGGGCCTAGTACGCTCCCCTGCGGAACGAAAGCCAGAAGTCACAGGAAGGCAGCCCGATTGTTTTCTGCTACCTGAACATATTGGTTGTGATTGAGTAGATATGCTGAGATCCAGGAGATAAATAATTCTGGTATGCCAACTAACCGAAGCTTTATAATTAGTTTATCGTGTGGAACTGTGTCGAATGTTTCACTGTAGTCTAAGAATATTACATCAATTTGGCCGTTAGCATCAAGACAAGTTGCAAAGGTATGAACGATAGTAACCAATTATGTTGTAGTAGAAAATCTCTTTCGAAACCCATGTTGATGATTTGTTAAAACTGAGCGTTCTTCTAAGAATTCATTTAATTTATGAGCTATTATGTGTTCGATAAGCTTACAGCAAGCTGATGTTAAGGAGATCGGTCGATAATTTTGTAGTACCAGACGGTCACCTTTCTTGAATATAGGAACTATTCGTGCCGACTTCCAGTCATCTGGCTATTCTGCTGACAACAGAGAGACTCGAAAAATGACGAGTGAGTATTTTGCAACAGACTCTGCAAAGCGACGCAGAAATATGTTGATGCTATTATCGGGACCGCAAGAAGTCTTAGTCTTTGAGTTCAACAACCTAGCAACGACACCAGAATAAGAAATAAAGTTTACATTTGCAGCATTGTCCGCATTTATGACAGATGGGGAAGCACTAGGAGTAGAAAATACACTATGAAAATACTCATTGAGGTGTTGAGCATGGGCAGCCTGATTAGATACCATTGAACCATTGACAAAAACCTGTGATATGGGTTTCTTTCTTTCGCTAATATAGTTCCAGAACTTCATTGGATCGTTCTTTATGAAGTTTGCGAGGAAATGAGCACGCTTGCATCAGCCGAGCTTGAACCTTTTCACTATGTTGAATTTTTTCCCGCCTGCCAGTAGTGTCAGTAGCTGGGATGCAGCATATGAGTGAGGTTGTGTGTAGTGCTCCAATCTGTTTTTTATTGCAAGAAAAATGACAAAGCTGCGTGAGCGGCACCCTGCATCAAATTTTGCCAGAAACTGGGCGACAGCCAAGTGCAAACCATTCAGGAAACCATTCGGAAGAGCAAGATGGCTTTACGTGACGTCGCCACGAGCCGTTCTTAGATAAAGGAGAGGTACAACCGTTTTAAAGATGGGTGCACCGTCGTGTGACTTTCCGGGAAATTGTGGAAGAGGTGGGCATCAGCACTTTCTCTGAACATTCCATTATGAATGAAGATTTGGCCATGAAGAGACTTTCAGCAAAACTCGTGCCAAAACTCCTCACGATAGAGCAAAAGCAACTTCGTGTTGAAGTATTGCAGGACATGCGGCATTTCACAAGCAGTGACCCTAAATTCATGAACACCATTATCACTGGTGACGAGGCTTGGTGTATGGGTATGACCCGAAAACCAAATCCCAGCCCTTGCAGTGGAAGCATTCCACGTCGCCAGAACTACAGGAGCTCCACCAAGTGCGCAGCAACTTGAAAGTGGTGGCTTTCTGAAAGTGGTGACTTGATAGTGGTGGCTTGAAAGTGGTGGCTTGAAAGTGGTAACCTGAAAGTGGCTTTCTGTGACTTCTGCGGTGTGGTAATCCATGAGTACACACCACAGGATCAATCCCCAAAGAGTATTACAGGGACGTCCTCCATCGCCAATGTGATGCTGTGCGGCGCAAGAGACCCGAGTTTTGGTCAACAGGAAACTAGCGCATCTATCACGACAACGCTCCTGCACATTCCTCACACTTGGTTCAGACTTTTTTGGCGAAAGACTCCTGTAGTTCAGCAAGCTATGTACTATGGTTCCTTGTGACTTCTGGCTGTTTCGCATACTCAAGAGGGCATTGAAAGAAGAGCCATTTCAGACAAGAGAGGACATTATGGCTGCTACGACAGACGAGATAAACTTCATTTCGAAAGAGGCTTTGTCAGAACGCTTCCAACAATGGCAGCAATACTGGCAGAAGTGTGTGGAGACCCAAAGGGACTACTCTCAGGGAGATTAGGTTTCAAATGCTCCAAATTATGCCAGTTTTTATTTTCTCCTACCCTAACGGACCTCATATAATAAAAAAGAATGGTGTGGCCGGTGCTACCGCATTTGTAAACACTTAAGCACAAAAAAAAACCAACATCGTTTGCAGTTCATTCCACTTGCCCGCAATTATGTCTTCCTCAATGTCGGCCAACGTCGTGCTGTTGCTGTACACAGATGACAGTGTCAGTGCTCACATCAACTTCGATCATCTTGGCTGCGTAGGCACTTCCTCTTCGATCTCCATGTCGGAGTTATCGAAATACTCCGTAACTTGAATGATTTCGACGTCAGTCAATTCCGCGCACAGCACAAGGTTTTTGTCAGTGTCAGTGAAGCCCTGGAATTGAACCATCGCTGCAATCAAAACTTCGATAGCACGCAGATCACCGAAGGCAACATTCGCGGGTTGAAGTTTGTTGCACAGGCTGTCCTCTACGTACAAGATCCGGTATGAAGCTCGCGTGGCAAAAGGTTTTGGAGGCTCTGTTGTGTAACCACCTTCCTTGAGTCTGCAAGCACGCCAATGGTCAACTGCGTAGTTTTTCACACTGGACCACAGCGCCACAGAAAACAGCACTACCGTAAAAGGACCATGCAACTGTGGCCACAGTCTTGACTAAGCGTAGCTGAAGTTACGACTAGCAATGAATTGGCGTGCGCTGAATCGCGGCATTTACAGTTTTGAGGGTTTCGAAAGTGTGGCAGCTGTGGTGTTTCAGTTTAGTTTTTATGGTTGCCAGATTCTGTTTCATGTGAAGTGTTTTCGCCCTCAGGGGCCGCTAGCCTGTGTATATATGCGCGGCATTGTACAAAATGAAAAAAGAGTTTCTGCTTGGCTACTGGCTGCTGCGTACTTCTTGTCGGCCGGTGCTTCAGCGCCGTGTCCTGTTTTCTCCTTGTGGCGGACGCATCGCACAATACTACATGGAATAATTTCTTTAGTGGGATAATGGGATAGATCGGATAATTTCTTTAGGGGCTGCCTGTAACTTGTCCTTATTTAGGCAAGCAGCAACTGAAGAAATTCTCTTCTTCTGGTGCCTGTGCTAGTGGAAGCTGGGCAGGCAGCCAAGATAATGCGTCCGCTACAACATTATCGGCACCTTTGCAATATTGTACAGGAATGTTATAGTATAATAGCCGGGCGCACCATAGAGGAATTCGCAAGGGGCGTCGCCCCAACGCGCCAGCTGACAGAAGAGTAGGTCAGTTCATAATGGTGGTCAGTTCATAATGTAAAATGCGGACCCTAAAGATAGACATGCCATTTTCCTACCACAAACAAACAAGCAAGAGCTTCGCGCTCCCCTGCTGAATACCGGTGTTCCGCCGGGGACAATGTTCTATATGCAAAAGCAACAGTTAGCAGCTGATCTCCTCTCTGTTGTTGAAGCACTGCTGTGTTGCCGACATTGAATGCATCAGTGATAACCACCACCGCAAGATTCTTATAAATATTTATGATTGGGCGGTGAGCAAATAGTTCTTTAACCTGGTTGAAATTGGCATTGTCCTCAGCGGACCAGTTAAAACTCTTACCTTGCCGTAGCATGCGGCACAGAGGCTCAACAACATCAGCATAATGTGGTAGGAATTTTGTGTTATATCCAACTAACCCCAAGAAGGATTGGAGTGCTTCAACATCAGTAGGAACAGGGGCATCAAGAATGGCAGCGACCTTAAACTCAACTGGCGATAACTCGCGAGCACTTATGTTGAGACCTAAGGATGCGATTTCAGTAGCAGCAAATACACACTTGTCATTAAGCGTCTTGCCACAGGAATCTATTTTAGACAAGACACCTTTCAAGCGCACATCATGTTCTTCCCGATTACGGCCCCAAACTAAGATATTCTCTAAGTAACAGACAACACCTGGGCACCCCTTCAGTACATCGCTCATCATTTTTTGGAAAATAGCTGTAGCAGATGCCAGCCCGAAGCACACTATGCGAAATCTGTAAAGCCCTTGATGCGTTACAAAAGTAGTAAGGTCTCGACTCTCCTCCTCTAACTCAACTTGCTGGTATGCGGATGCAAGATCAAGTTTAGAAAAAAATTTAGCACCTGTTAACTGTTGTAAAAGTTCCTCGATGTAGAGGGAACCCGTCCACTACAATGGAATTGTCCTTCTTGCGGACGACGACCAAGGGAGACACCCAGTCCGAAGCATTCACTTTCTCAATGAAGCCAGTCGACTCTATTTCTTGCAGCTCATCTGCAAATTTCGCCTCAGCAAGAAGGGAAGACGACGCAGTTTAGCCGCCACTGGCTGCACACCTGGTCGACGCTTGACACGGTGAATGTAATTCCGGATGGTGCCGATGTCGGACGAAAACAGGTGGTGATACTCTGGTGGCGCATTCTACGGAATCGCGGAGGAGTCGACGAGAGAACAAGTGAGGGTCTCACCTCTGATGATTATTTTCAGAGCTCGCATGGTATCTAATCCCAGGAGTGAGGTGCCTTTGTCCGTGACGTAGAAGGGAATCGTGGCGCAGTTGCCGTTGTACGAGACTGTTGCCTTGAAGTAGCCATGATTATTTATGGCTTGCTCTGAGTAATTCTGTAGAACGAGGTGCAAAGGTAGCAACTTGATATGCGAAAAGTTCCTTGTATAATCTTGGACATTGAGTAATGACACAGCTGCCCCAGTGTCGATAAGCATGTTGAAGGTGGATCCATTCATCCGTACAGGAGATTCACTTTCTCAATGAAGCTAGACTTGCGCTCCAGATAACTGTAGCAACGCGCGGTCGGCGCGCTCCTCTTCTCTTGCCCCGTCGAGCGCCTTCTGTAGTGTGAAGTCCTTGCCCATCTTGAAAAAAAGTTCTTTGTAGGTGCGGCGACGCGATGCCAGAGACGATCTGGTCAAAAGCGAGGATATCGCCCGCCACGCCGAATCCAGAAAGCTTGGCTACTCAGCGTACTTCCTGTATAAATTCTACCTCGAGGAGCAGCGCCTTCTTGGGCTCCGGCTTGGCGTTCCTGGCAGCGGTGCCGGTGTAAACCCGTAATCACAGGGCCCCATTGCCTCCATGGAATAGGCGGCACACTGGGGCACTGAAGGAATGGAGGCGGAGAGATAGCCACATCCCTGCTTGGCTACCAGCTTCTGGGTACCTCATGTCGGCCGGCCATGTGTTCTCTGTGTGCCGCCGCACAACACTACAGCAGCCATGGCCAATGCCTTTGTTACTAGATGCCTGGTGCATGGTCTGGAAGCTCGGTTCGCACCCTCTCCCTCTTTTCTCCGTGGAAAGGCGACGAGCGCCATGAATGGTGAACGCCTGCAAGAGAGATCATGTGGTGGTGCCCCTGAAATTGCCATTGCACTTGTTACTATGTGGAAAGTGCCACCAGCACCATGCTAGCAAGCACCCTGCATTTCTGCTGCAGTAGAAAGTCATTAAGGCAATGAGTGCCGCCTCGAATATTTGAGAACTGAATGGAACTGCGCTACAATGTGAAAGCGAACGACAAGGTGGGCATCTAGTCAAGGAGACATTGCTGCACTGTGGTGTTTCGAGGCTTTGAAAACAACCAATATGGTGGCACGGTAGGAGCTTCAAGACCGCAACAAGTGCGAAAATCGCACGTTTTAATACATTGACATTATGGGGGAACTAGACGGTGCCACAGATGAGTTGAAGAAATTGGGAATGTTTGGAATTTCGGGCGTCAGAAAAATCAAACGTCGAGTGTAATCATATTGTGGTTTTGACTAGTAAAACCCCAGATATTATTAATGGCATTGCTGCATTCAGTCAAAGTTTGATGCGATAAAATTTTAAATGCAACGAAGCACATCTACTCTGTTAAAGCGGCTTCTATTGGGCAAAATCTTCACGCATCGCGTGCACACACATGGTCCATTGCAATAATGAAAGGTTGACATAGTTCCAAGAAAGGATCTTTTGCACGTAAACTTTTTCATGGAAGCGTTGCCAGCAGACACCGAGAAACATTATTTAGCATTTATGGGAGTGCACAGTCATGTCGGCCAAAGCTAAAAAGTCTGGCCGACCATTATTCAGGAGTTCACCGCGATGCATATATGATTTTACTTGTAGTTTCAGATATGATAACTCTGGACATACATGCTAGTTCGGCTTTATTGCCACAATGCCATCAAAATAAGTGTGTGTGCAAGCACATATGTGTTCACGTACGTGCATGTGTTCACCCTGATGCACTTGTTGATTCATGTAGTCGTCGTAGCTAAAAGGTGTTGTTGTGCAATATAAGAAACACATGTGTGATGGGTGAGTTCAAACTTGTGTGTAAATATGTTGCAGATATGCAAGCACGGCATTGCATAAGTTCACTTTGGCCTGTGTCTGGTGTACACTTTAGATAGTCTTTTCACAGAGAGGAGGGGCATAATCTAAAACCGGTGCATTTTCTTCTGTCTCCCTCTCTCCATCATGTATCTGGCCATCCATTGTTATGTATATCACAATGCTCGAGGGGTTAATTAAAAATCGAATTGGCGAATGAGAACCGGTTGACAAACTGCCGCTACACTTTGTTAGGCTGTAACAGCTATCCCAAGTGTAAAAGACTGGCAGCAGAGACTTGTCAAGTGCACCTTTCTTCTATGTTACTTTGCATGCCACACTTTCTCGTACAGGTAATCTTTAATAGGTAGTGCCTGTACTTGTACCCATTTGTTCGTCACACCAATACTGATTCTGCGTCATTGCTTATACACTTATTCATTTGCACTTAAGAGGAACAATGTCAAAGCTGATGGTTTATGCAGAAGGAGTTTTGCCAAGAATTTTTGTGTAACATCAACATCCCTGATTCCCATTTCCTGCAAGAGCACATGAGTTGGATGGAACGCTTCCGGCTAGCGAAATCGAAGTGCTTGTCATTTCGAGATTAGTGGGCTAGCACTTTCTAAGCAATATGGCTGAGAGGTATGAGGAACACTCCTCTAGCATTGGTTCAGCGGCACATACTTTGTCGACATAAAATTTTGAGGCAGCGTTATAATAACTGCATGATTTTTATCCCAGTGGGTCGTTAAAGCTACCTGAATATGTTTGCTCGTCATGATGCATCCTAAGTACTCATCCAAAACAAAGTGACAATAATGCTACCAAAAACTTGTGCACTTTCCGTGTATCATAAATGGCGGCAGCTCATGCCAAAGTTAACATACTCCATGCCGTGCTTCCATATCTGCAACATTTTTATTTTCATTTTCTCATTGTGTTGCTTCTACGCACTAGTTTGTACTCACATCCGTTACTTATTCTGCGCACCGGTAAGAGGCCACAACCTTTTAAATACAATGACGACATAAATCAACAAGGGGCATTGGTATTTGTGTCATTCAATATATATTGCGACGTTCTGAGCGGAACCAGATGATCTATTAGTAATTATAGACTTGCGTTGAACTTGGAGAATCACTGAATGACTCAAAAAAAAAAACACGGTCATTTTGAATATTAGTGCAGACACTTGACATGCAGCCGGCCAATGGTGTTCGCAATAGTTTGGCTCCACTTTAGTTTTCACCTAACACTTGAAGAGTCTTTGAAAAAGTTAACATCACTGCATACTTTCAGAATTCCACAAGGCCAGCTTTAATAAAACTTACTAACCAATTATCCATTTACGAGCTCTGCTTAAAAACTGCAGTGAAATTTTACTCGCCTCCTATGTCTATCGTCAGCACCGTTGCGTTAACTTCTCGTGGGCCGCCGCGACTTTTCGTTTCAGTTTTTTTGAAGCTGACAACATAGCGATTGTTTAACATGCTGACAGAACAAAAAGCCTGGGACAGAGGGACGTACGGGAAGACAGTCGTACCTCCCTCTGTCCGAATCTTTTTGTGCAGTCAGCATTTTGAACAGTAGGCATCATTTAGGTCAAAACCAAGTTCTCGTAAAGCTTAGCGATTGCAGTGGAACCTCGGCTATCTGACTCTCAGGGGACCAGGCAAAGCCTTCGTATAATTGAAAACTAAGAATATAGAAAATGACGCTCACGCTTTCTCAAAAAACGGGTACAGACTGCCTGAATAAGCCCACGGAATGACCTTGTGCCTTTGCATGGAAGGTCGATTATTGATTCTTTCTAGTGGCAGCTAATGGCAGCATTACTCAGTTGAAAGAGGTGTGATCGACTCTTTATTCTTAACCATAAAAAATTTATTCCTTTGCGCATATTTCTAGTGATTGCTTGTGTGGCAGAACGAAACCGATACCGCTTTTCCAACAGCCTTCCATCAAGAGTTCGGCACAGTGTCATCGCTATCACATAATGGGGACGGACCACGAGTTTGTGTAGAACGCATTCAAGCATGACTGAGTTGTGCGCGTTGTAAATTTGTTGCGTAGCAAAGTGCAACTACTAGTGTATCTCACTATTGAAACGTTGACATGAAGTGAAAGTAAGTTTGCACGATGAAAACAGTTGTGTCACCCCCTTATTCGTGTGCAAGCCTATGACTGTGAGTGCGACAAAGGCTGGTGTTCAGCTGTATGTTGACCAGAAAAAGTTTCCACACACTGAAAACCTCAAAATATCAGTTTTTGGTTCTCGACCGGTTGAAGCTACTCTGTGTGGATACAGCTAGACTAGGTAAGGACCTCGGGTTTGTACCCTCATGATCGTGGTGTATATAAAGCACATGAGCTTCCAGGACACTAAATTCTCCAGCAGCAGAACATGTTAACACACTTTTGTGTAAATATCACACTGTGAGATACCATAAATGTTTTATTATTGGTGGTAGTTCTTTTGTTGCTGTTCAGCATAAATATAAGCTACATGTTTACGCTAAACATTTATATTAGCCTTGTGTGCAACAAGCCTCAATTGGTTCGCATGCAGAGGTGTTATGTGGGGCACATCAAACAGAAATTTTGACTTTGCATGCTCATGAGCTGCAAGCGATGTACACCTGTTGCTTTGCTTGGTCAACGTCTTCTTCATTTCTGTGACATCCAGTGGAAATGCCTGTTTCTCACTGGGAGCGGTCTGTCTACCTTATTTTACAAAGTGGCC
Source organism: Rhipicephalus microplus (assembly GCF_043290135.1). NCBI lineage: Eukaryota > Metazoa > Arthropoda > Arachnida > Ixodida > Ixodidae > Rhipicephalus > Rhipicephalus microplus. The sequence goes on along the minus strand of NC_134710.1, from coordinate 43,024,475 downwards.
ATGTTGCACACTACATGATATGTAGCACTGCTTGCATCATACGTGCTTCCGAGAATTTTACCCCGGAGATGTGATTATCATGTTTCCCACTCCAATTTCATAAGTCTGTCTGATTTGTTCCATCGCGCCCCTTTCTTTGTGGCTTAGTTCAAAGCATTGCCGCCGCCGCATCACAGCACAGTGCATGCAGTAGCGTTGCTGTGACGCTTCCCCTTTGGCTGCCCTCAAAGTGCCACAATCGGTGACATGCTATCTTAAAGCACCGTATCTTTTAGAAAGGCAGCCTGACTGCCAATAACGTGAACACGAGGAATGCGAGAAGCCGCCCCACGGATTTGTACACAACTGATCAAAAAACTACTTTATAATAATACTGTTATGAAGGCTAGGTGGTGTGCGAGAGTGGGATAGGGCTAGAGGAGATGGTGGTGTATAACTGGATCAGGAGCATCTGGCTGGAATTGATTAAAAAATAGAGGAAGCGTTGGTTTGGTCTAGCAAGTAAACTGCAAAAAGAACCAAACTGACTTTGAAATTGTGGTTTTGTGACATTGGGGGGGGGGGGGGGGGGAGGGTACATTTACCACTGGGAACTACTCTCACCATAATTGTGAACATATTCGATCGCAATTGGTGTAATATGATATGACGCAGGCCAAGTGAATTGTCTGGACAACTGAAGTGACATTAGAACTAGTGCAGTGATGAAAGTGCTCCTCCGATTCACCTTTTCCACAATGCCACGGCGCGTGTGCTCTTCCCCAGCGGAAAAGTCTAGTAACAACTGGTCTTCGAGGTCTTCGTTCTAGCAATGCCATTATCCCAGCCCCTACCAAAAACGCCAGATGACACCACAGGAAAATGGAAAAGGCGGATTGGTCCAAACTGCTCCAGAATAAGAATGCTGTTCCATACAGTAACTTTAAAGACGATATTCTTTCTTGGTGACCTTTGATGCAAAATTTTGGTCTGTCTGTCTGTACATTTGTCTGTTTTTTCACTCTTTACGGCATCGGGTACTTGAAATGGCCGACCCCATTCACAGCCCCCACCTATGTTGCTCAAGGTTGAGCGTTCATGCTTGTGCAATTGTCAATAAAAAAGCAATTATTGTGCATGTCTTGGGCACCATAACAACAAGTATATATTCTGCATGTGCGTTTCTGACTATAAAAGGCATACATAAGTAATTTTAAGGACCGTAGCGCTTATCACGCTGCGCTGACCATGCAACGTTTGCAACGAAAAGCGAGTGTTTCCAACGCTTTGCGAAAATGAAACGGTGGGGGCACCTACTTGTCACCTTGCGTTCTACACCTTATCACCTCTGAGATGGGCAAGGACACCCGTCTCAGAGCCACTCGTTTTGTTTTCCAAGACAACTGCCAGATAACGCTTATGTCTCATGTGTGATGTGACTTGATGCGCTCGTTTGCCTCCGCTGCACGCTCGAGGCACTCTTATTAACGCAGCGCCTCCTGTGAACTTCTACGAGCTCGTTCGCCTCCGCTGCACGCTCTTAACGCAGCGCCTCCTGTGAACTTCTACGGTTTGACTTTCTCATAAGTCCTAAAGAAACTGCAAAAATCAGTGTACTACCATTTCAGTGTGCTACTAGTGTGCAGCTCGTTTAAATGAACCAACTCGCCCAACAAGTCAATCTGCTTTGCAGCATTATTGACTCTGATCTCATTTGTGCCACAAGAACTGGCATATTAAGCATATAGCTCATTTGGCTGTGTTTTGCTTGACATGAAGGCTAGTGTGGTGAAGTGTTAAAATGTGCAGGAGTGCCTCATCTCATATCGATTATCTGCTGCTTATTTAAGAACAGTAAATTGGTACGGTGGTCACTTCTAAAATTTGGCACTTAACATTTCTTGTTAGATTTGATTTCTGCCACAAGTACAAGTATTTTAATTTATAGGCCATTTCACAGCACAGTTTTGACAACTCCCCACAACTCCCCATTGTTTGCTTCATGAAAATCACATGTATTGTTGTTTGTTAAATATACTTCATAATAAATGCTAATATTTGAGTGTTTTGGTCAATGCAATGAATTCTAATTATTGTTTGGCAAATTTAATATCTGCTTGCGAAACATCAATAGCTTCTTCAAACTAGCATTTTTTTCTGCTCCGAAAGCACTTATGGCTGCTCCGAAGCAGTACTGTTCTTTCTCCAAAGTTTGCTTGAAAGTGCTCATGGTGTGAGAGCAGGGGTCGATGTTATTTCAAACTCATCGCTGCGAGATACATACACAATGACAGTGGCCATGTGCGTCATTGGCTGCATTATGCTCACTAATTGAGCTGTAAAACTGCCAAGGTGGTATATAAGTTACGATGTGGCACTAAGAACTTCGATGCAGCTGAGCACTGCACATTACAGTGCTTCCACCAACTTGACTGATCTGGTGTAAATATGAGACGTTCTCATTGTACTCATCATTAATGTAAATGGGACTACGCACGCAGTACCAAATTGAAGATTTCAAGCGAGACAAACTGGCTGTTATTTTCTGACAGTGCCAAGCATACACATGATTGCAGAACTCTTGTAAGCACCTCAATATTCATGTCGTAAAAAAGTGGCCGTTCACCATAGACCCAAGGACTTGAGCAGCAAATGGCATGGCCCTCAACCGCCTGCTTTGTACCGCAAAGGTGGTCGATCAAGCGTTATCCTTGGGGTATATTCATAACGAAACTGTTTTTCAATGTCTAGAAGTTCGAAAGCTTCAGTGCAACCAGTGCTCAAGCCTGCACATGTGGCAGTGTCAAGACAACTGTGCATGCAAATGTGCTGAGAGTGCAGTTTGGTAAATTTCAACTGCTCATGAAGGCCACCTTGCTTATGGTACAGGTGGCACTGGAGCGTGGCGAGAAGCTGGAGCCCCATCGTGATCCCATCCATGACCAGAGCTGGTATCTGGATCACGAGCTCCGCGAGCACCTTTTTCGTGAATATGCCGTTAAGGGATACGCTGTTGCCCAGTGTCTTGGAGACGCAGTCTTCATACCAGCAGGTGCCCCACACCAGGTGTGTTATCATTCTTAGCTCTTAAATTGTCAATTGTGGATATGGTTACATGTTTTGTGAGCAGATCATTACTCTTAAGTGTGCACTTGGCAATGGCTAGAACACGATGAAGTTGCAAGCTTCGTTTACCTTTAATGTAGGTGGCATGATGACATCCTGTCTGATAAATATTCACGCTATCGTAATGCTTCTGGAATTTTGCATTTGTCTAGGTATTTCATTGAATAGAGAATTCATGAAAATTTCTCCCACCTGAAAATATTCTGGGTAGGAAATGCACCTAATAAACACTTAAAATGCATAAAATTGTAAGTGTAGCTGCACCTGTGCACAAATTCACGTGCATGGGGAATGTAAGGAAATGATAGGGCAGTTTAATTGAACGTGGAGACCTAAGGTGGAGCAAATGCTAATGGGGACTTCATTGCTTGCTCAATCAATTGAGGATACAGTCAAGCTCCGCTTCAATGAACTCCACTTCAACGAACATTTGTGCATTCTCCCCGCCCCCATTCTATAAGCCTAATGTATTTAAACTTCCTCCACAACGAAGATCTTTTTTATTGTTCCTGTGGTTCATTGAAATTTTCCTGGGACACGAGTTACTCGACCAGCCACAAATTAAACCACGCTAACTAATAATTGAAGCGACTAAATCGGATAAAAAAAAAGAAAACATGACAAGGGCTGTCCTTACATTTCCTTTTTTTCTTGTGCTGTTTTTAACTAGCATTTCTTATTAGCTTGCTCACATTCAGAGTCTATATTAAGTGTTTTCTTGGTTATTTGACAGCTAAAACGATCATAAATTCACCAAATCTGACCTAAACTCACGTGACCCGCCAAAAGCACCAATGCCAATGACATTTCTGGTGCCATTAAAAAAAAGGAAAGTAAACAAAGAACTACCTGTGTACCAGTTGTTTTTTCCACCCGTACTCCTTGGTTTTACGAATCTCCCAAATTTGAAGATCGCCAGCTTGGCAGAGCCACGTTTGAATTGTCAGAGTATGTCAAATGATTCGACAGACGCGGCGAATGTTAATGTGGACTTCATTGTTTTCTCAGTGGGAGTGAATGTGGCAAAACTTGCCAGAATTTTCCTTGCTTTGGTGGCCTCAAAAACACACCACGAGGCTGACGCGGAAAAATCGGTCCGAGGCCAGTTTTCCCGTCATGCAATAGCCTATTGCCTTTTTGCTTCACGGCTTTGGCTTTGCCAGCTGCTCTATCTCTCAAACCACCTGAAGTAAACAACGAGCTGCTGATTCAGCATGGCGGCAAAGGCATCGCCGGTGGATTGCTATCGCGAACTACCCGCGCGGCACGTCAGTTCACGGCCTTGACAAGGACGCGTTCATTACGATCACTGATGACACCGGAAATAGAAGAAAGTGCAGCAGCAGCGAGTCGGCATGCTCCAACGTGTCTTGCTTTTGCACTGCCGGCTGAATCCGGCATTGTCACTGTGTCCGCCTCGTGTCATTTCTTCTGGCGTATTTTCTGAAATAATATTAGTAAAGGTGTAACCTGTTTCTTTTCATTGCCTTGCATGCGTAGTTAGAACTCCGTACGAATTTTAGTGCCCAAGAAATTGGCAAAATGGAATGAATCCTCAAGCGGTAATGGCGGCGGCGGAGGTGGCATGTATACGAGGGCAGAGCGAATGTGAACATTTTTTACGGGTGCAGATGTGGTTTTCCGGGCCGCTCCGGCAATTTCGCCTGAATTTTCCAGAGCAAACTCTCCTGGATTCTTTTTTTCCGTGTTGACATTGCAGCTCGGTTTTCGGCTGGCAAATTGAGCAAATTCCCAATGAGTTTGGTCACTTTGGCTCCCTCTGATGTCAACTGTGAATGCGCCGCATGAGCGAGGAAACTGCGGCACTTTTTTGACGGTGAAGGCAGGAAAGTTCGAAAGAACACTGTTCGTCTTTAAATGGATACTAAAGTCAACTATTAAGTTGACGTTGATTGTTGAAATAGCAGTCCAGAAACCTCGTAGTGTTACTTTGTTGTCAAGGAAGGGCCTATTTTTAAATAAAATCACGTTTTAGTGCTCCCCGTCGGGTTAGCGCACTTCAAATTACCCGCCTCATGAGGCGGACCGACCGGATCGTCTCGCGTCACTGTTGCCGTCCACAGTGTTGCCCGGCTTTACTGCGCTAGTAGCAGCAGACTGAAAGCAGGGGGAGCCAGAGCAGCAGCAACGGCTATTGATGAATTTCCGCTATTGGTTGAGATATTGCAGATGCTTTTGTTTTTACTGCGCCCCACTAGATGTGTGGTGTACACGTATCCCGAAGGAGTACGGCCACCAGCGTGGGTCCGGTCTTAGCGAGCCGCAGGGCACGCGTTAACCGTCGCCGTGGCGGGAAAACACGATACTGCTCAAGTCGCAACACTTTATTGTGGCAACACCAAACGCAGTACAGCCCGTTGCAAAAAGGCGCGGCGGGAAAGCAAGTAGGCTTATCCACGCCACGGGCACAAAGTACTACACAGGGGTGCCACGAGCACGTCTCCGCGGTAAAGGTGATCCACGGAGACACCGGAGCAAAGGCCCGGTTGCTCGAGCGAGGGCAAAGGCGCTCGCGTTGGCTTCGAAGGGAGACGGGTCGGCGTAGCGAGGCCACGCACTAGGACACCGTACCGCCCTTCGGCCGTGCGTACGCAGCGGGGCAACAGCGGGTGAGCGTTCGCCTTGGGCGCGAGGCGCCGTCAGCGAAGTCCGACGAACCCCCGACTGACGGGAGTCGACGGACGAAAAGATAGCGTGGCTCACCGTTTGCTGTCCCGGAGAGTATCTGACCGCTCCCGACGCAGCCCGCGAAAACCTCTCGCGAGTCCCCGCGCGCGGCGCCACAGTCCACATCCGCTTCCGGGTGAGGGAGTTAAACGTCACTCCGCCCTTCCCAGCGCGGCAGACAGCAAGGAGGGCAGACATGTCGGGACATGAGAACGGCAGAAAAGGCGGGAAAGCCCGCTTAAAGGCAGCGGGCCAGCCTCAATTCCCACATCCCCCTCTCCTAAATTTGCCCTTTACCGGTCTGCAAAAGGCAGCCGGGCGTCATCCATGCAGTTAAAATGACACTGCTATGAGCGACAGCTAATCTCAGTTCAGCCCTGCTACTGCTGCTAAAAAAATGATTACAAAGGAGAAACATAAACATAAATAACAAAATAAACACATAACACTATAAAACAGTTGCGAAAGGGAGCACAGAAAAGTGGGATTAGTGTTCGTGGTGCTGAAGCGGGAATAGCGTCCACTGCGCGGAGGGGCGGAAAAGGGCGTGACAGTGTCCGCTGGGTGCGATGCCCGAGTGCGAGGTCAGAGGTACGGGAGGGGACTCACTGATGGCTTGTTGCTGCTCTTGATAAGCCGCGAGTCCGACGAAAGCCGCTTCGGTTGTTCGGAGGCCCCGCATTTCTGGCTCGATGAGGGAGCTGGACGTTGCGGGAAGCCGGGCCCCTCCGGTGGTCAGGGAGGCCGAACCAAAATTGGCTGCGAGGCGCCCCGGCGTTGGCCGGCAGCATATAGCTGCTTTCAGCTGGCCTCGCGCAGGAGACATGGTGGAGAAGGCAGCGTGGCTTCTTCGGTGACGGCCGAGAGCAGAGCACAGCCAGACGGTCTGACGTCAGTGGGTCAATGACCCCCCAGCACCTTCAGCGTCCGCATCGATGGGGGGAAGCCATCACGCACTCTTCGCGGGCTCGCACTGAAGCGTCACGCACTCACACCGCCGACAGCTGCGCGAGCGTAGGCGCAAAGCGTCCTTCGTCTCTCTCTCTCCCGGCAAGCACCGACACTCAAGGTCACACACAGCTCCCTTCGCGGTTGACGAAACGAACACAAAAAAAAAGTAAAAGCAGAGCAAAACGACACTCAACATCTGGCAAAAAAAACATAAAACAGAAATAACACTTAATATTAGACAAATAAACTTAAAATACACATGAACACTTCAAAAAAAAAAAGAAACACTGGCAGCAGGCAGGGCGGGGTCAACTACTTTACGAGAAAAGGCCGTAAAGAAGCTAACCTATACTGAGGCTAGACAGTAAACCGAGGGCCTTCGGTTGCGGAGAAGTCCGCCGTCCGGCGCGAAATCACAAAGGTGACCGCTTCCTCAGATTATACCGGTGCGGGGTCCGAATGCGGTCCGCCGCTCCGGGTGTGCCTCGTTGCTGGCGCGAAGTGCCGCAGGGCTCTGGCGCAAGCTCGTCAGACCGTGAAACAAAGGGTTTCAGGTCTGCGATATGGGCACGGCTGAGTTTTCCCGTATGGGGATCTTTCAGCAAGTACGCGAGTGGAGAGCAAGCTTTCTCCACTCGGTACGGACCAAGCCACTTAGGAGCGAGCGAGGTTGAGAACCCTTTACTGGCATCGCTAAGGGCGTGGTTGCGCTTCAGGACAAGATCGCCCACCTCAAAAACTAGGTCGCGATGCTTGCGGTCATATTGGGCCTTCTGCTGAGCCCTGGCCGACGCCAAACTTTGCCTTGCTTTGCAGAAAGCTCGACAAAGCCTGTCCCGAAGTGCCGACGCGTAAGCAGAGCAGTCTGCCGGCGCCTCCTCGTCCTCGAGCTGGCATTGAGTGACGCTGGTCACCGGACTTGCCAACTCCCTTCCAAAATTTAAGAAGGCGGGCGAGAAACCAGTTGAGCGACTCTCGGATGTTCGAATAGCGAACGCGAGCTCACTCAAATGGTCTGCCCAGTCCCTTTGACTTTCGGCAAAAGCCGCCAACATCGGTTTGAGCGTACGATTGATGCGCTCCGTCAAATTGGACTGGGGATGGTAGGGTGAAGTGGTGCAGTGATCAATTCCGAGGGAACGGCACGTGGCACCAAACACCCGAGCGGTGAAGTACGAAGCATTGTCAGTGATGAGCCTTTCCGGGAAGCCGAACCGGCAAAACACTTCCTGCAGCTTCTCAAGCACCGCTCGCGCTGTCACCTTCCGAAGTGGGAAAAGTTCCACCCATTTCGAAAAGTGATCAGCGACTACCATCAGGTGAATGAACCCCTGCTTACTTCTGGGAAATGGTCCCATTAGATCACAGGTGGCCACTTGCCACGGACGCTCACTGACAATCGGTTTCATCAGACCGGGCGGTTTGCCACCCCTTGATTTCACCGTTTGACAGACGCGGCAAGAACGGCAGTAGCGAAAAATGTCTCGCTTCATGCCAGGCCAGGTCACAACGCGGCTCAGTTTTGCAAAAACTTTCGAGCCACTCAGGTGACCGGCCATGGGTTCGTCGTGAGAGGATCGCAACAGTGCGGCTCTCAGACATTTGGGCATAACCACCTTAAACGGGTCCATGGACTCGTCGTCAGTGGCTATATACTTCAGCAGGAGCCCGTCGTGGTCCAGCAAATATGAATCCGCCGGGGACTCAGCGATACACGCTGGTTCGAGCCCCCTATTCGCGCCCGCTGCAGGGCAAGCAGCGTCACGGCGCTCCGTCTCGTCGAGACAGTCGTTATCGGCGCCCGCTGCAGGACAAGCAGCGTCACGGCGCTCCATCTCTCCGAGACCGTCGCATATTTCGCGACAAAACGGGTCACTTTGCTGGGCCTTCAGAAGCTCTTCTCTGCTGAAAGCGATGCCCATTCTCCCAAAATGGGGGAGTCTGGTATCGCGCCCACTCAGGACCGCAGCAACAACCGCTTGGGTTGGCGTTACGGGTTCGCTCTCGGCCTCGTGGCCTTGGGAAAGCTCCCCCGCTCGGCCGCTTCGCGGTGCGCCGCTTACCTGGTTAGCAGCCAAGGTTTGTCCGCATGGGGACTCACCCTTCACGCCGAACGGCGGGGAAGCTGCTGTTTCGCCCCCGACGCTTGCAAGTGCTAAGGCACCGCTAGCGGCGGTCGCACCGGGATCAAGGTCCTCGGCCAACAGTGGGGCACGAGATAGCGCGTCAGCTACCACGTTGGTGCTCCCCTTTCGATACTGCACCGAAAAGTCATAGTGCTGTATCAGGAGAGCCCAGCCCGCCAGCCTGCCGGCAGGCTCACGGAGCCGCATCAGCCAGCTGAGCGCACTGTGATCCGTTTGCACTACGAATTTCGTCCCATCAAGATAGACGTCAAACTTCCGCAGTGCAAACACGATGGCGAGGCACTCCTTTTCGGTCACGGAATAATTTTTCTCCGCAGAGACCAAGGAGCGGCTGGCAAAGGCCAACGGCTGCAACACGCCATCGTATTCCTGTAGGAGAACAGCTCCTAAACCCAGATCGCTCGCATCAGTCTGTACAACGAACGGTCTGGTCAGGTCGGGGAGCTTGAGCTGCGCTGTCTCCGCTATGGCGTTAGACAGTCGGCAAAACGCCTCCTGCTGCTCAAGTCCCCATTGGCACTCAGCAGACTTACCCAAGAGTTTGCTCAAGGGCGCCTGCAGTCGGGCACAGGACGGAATGAAGGAACGGTAAAATTTGACCATTCCTAGAAACCGGCGAAGGCCACGTACGTCCTTGGGCACGGGAAATTCGAGAATAGCTCGAAGTTTCTCCCGATCCGGCTCTATGGAGCCTTCGCCCAGCGTAAACCCGAGCAACTGAACACGGGTCTGCGCTAATAGGACCTTAGCGGGGTTAAGTGTCATCCCGGCGGTCCTCACCTTCTCGAGTACATCGGCAACATGGGCCAAGTGCTCTTCGAAGGTTCGTGAAGAATAAATCACGATGTCGTCGAGGTAGCACATGCAGTATGACCACTTTGCTTCCCCGAGGACGCGGTCCATGAGTCTTTGAAACGTCGCAGGAGCATTGCAAAGACCAAAGGGCATACGAGTAAACTCGAACAACCCTCTGTGGGACGTGAACGCAGTTTTACACTGGTCACGGTTACCCATCCGGACCTGTAGGTAACCTTTAGAGGCGTCAAGCGTGGTAAAGTACCGTGCATCACCCAGGTTACCTACGATGGAGTTTATCGTGGGGAGCGGATAGGCATCCTTACGAGTCACTCCATTCAGACGGCGATAGTCGACGCACAGGCGATGACTGCCATCTTTCTTAGGCACCAGCACAATTGGAGACGCCCAGGAGCTAGACGAGCGGCGAATAATGCCAGCCGCAAGCATGTCATCTAGCAACCCATCGATAATCTGCCTTTTGGCGAGACTGACGGGCCTGGGGTTACACTTCAAAGGAAGCGCGTCACCAGTTTCGATCACATGGCTCACAAAATCGGTGCAGCCAGGTTGATCGGTGAAGAGCTCGTCGTACTGACGTAACAGTGTCGACAGACGAGCCTTCTGTGCTTCATCCAACTGAGTCGCGCAGGCGACCAAAGGATGTAGTGCCTCTTCGTGTCGTGTCGGTCGATCCACGCAGGGGTTTCGAGCGCGAAACGCCAGGGTACGACCCCGGAGTTGGCACACGACACGGTTCGTGCCGCGCCTCTCGTTCCCGAAAGGGGCTGTGAGAGGGCAAGTGCGGTGAGCGGGGGCTTGGCCCCGAACTCTGCGCAAGGCACGTTTCCGACGCTTCTGCCGCAAAGGCGATGGTAAGCGCCGGCGGGCTGATGAACGGCTTGAGTTGGCAAAATGGGCCATCACGATAGCCGCCATTCGCAATGTCCACAACGATACCGGTTTTAAGGAGAAAGTCCCGACCGAGAATCACTGGAACATTGAGCCCTGGAAGATGAATAAGACGACAGCGTCTCATTCGATCTCCCCATCGGACAGTCAACCTTGCAGCGCCTGCCGAATGGGCCACGCCTTTCGCAAGGGTGAATGTCGTTCGGCTGTCCCGCAAGCGCACCGAGTGCTTCTGCAAGTGGGACAACACCTGTTCGCCGAACAACGAGGCGCTAGCGCCCGTGTCCAGCAAAGCCGAAAATTCACGGCCGGCAATGGTGACCGGAATGAACGGCGCGTGCGTATCAGCAAGAAAAGTGCTTGCCCTGCACGCAGAGGGAAGAAGCAAAGGTTGGGTCGGTCGTGCATTCACGAACGACCCGGAAGCCCGTTTTCCTGCCTCGCAGGAGGCCTGGATCCGGTGCATTCCCTTGCTATGTGCCCTCTTTCACGGCAGCGGTAACAGCGCACTCCATCACGGTCTGTATTCCCAGACGGAGCAGCTTCGAGCTGTCGTGATCGGCTCGCTACGTTATCGTAGGATACGTTCCTGCGAGCCGCACCTCCCACATTACGTTGGGTCGAAAAGCGTCCCTGTGTGGAGGTTTCAAGTGGAGCAGCGCAGGCTGCCCGCCTTTCATGCGTAAAGGGGTCAAGAGCGCGATCGCTCAACTCCCACGCACAGCCGGTTGCAGCCGCAAAGGCGGCGCCGAGAGGCTGTTGCCGTTGGGGAAGGGTCATGGCCCCTCTCCAAGCGCAGCGCGGCTCAAGGGCGTCGCTGGCTGGCGGCGGCGGGCGATAGGCACGCGCGGCGAGAATATCGCCTTGGATGCGCTTTGCCTCGGCGGCCAACGCTTCCAAATCACTGAAGCGGCCGCCGCGCAGGTATGCCGAAAAAGTCGGATGTGCCTGCCGTATCACCCGTTCGACGCGTTCCTCGTTCGAGGCTCGGGACTCAGCGATAGAAATAAGTTCATCCATCGCCCGTACATACTCCTGTAAAGACTCGTCAGGAGCTTGTGTACGGAGCTCGAGCTCTCGCCGCATCCTACTTTCGTAGTCAGCGGGTAGGAATTCGCGCAAAAAGACCGCACGAAATTCCTCGAGGTTTGCTGCACGGTAACCGGAAAGCCGATACCATCTCGCCGCCGTGTCAGTCAGTGCAGCTGGAACAACACGTTCGAGCACCACCTTATCATCCAAACCCATCGCTCTCTGATAACGTGACAGAGAGTCGAGGTAATCTCGGGCGGTGAGCTGATCACCGTATCCGCTGTAGGTTGGCACAGGCAACATAACAGCGGGGTGACCGCCTTTCGGACCAGCCGAAAGCGTTTGCGCAGCTCCCGAGAGTGCTTGGATCATCTGCACGGCGTTTTGCAGCAAAGTCTGCGTCGTCGCACCGGCTTCGTAGGAAACCGTTGGTGCGTTAGCGGCGCGGTCGAGCGAAGGCGAGCAGTCGCCCAGCTCGATCAGTGGGGCGGTTTCAAACAGACCACCGCCCTGCGCGCCATTCCCAGAGCAAAATAGGCTCCTTGTGGGATTTGCCTGTTGTCGAACCAAAGGCGCACTTGGTGCGGCTACCATCGACAATTCAGGCGCCTGCTCAGCGTGCGGTCGAAGTGTTGGTTGCACGGCTGATAGCGGGCAAAAGTCGGCGAGGGCCCCGTCAATTCCGCAGGGAACTGTCTGCGAGCGCTGTGCCGACGAACTGCCATGCATGCCAAAGGGCGCATTAGCAGTCGGAGGCGCTTGTGCGTAACGTTCGGGTAGGGCAAGAGGCCCATTCCGAAGCGACGCGCCATCTCCAAAGGGAGCGGCTAGGCGCCCCGTGTCGTCACCGCAATAGGGGGTGCCGACACGGACGGGTGTCGGAGGCGCTTGTGCGCAACGTTCGGGTAGGGCAAGAGGCCCATTCCGAAGCGACGCGCCATCTCCAAAGGGAGCGGCTAGGCGCCTCGTGTCGTCACCGCAATAGGGGGTGCCGACACGGACGGGTGTCGGAGGCGCTTGTGCGCAACGTTCGGGTAGGGCAAGAGGCCCATTCCGAAGCGACGCGCCATCTCCAAACAAAGCGGCTAGGCGCCTCGTGTCGTCACCGCAATAGGGGGTGCCGACACAGACGGGTGCAGAAGGGTTCCCGTCCATAGAGGCAATGGCCTCCGTGTGCAACGCGGCATCCGCTAAAAGGGACAGCGGACAAAAGTCCCGCGAAGCAGCCATGTTGCGACGAGCCCGAATCGCGCAGGCGAACTGACTCGCTAAGAGCAGACAAAAGCTAGAGCTTTTGATACCGCGTTGGGCGCCAGTGTGGTGTACACGTATCCCGAAGGAGTACGGCCACCAGCGTGGGTCCGGTCTTAGCGAGCCGCAGGGCACGCGTTAACCGTCGCCGTGGCGGGAAAACACGATACTGCTCAAGTCGCAACACTTTATTGTGGCAACACCAAACGCAGTACAGCCCGTTGCAAAAAGGCGCGGCGGGAAAGCAAGTAGGCTTATCCACGCCACGGGCACAAAGTACTACACAGGGGTGCCACGAGCACGTCTCCGCGGTAAAGGTGATCCACGGAGACACCGGAGCAAAGGCCCGGTTGCTCGAGCGAGGGCAAAGGCGCTCGCGTTGGCTTCGAAGGGAGACGGGTCGGCGTAGCGAGGCCACGCACTAGGACACCGTACCGCCCTTCGGCCGTGCGTACGCAGCGGGGCAACAGCGGGTGAGCGTTCGCCTTGGGCGCGAGGCGCCGTCAGCGAAGTCCGACGAGCCCCCGACTGACGGGAGTCGACGGACGAAAAGATAGCGTGGCTCACCGTTTGCTGTCCCGGAGAGTATCTGACCGCTCCCGACGCAGCCCGCGAAAACCTCTCGCGAGTCCCCGCGCGCGGCGCCACAGTCCACATCCGCTTCCGGGTGAGGGAGTTAAACGTCACTCCGCCCTTCCCAGCGCGGCAGACAGCAAGGAGGGCAGACATGTCGGGACATGAGAACGGCAGAAAAGGCGGGAAAGCCCGCTTAAAGGCAGCGGGCCAGCCTCAATTCCCACAGATGGCATCACCTGTCTCGCGTAACCACGCGAAAATAGAATTTTTTAACCACTCGCGCTATTGCCCATAGTAATGTTCTGTGGTTCTATTTTCCATAAATCAAACAGAAACGAACAAGCAGCATTTTATTTCGTCTCTTGATGCACAGAAGGTTCCTTATTTAGGGCAGTTACGTCGATAATAATAATAATAATAATGTTTATTTTTCATCAATAGTTTGATGAAGGTCAGCTGCAGGTAAACGCTGCTCTCCAAAAGAGGCAGCTTGACAAAGGCCCACAGCTACCTTTTAGCACGGCAGCAGTGGCAAACAATCAGCAATTTGAAGTCAACAACAATAATAACACCAAATAGAAAAAATAAATAAAAAATAAATAAAGATTTAAAAATCAAGTCCAAATTCCAAAAATAAAAATAGTAGCCATGATAATACAGTAACTGCAAATAGATCTTGAAAACTGAACATGTGTATATCGCGCAATTGAATCTGTGTACAGTGTAAAAAATCTATGCCAGCTTTCACATATTTATTAAGTAACGTAGGAACTATGCAGGATAACTTATCCGTGGAGTAGTTTGTTCTCAAAGTTTTTATTTCTCATGTTTCTTTATTTCGTGTTTCAAACAATGTAACATTTGGCTGCAGTTTTGAGAGGTCGTACAAAAAATGTCGACTCTTTCAATTCACGCCTGAATGCAAATGCTAACTTAAAATTGTAGAGACGATGTACAGGTAGTATTCCAGCTTGTTGAAACAATTCGCTTGTGTGAGCATCATACAGCAAGTTAAACATGATTCTAATATACTTCTTTTGCATCAGGTACAGTTTTTACAAGTTAGTGTAAGTTGTAGTTCCCCATACCAAGAAACAATAGGTAAGGTGTGAATAGAAAAGTGGTTTATAAAGTAAGAGTTTTGCCTTGTATGGTAGAACAGTTTTATTAGTGATTACTTGTGAATAACTGTAGGCAGTCTGTCTGATGTCATCGGTATCATTTTGAAAATGTCCTCCTACGGCTCTTGTTCATTGACTTTAATAACTCGGTAAGTAGGGCACTGTTGTTGATAATATTGTCGTTTTAAATGTTGTCATACATTGAGCTTTCACTCTGACGTATATAATTGTAGGCGGTCTGTCTGATGTCATTGCTATCATTTTGAAGATGTCCTACTGCGGCTCTTGTTCAATTACTTTAATAACTCAATAAGTAGGGCACTGTTGTTGATAATATTGTCGTTTTAAATGTTGTCTTACATTGAGCTTTCACTCTGACGTAAATTGTTATACGACTTTAGTGTCCGTATGTTGTCATACATTGAGCTTTCACTCTGTCGTAAATTGTTACAGACTGCTCTCAATAATTCGAACTCGATGGTGCCCGAAAATTTGTTCGAATTAACGGAAGTTTGAAATAATGAACGCTAAATGAACGGAGGCCTTACCATGCAGTGGCGCATGTGCATTGAGCTAACACAGGAGGGGTAATTTTAAGAAGACTTACATTTATTTACAAACCACAGTACATACGTCAGTAATTGAAGAAATCGGTGTTATGCGTCTGCACACGTTTGCCTTGCAGCGAGTCAATCAATTTTGCGCACAGTTTGCAAAGCATTTAAACTTGAGCTTCGGCATTCTCTTGGCAGGAGAAGTAGCGGGTGGCAAAGTCCAGCGCCGAGAATGCTTCAGCATCACTAGGCGGATGGAGGGGCCCCTCCGTTGCGTCAATAGTGTTATGACGATCCTTGCCGCTGACGACAGAAGGGTCCTCCGATGTGGCCACTTGGGGGCACGCAGATTCAATAATTTCAGCATCAGTGATGACGCCAGAAGTTTGAACACCTCTGTCCACTTGAACGTAACTTTGAAACGTCACGCCGTCTGGTAGAACACTGCTGAAGTGGTCAGGAACGCAGACGAAATCATCGGGAGAAATTTGCAGCGCCACTTCATCATCACTAGCCACAGGTTCAACAAAACCACACTTCCTAAAACAATTGGCAATGGTGTCCTGCTTAATAGAGTTCCACTCATTAGTAAGAATGTGTGCTGCGCCGAGGAGATCGATTGAATAGGTTTTCTTTCTGTTGAGACACAATAGCATCCTTTCAAGAATATGCCGTCGGTACACGGCTTTTAAATTCTGGATCACGCCCATGTCCATGGGCTTGAGCAGTGCCGTCGTATTCTTGGGCAGGAAGGCCAAATGAATTGCACGTAGGCCTTTAACATTGCAGTGCGCTGTGAAATTGTCCACGAAAAGGAGGATCTTCCGGCCTTTTGTGGCGAACTTTCTGTCCAGTACACGCACCCAATCAGAAAAAATTTTCATGGTCATCCATGCCTCCTTATTCGCAACGTAATCAACGGGAAGGCTTTTCACACCTTTGAAGCAGCGAGGCTTAGTCGCTTTGCCAATTACGAGCAACCGGCAACGCTCCATGCCCGCCGCGTTCGCGCACACCATCACCGTTAGCCTCTCCTTACTTTTCTTTCCAGCGGCACAATCGTCGCCCTGGAAAGTGATGGTTTTACTGGGCAGCAATTTATAATAGAGCGCTGTCTCATGGGCGTTGAAGACGTCAATGAGCGAGTAGACGGCAAGTAGCTCCTTCAAATGCCCAGTAAGCCATTATTCGCATTCGGCTCTGTCAACATCCGCCTTCTCACTGCAAACAGTCTTAAAAGTGAGCCAATGGCGTTCCTTAAAGCGCGATAGCCACCCGTCCGATGCCGAGAATTTCTCAAGAGCCATATTAATAGCGAACTCCTTCGCCTTGGTGGCTATTATCGGCCCACTTAGTGGGAGGTTCTGGGTGCGAACCTGCTTAATCCACATAACGAGAGCGTCCTCCAGCTGGGGATGTGCCGATGTCCGCAGCCTCTTCCTCGACGGTTTCATATGCAGATTTTCATATCCAGCAATAAGAGAGTCTTTGTTCTTGATGTATGTTGACAGTGTGCTCTTGGTGATGTCATACTTCTTGGCGATTTTCGTTTTGAAAGGAACGCTGTTCTCAACTTCGCGCAGAATTTACACTTTCGTTTTAAGGTCCTTTGGTGGGCGATAAGTTCCTCGGCTCGCCATGACGCTTGCAAAATCAACGCACACCACCTAATCAGGCCTAGTCAACTACTCACACCAAAGACGACGAAAACGACTGCATATCCGCTGCTACTCTGCGCCGCTGCCGCAGCGTGGCCAGCACGTGACGAGAAAGGAGGAGCATCTCCACGCAAAGAGAAGCAGATCGGAATTTGAGAGACAACCAACACTCTGTTACAGCTTTTTTTTTTCCCCTCTTTCTTCACGCTTGGCGCTGAAAGGAGAAGGGTCTTCACGTGGCAGGGACGGAAAAGGGAGAAGCATGACATGGGAGGGTCGCAGATCGGCATTTGAGAAAAAGCATACATTCCACCGCAGCCTTTTCTTTCCTTTTCATTTCCTTCGTGGGCAGTGCTGAGGTGTCGCAGGTGCCGCCGCGGGATCGGGCGGGGTGCTGAGAGCATTTTCGGAGCGCTGTGTTACGCCTGGGAGTCCACACTGAACATCAATGCCTCTGCAAAGGCAATCTGTGTGAAGGCCAGCACTCGAGCCTGCCTGATGCAATCAACTCAACGACGTCATGAAGCGGTGACGCCGGTCTGTCATGCAACGCACAGCGAGCTCCCTCAGCCCACGAGCCCGATGAAGCAAGCAGCGCCTTCCAGTCTGGCAAGTCTTACGCAATGCGTGGGAACATCCCTCGTCCTTGGGTGCAACCACGCGCCGCGGCGAGTCCCCATTGGAGGATTCTGACATGACGGCCAGCAGCGCTTCTGGTTGGACGTTTGGTGACTCAAAGGATCCACCCGGTCCCTATAAAAAAAGCCCTGCGGCGCGTCGCCAGCAGTAGACCTATGTGTCAGAGAAGCCTCTCGTTGCTTCAAGCCCTTTTGCAGTAGGAGGGGCCGGTGTCTTTGGAAGTGGCGAGTTTCGTGGCGCCTTTTGTAACCTCGTCGGCGGTGCGCTTCGTAACAGCTGTTGGCCCCAGTGCCGAATGTGTAACGCCTGTATTTCTATGCTGTACATAAACCTTGTCTTAACTCGTCCTTGTCATCTCATCCGCTTGTCTATTAGCCCTGCGCAGAAGCAGTTGCGAGCTGGGTAACACATGCTACCAAACCGCTGGAGACCTTTGAGGCGGAGTTCGAAGTAGCAACAGCGGTATGTTCGAATTAACCGTCAGAAGTGCTTGGGCGTTCAAATTACCAGGCATTTTCACCTATTGGAATACACACAGCTTTGACGGGATCACAGCGTCAGTTCGAATTAAGTGTGTTCGAATTAATGAGATTCGACTGTATGTGACTTTAGTCTCCGTTTAATATCAGTTTTATATTGTTTTTGGTTCATAGGAATTGAGCATGACACAAACATTTTACGTGCTTCCTTTGTATTCACATAATCAAGAATATGTATATTTATATTCTCAATTATAATCGAGTATATATATATATATATATATATATATATATATATATATATATATATATATTCTGGATATATAATCGAGTATATATATATATATATATATATATATATATATATATATATATATATATATATATATATATATATTTTTTTTTTTTAATGTAAGCCCTATTTTTATACACTGCTCCAATTTGTCTTTCATGATAAAAAAAATTTCTTTTCCTGTAATTTGCTTCGAATTTGAATTTTAGTGCTCCAAAAGTTACATTTTCCTGTTTTCGAAATTGCTCCTAATGATATTTTAGCTGTTGCACTCCTGTGCGTACGCGTACATACCATACTTTCTTCGCACAACAGCCGTGCAAGTGCCGGAATTTTGGTCATCCTGGGACTTCATCTCTATATAACAACAGCACCAAACTCTTTACATGTCACTGCCCCATGTTCTGAATTTAAAAAGCCTGAAATAAAAAGAAGCGGGCATGAACAGCTCCATGTGGAATAGTTGCAAGACAGTATGGCCATCGGCCCGTTAGCGTTGGATGAGAGCCTAATACCTCTGTCACACGGCACGTGTAATGTCATTAGCAGTGAATAACCTTGAAAATGAATGCCGTTGCGATCTTGCAATCCGGGTCTAAACGGCTACGTGAAATGACATGTTGCAGGTCAAAATGTTACCGAAAAGTTCATAATTTTAATAAACATCTGAACATAGTTTTCACTTGCTTTAAGATTTCTATTTTGTGATCTGTTGTCAAGCGCCTGTTGATGATCGAACAAATGTCTCGCTTCCATGAGTTCAATGAACACATTAACGCTGTGAACACAGCTGCTGTGAATGTTTTTAGGTGTGATTGTAATTTACGATGCCCATGTAGCGACTAGAAAAATGACATTAACACCTAATGTCATTCACAGCGAATGACATAGCAGATGTAGTGTGACAGGAGTATAAGCCAAGCTCTAAAAAAATAACCCGGGTCCGCGCCAGGGGGTGCTCTACCCCCATTATGCTGCCCAGATAAAGCTCGAGCCCGCCCCGCCACGGTCGTCTAGTGACTAAGGTACTCAGCTGCTGACCTGCAGGTCTCGTAATCGAATCCCGGTTGTGGCAGCTGCATTTCCGATGGAGGCGGCAATGTTGTAGGCCCGTGTGCTCAGATTTGGGTGCACGTTAAAGAACCCTAGGTGGTCAAAATTTCCAGAGCCTTCCGCTACAGCGTCTCTCATAGTCATATGGTGATTTTGGGACGTTAAACCTCACATATCATCAGGATGGCTGAGCTCCCTGGCCCACCATACTCTCTGCCTATTCCCACTATAACGAACTTTTTCACGATCACCGTGAGTTTTGTTGTAGCGTAGGTTTGTCGTACTACTGTATAAACCGAACTATAGGTCGAGTGGGAATATAGGTCGATACCTAAGTTCAAATTATCGAAAAAAAAGGCAAACAACCCAAAATTGCCAAACATTTATTTGCGAATTGGGCGCACCGCACCCCGATCGTCGGAGCTCCCCTCAACCAACATCACAACTGTTCCTACTCGTTAGACGAAGCACCACTGTCTTTTGAAGACGAGAATTTGTCACTGGTTGCCTCCCACAGTGCATTGTCTTCCGTGCCATACAGCGAGTTCCTGATGTAACATTTCTTAAAAGCATTTTCAACCATGGAATCTGGCAAGCAACGTCAGGCGGAAAGCACCCAGCCATAAACAGTCGCAAGCGGAGGCCTCTGTAGGCGGCCCGTCAGTGTCTTTGGGTTGTCGCCAGACATCCACTTTTGGTACTCCAGCCGCACTCGATCCCTGAATGGCTTGTTTAGCACAACGGCGATTGGTTGGAGGGTGGATGTCATACCACCTGGTATCACGGCGAGGTCCGTTTTTCTATCGCCCAGTGTGCGCTTAACAGCGTCGGTTAAGTAACCACAAAACGCATCTAACACCAGCATGCTGCAAAGACGCAGCAGTGCACCTGGCTGACAATTCCAGACTACTCGTATCCATTCGAGCATCATGTCCTCGTCCATGTATTCCTTTTTGTTGACGTGAACGACAACTCGGGGCAGGAAGACTTCCTTCGACATTAACTTACGCTTGAAAATGATGAAGGGCGGAAGCTTTCTATCATCTTCCATGCATGCCAGCATGATGGTGAAGCGGGAGTGTTCGTTGCCAGTGGGCAACAGCTTCATATCCTTGGCGCCACGCTGCATGATCATGGTCGTTGAAGGCATATCAAACCACACGGGGGTCTCATCGGCATTGTCAATCTGCCCTATCATGTAGTTGTTCTGCTCCGGAAGCCGATTCACGATGCCCTGAAAGTTTGTAAGCTTGTCCTCGAACTCGTCTGGAAACTTCTGACTGATGGGTGTGCGCCACCGGAAAGAAAATCCTTTGCATCTCATGAATCGACGCACCCAAGAGTTCGGTGCATGAAACTCTTCTCTCTGAGCCCAGCTTCTTGAAAGAGTTCCACAGCTTTCTTGCGAATGGTATCCACGGTCACTGGCAGCGAGCTTGCATGAACTTCCCGCACAAAGTTTTCTAGCGTATCCTCCAGCTGCGAATGAGCCGCAGCTCGCCCACGAAATGACATTTTCCGAAGATTGCACATCTGCAGCTTCCCTTTCTGCACCCTCCAATAGCGGGGGCTTTTTTCTGATACACCAAAGCGGCGCTGAGCAGCCATATTCCCATTTGCTTCTGGGAAATCAACAACCTCCAGTCTAAACGCAGCTGAGTACTGCCTTCTCGTACTGCTACTCATATTCAGTGAACGAAAAAAAGACCACTAAAAATGAAACGCAATGTCAAGCGGAGCGAGAATTTAGAACAGATCGGAGGCAAATCACGAACACAAAAAAAAAACAGGAAAGAGAGAAAAAAAAAAACCTGCTATTGGATTTGAATTTGAATATGGCCGTGTCCAGCTTTTCATGCACATGCAAGCCACATGTTGCCAGGCAGCGGTGCACTGTCGGCTAAACGCCGTTATATAAGATGAGGGGTGACTTTAGCTCAATTCATTGAAAATATCTCGACTTATATTCCGTTTTATACGGTACTTTCAATGAAATAGCTGTGCTCATGTTCACTCTTGGCGATTTAGGTGGGTTGAATGCTTTGTACGTAAATTTTTTTTCTAACTGAAGGGATTTTTTTCATACTGCATCGAATTTAGATTTTAGTGCTTCAAAAGTAACATTTTGCTGTGCCCAGAAGTTGCTTCATGTTCTATTGTGGCTGTTGCACCATTGATTACAACACTGTGTTGATTGGTCATGTCTCATTGGTGTCCAAATAATTTACATGAACTCATCCAAATTTATAGCATTTGATTAACCAGTCAGCAGCTGTAGAGATAATTTAAAACACAAAATTTCCATACCTGAAATAAATGGGAAAACTTTGCATGCTTTGCCGAGATTAAGTAACACGGAAATTTATAATTTGTTTTCCGACTTAGTGAAACTCAAGAACACAGATGTCTAATCAGGAGGGCTTTCACATCTTGGAGCAGTTATGTTGTTCCCTTTCGAATAATCAATAGCTGCACGTCAACCACATTATAAAACACCACATGGGAGAAACGAGCAATTCTCCCTGGTGCGTCTCTACTGGCAATGTTTAACTGCATAACATCTAGCTCACTGTGCCTATACTATTAGCTGAAATTTTCAGAATAATGGAGAGCAGATAAAACCTGCCATATGAGTTATTCATGTCACAGTCGAACCTCATTTAAAGAGACATGCACCGGGAAGCAATTTTTGCCTTTCATATGAGGTTTCTCGTAAAAGCAGGGTACCACGCATGCATTTCCTAATGAACTTCTATTTGAACGTAAGCACACTGGTGTATCTTAGGCTCAATAGTCGGCTACATCAGTGTTTCTTATTAGGTTATGTTAAGTGAGAAAATGTCTGTGAAAATGCACACTTATCAAAAGGCACGGTTTACAGGTCGAAATAGCTATATTGTTTTTATTTAGCATTCTGCGCTGGTCCATTCATGAAAAGGCACATTCTTATTTCCTCATAACATTGGCGGTCAGTTCCTAGCATGTTTTCATTGGTCGTAAATTCTAAATTATTGCTGATATAGGGCTTGCGCTTATCCTAGTAACAGGCATAAGCTGTTGCACACAGCTCTGGTGGTAAATGCAATGACTGCTTGTAAGTGGTTAAAGACTTTGTGAATGATATTGCACCTTTATTTTTCACAGGTGCGAAACTTGCACAGCTGTATAAAAGTGGCTGAAGACTTTGTATCCCCAGAAAACATTGCTCACTGTTTCAGCTTGGCCAATGAATTCCGTCAGTTGTCTGACACCCACACGAACCATGAGGACAAGCTCCAGGTAAGCATTTATGCCCATTTTATTTCATATTAAAGCATGTAATTCTAACAAATGCTCAGTGGCACCAAAATTTAAGCCTCAAGATGTTTCTGTCAATCGATAGTTGTCTGGTTATTCACCAGCTTGTTCATGTCATGACATTGGGCCTGGCTGGCTGACTCCGTCGCCCTTACACTGTCGGTCGATTGAGGTCGTGCCGACGTAAGTCCAGCTGCCCAGCATGTTCTCTCGTTCAACACGATCATCTCCTGATTCACATGTAATTTTGTGAAAAGTACTCTATATTATCACCGCATCAATTTGGCTTCCGACGGGGCATGTCCACGGAACTGGCTCTCCTCACACAAAAAAACTTATACTTAACTCATTTGAAAAGAAACTCTTAACACTGAGTGTTTTTATTGACTATTCCAAAGCATTCGATAGAATCAACCACGAAGTACTCTATGCAAAATTGCGTCATTATGGTTTTCGCGGAACCCCACTTGACTTTCTGAAATCTTATTTATCACAAAGAAAGCAATCTGTAGTTATAAATGACAGCCAACCATTCTCCCTATAACCATAACTTCAGGTGTACCTCAGGGCAGCATATTAGGGCCCCTACTGTTTAATGTTTATATAAACGACATAACAAGTGTCAGCAAATATGTGGACTTAATAATAATTTATGCAGATGACACTAGTATATTTTTTCATGGTAATGATTTAGGTAAGCTTGCAGACTCGGCCAACAACATTCTTAACGACATCTTCATATGGAGTACTGCAAATTATTTAATGATCAACACAAAAAAATCCAAAGCTGTGGTATTCGCACCGGTTCAGAAGGCTGTCTGTCGTGGTTTGGATATATACCTAGGGCCCGGAAAAATTCAGGTTGTCAAAGAAGTTTCATCATTAGGAGTAATTTTTAATGAAAATCTTAATTGGGATGAACACGTTAATAAAGTGACTAGAAATATAGCTAGGACGTGGTGCTCTCTCTAAGCTTCGACAGATCCTTCCAGCAAACATTAAACTTTTACTCTATAATACGTTGTTTTCATCTCACATAAACTATTGTTGTCTAGTGTAGGCAGATACATCTAAAGCAAATCGGAACAAAATATTTTTACTGCAGAAAAAAGCGATTCGTCATATTGCAAATGTACCATACGACGCACATACAAGTCATTTATTCAGAGAATTTAACATTTTACCGATCGATCACATACACAGCTTCAACCTTATTATGAAATACAAACAAAGCTTGCTATCAAACAACGCTTGTTTTCTTAAACTGTGTAACCTCAGAAAATATACACAATCCCATTATGACATTCGGAAAAGGCCTTCCTGGTTCGTTTCTTATTCGTGAACTAATCATGGTTTGAGAAGACTTGAACACTGTGTTTATTCTTGTTTTAACATGTTTGAAAATAAAAACATCGACATCTTTAATGTACATAAAAAACAACTTAAGAACCTTCTCATCCAGAATGGCGGCGTGTAGTTTAGCTTCTTCCAATTGTCCGGCTAAAATACTATACGTAAAAGAAACACCCTATAATAGTGCTCGTGTGTAACATGGCATCCTATGATGTTTGCTTTCTTTGACATTTTTTTGTTGCTTTTTTTTTACGAGTAAAACGTGCAACATTTCACTCGTCAGTGTTTCCTTTGTGCATCAAAACTTGTGCTTTTCGCATATCCAGTGTTGTAAACGTCGTATAATCATTTCGTAATATTTTGGTAGCCGTTTAGCAACGTATGCATTGTTTCATGATTGACTGTACGCTGTTTTCTTTTTTTATTTGTTGTTTTTCTCTCTTTGTGGTTTGCTTATTTTATGTAAACCTGAAACTGATGTAATTTTGATGCATTTTCTTTTTATTTCCTAATTTCTTGAAGTTTTGAAAATCGACGTCAAATTGTTTTTTCATGTTTGTGCTCTGCGGATTTTTTGTAATGCCAAGTGAAAAGAGGTAGGAGCCTCGTCACGCTGCTAACATAGCAGCTTTTTGCTCTTATCCTTGCGTTTTCTTTTTCGCAACTCTGTGAAGAAAAGGCTCAATAAAACTGAAAACTGAAAACTTAAATGCTCAGTGACACCAAAATTTAAGCCTCAATATGTTCGTGTTAATCGATAGTTTATAGGTGTGGGAACTTGTGACAGATTATTAGTGTTGGGTGCAAGTTTCTGTCAGGATATTTTTCAGTACAGTTTTAAAGTGCACCAAAGTGCTCATCAAAGTTAGCAGCACCTCACAATATTGCCATGAATAAGATGTGAATCTGTCATGCGGGATAAATGAAGCTAAGAAAAATTGAGACGAGCACACATTATTACGGTTGGTACCCAACAGGGGCTGTTGTTCCTCTCCCTGCTGTTGGGCTTCCCTTAAGGTAGGTCACACTGCTACACTAGTGGTTGTGGGGTCTCGAAATGGCCAGCGCCACGCTCTGCTCTCGGAGTGAAGGGACACAGTTGACACGGTTAGTACAAACCAAACAGCATACATACATTTATTTAACTAATTTAGACGACGATATCGTCCGCCAAATGATACATCAATTGTAGTTAACACGCTACCATACAAACAACATAACACAGTAACACACCAAACACAATAACATGACAGACACCATAATACACCCAAGGCGGCGTCGCCAACGCTTGACTTACCACGTGGGCCCCTTGGCGCGCAGGCCCGCGGTGCCACGCGCCGAGCCGACAAACGCTAAAGACAACCATTCGCGGCAGCCGCCACGCGCAGAAGAGGCTCGCTCAACTCTGGCCCGCCACCAAGGCCTGCTTTCCGCCAGGGGTCACTGCCGGCGCTACCACTCTACCAACAGTGGTACTCAAAGCGAACACAACGCCATCTATCGCCTGGTGGTGGTCACCACCGAAATACGGCCTTAGGGCGAGACACGTGCGCCACGCGGCGCAAACAACTTTACAAGGGGTGTCAGCACCCCTACATTCTCCCAACCTTAAATCAAACCATATTCCTAAAACAAAAATTAGCTACACAAGATTTAACAACAAAAAAATGACATCGCATGTCCATAATGTCCTTGCACCACGACACCGCCGCTGGTCGACACTGCTGCACTGTCTGGCTCGACTTCACCTCAGTACCAGCCCCGCAACAGCAACGTTGCCGCTGGCGCGACGAACCGTCACTAGCGCCGACACGTCTTCCAGTTGCGACCAGCACTCACGAGGGCGCCGGACTACAGGCAGTTGCGCAGGTCCCAGGCATCTCCATAGCCCGACCTCACGACCCCATTCCTGGCCAGCGACGCTGACGATGTGCAGAAGACAGCCGGCCGTGGGTGACATCCCTCCCGCTGAATACATATAAAAAAATCTCGAAAGAAACAATGAAGCAGGGCCTAGGGAAGGGAGCTTCGGGCTTTTCGGCCACGTGGTACGATGGTCAGCACTTCTAGCTAAGACATCGGCAGCGGCCAAGACGCCCATCAAAATAAAACAGAAATCACTTTTTGCTTACTCGTGCATCGCAAGATAAAAAAAAGTCAGGGAAGCAGAGCGCAACACCTCAATGCCACTATCCACCTAATTGTGCTACGTGCGACAGGCGGCTGCGCAGAGCCTTGGGCCTAATGAGCCGCTCGACAACAACCGGCATCCACCCAGCACTCAGCCTAGGTGCAGAACAGGCAGCCGCGAGGAGACATCCACTCTGCGAGGTGGCCCTATCGCTCGCCGCACCCAGCAGCTTACCGAGCGATCGGCGTCCACCGCCCCGGGCGGTGTCACGACGCCCCGGCGTCAAGTTGCAATACAAGTCAGCAACGACGCCCGGCTGCTCCCTGAGCCCAAAGAGATAGAAGAAGCTATTTACAGAAAGTCAGACCACCCACGAGGCTTCTGTACTAACTCGCTTCGGGCCTGGCCTACAAACCACGTGCTCTAGGCCTTGCTCACCCCAGGATGCAGACCGCATGGCTCTCGTTCCAATTCAACAACGGTTTTGAAAACTAGCACCAAAAAAAAAGAACAACACTTGCGAGCAAAAAAAAAAATAAAAAGTCAACCTGCCGACCAATTCAAACACGTTGCAAAACCAATCTCCTCGCTCTCAACAAAGCACACTGCCGACGCGAGCAATGAGAAGTCCCCCCTAGGCCTACTCCATCCCTGCTCTAACAAAAGCTTGTACCGAACCGCAAAAACTGTCGTCCGATACTCCAAGAGCCCCACGTTGGGCGCCAGTGTGGGGTCTCGAAATGGCGAGCGCCACGCTCTGCTCTTGAAGTGAAGGGACACAGTTGACACGGTTAGTACAAACTAAACAGCATACATACATTTATTTAACTAATTTAGACGACAATATCGTCCGCCAAATGATACATCAATTGTAATTAACACGCTACCATACAAACAACATAACACAGTAACACACCAAACACAATAACATGACAGACACCATAATACAGCCAAGGCGGCGTCGCCAACGCTTGACTTACTACGTGGGCCCCTTGGCGCGCAGGCCCGCGGTGCCACGCGCCGAGCCGACAAACGCTAAAGACAACCGTTCGCGGCAGCCGCCACACGCAGAAAAGGCTCGCTCAACTCTCGCCCGCCACCAAGGCCTGCCTTCCGCCAGCGGTCACCGCCGGCGCTACCACTCTACCAACAGTTGTACTGAAAGCGAACACAACGCCATCTATCGCCCGGCGGTGGTCACCACCGAAATACAGCCTTGGGGCGAGACACGTGCGCCACGCGGCGCAAACAACTTTACAGGGGGTGTGAGCACCCCCCACACGGTGTAATTAGTGTTGTAAGAAATATGTCCTCACCCCCTGATTTTCTGAGGGGCATAGCAAATTGAAATAAGATGCCAATTTGGCACCTTCTGTCATGTTGACGGCAATGTCATTCGCATACTTCCGAAGTCTCCCGGATCTCGCCTGCCTAATCCCATCCAGGCTTTGTGCGAAACTATCGGGCTATCACAATGTGCAGTTGAACCCTTTAACTGGTGTGCTACAGGCAGCAATTCTTGTTTTTATGTGAGATATCTCTTATGAGCAGGGTACCTCACATGCCTCTTCTTTTGGACCCATATTTTAATACAGGCACACTGGTGATATATTTTATATCAGTGTCTCTTTAAAGGGAAAATGTAATTTTAACTTCTAGCAAGGTAGTCACTCAAGGTAACCACATTTTTTTTCTTTTTTTTCCTGTTCAAATACGTGAATCCAGCACGCTGGATTTTTAATCACGCATTTTTTTAAAGCTTTCAACAGTCTGATAAAGCTGACGCTCCTTAAAGCTGGTGCTCCTTGGGCTTCAATGTGACATGTTACATTTGCTTTCTTCCAGCTGCTATTGTCCACAATGCGCACTAGATGGTGGAGGCGATATATTTTTAAAGATATAAAAGTATGTGCTGTACCTATCATGTATAGTGTAAATTATGAGTAGCTAACATTCCCGAAATAATAAATGAAAAGCTGTACACGGTAAGTAGAGAGCACCGTGTCAACGAAATTGGTGGTCACCTGGGGTGTCCATCATGCATGAAGGGTCTTAGTAGGCTGTTGATACATATTTTGGGAGCGGGGGCTGCGGGCGCATTTACCATGGAAGTAGAAAGGGATGAACGATGACATGCTAGCAGCTCGCACTGAGTGGCCGCTGACACACCATCATCATCATCATCATGATCGTAGCTGAGGTTTTGTTTGACGAGTAAAGGCGTGTTGTTCTGTGCCTCGTTGTTCCTGGCCAGCCGCTGCCAGAACACCACAATACCGTGTGACGAACCCACTTTTTTTTTTCAAAACATTTGAGAATGCAATTTCAGGGGAGGCTTATTACGCAGTAGAAAAAAAGTCATGGGAGTTATGAGGTTTTGGAAACTATAAACACAGTTCGTTCTGGGCAAAGGGCTCAACATGTTCTCATGTTCTTCGCGGGCCTGATAGCCTACTGTTCACGGTAGTCATTACCGCCTGGCCATCCCTTAATCTACACATGTAACAACTGGCGACGAGGATGAAAGGAAGTTTCATGTAAGTCTTCGTTCCCGCAGCACTCTGCCATCTGTTCACCATGCCATGTTTCGGCAACCTTGAGCCGTTCAAGAGGGGAGGAGACGACTGGCCCTGTTATGTGGACCTGCTCAAAGCATTTTTCCTGGCGAATGATGTCGCCCCAAACAAGTGTACTGACGTGTTCATCAGCTGCTGCGGGTAGAAAATGTATGCTTTGCTCCGCAATTTGGTCAAGCCCGCCAAGCCCAGTGACAAGACGCTGGACGTATTCTTCAAGTTCTTGGAAGCCATCATTACCGTCCGAAGCCCTCTGCCGTCGTGCAGCGTTTTCGTTTCAACTCGCGCGTTCGCATGAAAGGGGAATTCGTCAGCAATTTTATCGCAGCAGTAAAAAGCCTGTACGAGCACTGCAACTTCGCGGCTGAACTCGAAAACATGCTCCGCGACCGCGTCGTGTGTGGCATAAACAACGTGGATGTTCAGACAAGACTTCTGGAAAAAACCGGACCTCACCTTCGACGACACCGTGCAGACCACTCTGGCAATGGAAGCAGCACAAGCGAACGTAAGCAGCGCTTTCTCGATTCACCATGTCTCGTCAGGTTCTTGGGCGTCACCTGCTACCGCTGCGGGGATGAACTTCTTGCATCAAAATGCAAGCATGTGAAGACAGTCTGCAATTACTGCCACAAACGAGGTCACTTGGTGAAGGTGTGCGATTCGAGACGAAGGGACAGCCAAGTCCAAAGCAACAGCCCTACCAAGGCACGTTCGTTTTCGGCTTGCAGTTCACCGTCGTCGAGTAACCGTCATTGTGTTAATACTGTGCGCAAGCAGGACGCCACTACCACTTCATCTTACAAGTTTTTGACATGTGGCTGGTCGACTATGTCACGCCGCTTCCGCCTTTCACCATCACTTTTGACATTTGCGGCAAGCCGCTCCACATAGCAGTGGACATTGGATTTGCAAGATGCATACCAGCAAGTTGTCCTTGACGAGGCCTCTAGGGAGTATGTCACAATTTCGACGCATATGGGGTTATTTCAGTACACCCGGTTGCCTTTTGGTGTCTCATCTGCTCCTGCCATATTTCAGCGCGAGATGGAGAACTTGTTTAGGGGACTGCTCCATGTAGCAGTCTATTTTGACGACATTCTTGTGACTGGCGCAAATAATGCTGGGCACCTTCGCAACCTTCGTGCTGTACTTAGCAAGCTTCAGGAATCGGGCCTCAAGCTGAAACTTGAAAAATGCCACTTCTTCGTGCCACAAGTTGAGTATCTCGGGCACATCATCAGCAAGGAAGGCCTTTCCCCGAATGTTGACGAGGTAGCAGCCATTCTGCATGCTGCTGTGCCTCAGGATGTCAGGGAACTTCAGAGTTTTTTGGGACTTGTGAACTTCTGTAGGTGCTTCTTACCTAATTTTTCGTCACTCCTTCGTCCACTGCACTTGCTTCTTTGTGAAGGGAAGAAGTGGGAGTGGAAACAAGAACAACAAGATGCATTCAATGCCTGCAAGCACTTGGTCACATCAGCTCCAGTTCTTGTGCATTTCAACCCTGCCAGGCCTGTTTGCCTCAGCTGTGACGCATCGCCTCATGGTATAGGTGCAGTTCTGGCCCACAAAGATGCTGATGGCCGGGAACATCCCATTGCTTTTGCCTCGAGGAGCTTCTCAAAACCAGAACAAAACTACAGTCAACTCGACAGGGAGGCACTGGCTTTAGTGTTTGATGTGGATCGGTTCCACCAGTACTTGTGGGGCGTCTCATTCGAACCACACACCTACCAGAAGCCACTTCTTGGACTGCTGGGTGCCAACAAGCCTGTTCCCGTGCAAGCTTCGCCTCGAGTGGTCGGGTGGGCTCTGAAGCTTTCTGCTTACAAGTATGAACTTGTATACAAGCCTGGCAAAGAGCTCGGCCACGCTGACGCTCTTAGTAGACTGCCTCTCCCAAATGACACTACTGCATTACCACGACCTGCTGAAATCTTCTTGCTAGAGGAGGCATATCCAATACTCCTTTCACCAGATGCTGTGGCCCAAGCCACACGAAATGACCCAGTTCTGGGCCATCTTGTTCTTGCTGTTCTGAAAAGGAGAAAGCCTCCCAGTAGGACCAGAGTAGAACCCCTTTCAATACCAGAAGCTCAGAACTCAGTCTCCATGAGGGTTGCCTACTCTGGGGATTGATAGTAGTGATCCCAAAGTTATTGAAGGCCCAAATTCTTGGTGTTCTTCATGCCAGCCAGCCAGGTATCGAGAAGAGCAAGATGATTGCCAGGAGGCATGTTTGGTGGCCAGGCATTGACATTGCCAACAGCGTGAAGAGCTGCACTATGTGCCAGACTCAACATCGAGCTGCACAACCGGTTCAGCAGACACCATGGCCTTTTCCACAGCGACCCTGGTCAAGGCTTCACATTGATTTTGGAGGACCATTTCTAGGTCACACATTCTTAGTTATTGTGGATGCATTCTCAAAGTGGATAGAAGTCTTTCCTGTGTCTTCCACATCTGCAGAAGCTACCATTTCGGCATTGAGAATTGCATTCGCTCAGCATGGCCTGCCTGATGTCATAGTTTCTAACAACGGTCCTGCCTTCACCAGTGCCCAGCACCTTGAGTTCTTAACTCGAAATGGAATACGCCGCTTGTACCGCCGTATCACCCTGCCTCAAATGGTGCAGCTGAAAGAGTTGTACAAACTGTGAAGAACAAACTCAAAAAGTCTGGTTCTGGGAACTTCCAAATGCAGATCTCCAGGTTTCTGTTCCACTATAGGACCACATCACATGAAGTGACAGGTCGGCCACCGTGTGAACTCTTGATGGGGAGAATGTTCAAGACTCCGTTGGATGTCCTCAGGCCAAGCGTGCAGGCATCTGTATTCCTAAAACAACTCAAGCAGAAGTTGTATGCTGACAGAGTGTCCCGGCAGGCTCCATCACTGCAGCCAGGTGATGACGTGTACGCGCGAAACTATCACAGGGGTACACCCTGGGTGCCTGCCAGTGTTGTCGATGTCACTTCGTCATCAGCCAGTGTCCGTTTTGAAGATGGCACCTTGGGAAACCGGCACAGCGACCACTTGCGCCTTGTGCGGACAGAAACATTGGCCTCTCCTGAAACTGCTATCGCTGCAGCTCCACCACAGTTAGAGCCGCCGCTTCTCCTTGCACCAGCTGTTCCGGAAGTGCTTCATCAGGAACAGCTACCTGGAACTAGCTTCTCTGGGAGTAGCTGTGCCACGGAGAGCGACGGGACTGCGCTCAACAGTGGTGTGCGTGTGAACAGTGACTCTGTCGTGCCTACGCCTAGCACGCCGAAGTTGCGACGTAGCACGAGGACTAGGAAACCAGTGAATAGGTACTCCCCGTAGTCTTCCTCCTAAAGGCTGGTGCACACCGGCGACTAGCAGCGGTCGCGCGACCATTTGCGACTGGTCGCAAGCAGTCGCGAACGGTCGCAAACGGTCGCAAAGCGACTACTTTGGCTAGTCGCTCCCTGACCGATTTTTCAGTCGCGCGACTGCAGTCGCAAAGCTGCTGGAACCAATCAGCGGTGCTCAATTTTTTTTTCATTGCGCTGGCTTCCTGCCGCCAGATACAAACGGGTGCGTTCCTCTGGGTCTGTGGCGCCATGGCCACCACGGAATACTTGGCTTGGAGATGGCGGGGCGCAGCCGCTCGAGCAAAGTGTTAAATTATCGTGGCGCCATTCGCAAAACGCTAAACACCGTCAAAGTACAGTGAAAATAAATTGTGCACTATCTTTTCCCCGTATTCAGAATCGTTTTTTGTCTTGGACTTCACTTGTCACCGCCTTCAATGCAGCGCGTTTGGAACGCATTTGTGCTTCATGTCTTGGCAACGACTTAAGACACCGTGTTCAAGACACGTTTGTGCTGCATTGTAGGCTGTGACAAGTCAAGTGAAATTCAAGGACCGTTTCTGAATACGTACGACTCTCGGAAATACTCCTCGTCGTCTCAGCGCAGCTCGGGAGGCCGGCGGCTTGCATGGCCGACCAACTCCCGCGATCGTAAGGACTTGTAAACCCACCACCGGCTTTTTTTCTTTGGAGGCATCTGTGATGCCAGTGCTGACACCATGGCACAGCGCACCTGCACCATGACAATGTCTTGTTTTTCGCTTGAATCGAACTTGACGCTGTTTGGAACGCTGTGCGAGAACGGACGGAAACAATAAACGCGGCGCGCTCGGTTCGCTCCACTCACTCGGCTGGCGACGATCAGCTGATCGGCACCGGTCTCCAGAGTTCTCGCTGATAACGAGATCCGGACGTGACTCTCCGGTTTTGCGACTTCCGGTCGCTCGCATGCAGCCTCTGCCGGTGTGAACACCAGTCGCTTTTTGGTCGCCAGTCGCGAATGGTCGCGCGACCGCTGCTAGTCGCCGGTGTGCACCAGCCTTAAGAGGGGAGGTGTTACAATATTAGCTCAAATCCAGCACCCCCAGGCGACGCTGATAGTTGTGTTCTACTGTGCAAGCCTGGCACAGCGAGGGGTGGCCATATTGGAAACAATAAGCACAGTTCCTTCTGGGCAAAGGATCTCAACATGTTTTCATGTTCTTCGCAGGCCTGATGGCCTACTGTTCACGGTAGGCACTACTGCCTGGCCATCCGTTAATCTATACATATAACAACAGCAAAAATTTCGCATGATGTTTTTGGCCCGGGAAATGCGCGATGAATTTTTTTCGTACCACAAAGCTCTTCCTGTTTAAAAAACTAATGTGTACGGATCGAGGCCGAAGTGTCATTCAGCCGCTCAGTGCCTTTTTACAATAGCCACATAAAAACTTCATTGCTAAACATGAAAAAATGTTCTTTGCAGATTAAAAATGTGATCTACCATGCTGTGAAGGATGCTTTGGTGATTCTAAGGGCAAATCCTGCTTTAGACCCCAACAAGAAATGAAATGTGTGCGCCATAGGCTGAGGAACTCAAAAAAAAAAAGTTGGACCTCTTCTCAACTTTCAAGGGATCTTCGGCCTGCACTTCTCTTTGATGTGTCTGGCAGGTCTTGACTTGCCCACCGAAGGTGTTTCCGCCATCTCCTGTCTGGACACATTTTGTACATTTTTTTTCTTTCCATCAGAGTGCCAGCCAACGTGTGTGTGTTCTCCTGTAATATGAACCATTGAATTTCAGTTGTTGCTAGTACGCTTCCCTTATTGTTACTTTGTCAGGGGCCAGCCATACTTGTTTTGTAAAAGAATCGGATCAAACTTGCTCGCAAGTGTGTGTGTGTCTGTGTGTGTACACGAGTGTTGTGGGCACCAACAGCTGTTATTTACGTTGTAGACTTCTCCGTGCCCCTCCTTGACAATTGTCCTGCCAGCTATGTTCAGCATTTTTTCAGAGCAGCACGCTTTGAGAGACAATAACAATGGATACATTTTCTGCACTGTTGCCATGTAAAATAGAAGTGTTGTACTTATATATACATAAGAACGTATATATAAATGCATATATTTACTTATAACTATTACATTGTAGTTGCTTCTGTTCTGTCGCTACTTTAACTCCTTTAGTTTCCTGTGTTTCTTTGTTTTCATTGTTTTCCCACAATCACCATCTCATCGGTGTAGTCAATTCCATTGATTATTGTTATTTTAAGACTCACAGTAGTACTGAGTTTGTACATGAACCTATTCCATAGCAATATTTTTATATTGAAAATGTGATTGACTGTAATGTCAGTCTATAATGAAAATCACTTTTTATTTGAAGGTGCTTGGCTGATGTTAATGGTTCTTATTAAATTGTTCATTTGAAAGCCTCCTTGGACTTTGGATGCCCTCCCCCCCCCCCCATCTTTTTTTTTATGAAATAATGTGGACCGAGTGGCTCACATATTTATTAAACAAGCTTTGCACATGACAGAATCGCCTGTGTTAATATTGCTTGTTGTAGTGTTAATATATAAGTAGGCCACTGAGTGTTGTTCTGACAAAAGACAACTCCCCTGTGTGCTGGAATAGAAAATTTTGTGGACTTGGTGACTTGCATATTCATCAAACGAGCTTTAAAGGTAGCCATTTGGTTAATGGTTCTTATTTAACCCATATATGCCCAAACTAAGAAAACATGAAAAAAGAAATATTTTTTGTTACAAAGAGGACACTGGCACTCGTAGCAAAAGGTACAGGTTATTTTATTTACACTCACTTCAAGGCAACACTATTTTCAAAGCCGTCCTACATGTAGGACACTGGGCTTTAGGGGTGCTATGTGCGGGTGTAGTAGACCTTGAGGCACTTCACGTGCACACCCACGTCGCACTTCTCGCAATGAGTTGTTGTCTTCTCGTGGCAATGAACGCACCTTGTATGCTTGGCTTGAGGAATAACAATATGATCAGTGCGGTCGAAACGACTGACTGCTTGAATGGCGGACTGGCGGGCTTTTCCACGGGAGGGCTTGCATCCATATTTCTTCAGGTAGGCCATAGCAATAGACCCCCGAAAACATAAATGCTCGATGTTCCCATTTTTCAGCTTATACAGCTGCAAAGCATTGTTCACGGATGCATCGAGAAGGTAGGTAAACAGAGCTGAGTACCACTTTTTTCCTCTGATGGCCGTCCGGTATTTGGAGATGTTTTGGTCCATTCTGTCTACACCTCCCATGTTGGCATTGTATTTAGCAATCAATAACGGCTGGTTTACCGCAACTTTTGCCTTTTTTTTCTCTAGAATATCGTTTCACCTGCTGCGTTGGCTCCGCTCCATGTGCATTTGAAACAACAGTAACAACACTATTGTCCACCCAACGGCACACAATTCCTTCACTCTCACTGTCCACTCTGTAATCAATTGTGCCTCGTTCTTTACCTTTCATACTCTTTTGTGCTGGAAGTGGACATTTTTCAATCCTGTTTTCACAGACAGTTCCAGTGCACTTCACGCCCAAAGTGGTGAGTTTTCGAACAAGCTTCAAGCTCGTCAAAAAAATTGTCAAAAAACACGTGAAAACAAAGTTCTGTTTTAGACTTGAGCCTGCCAACCATGTCCATCACAACGGAACCTCCGAGACCAAGGTCATTTTCGCTTTCAGGGGCCACGCCATATTTTCCTTGGTAGGGCTCAGTTGACAACAAGTAGCCGAGAGGCGTGCGCAGGCACCACAGCTTGTATCCAAATCGGATTGGTTTTCCTTTCAAGAACTCTTTACACCCGTGCTTTCCGAAATATTCACACATGCTTTCGTCGATGCTGTAGCATTCCGAAAGTGGTGCGTACAAAAGAAACTTCTGATTCAGAAGCTTGAATAATGGCCGCATTTTGGCAAATCTGTCATCCTGAGGCAGGTTGTTGTTGTCGGCAACATGCAGATTCGAACTTTTTTTATTGCTTCAAAACGGTTACGCCTCATGGAGTTTGCAACAAGTTCGTTGTGGCAGTCTTCAGAAATTTCCCACAACATTCTCCGGCGAGGTACAGGCACGTACCCGCTAAGAAGATGCACGCCTATAACACACTTCATTTCTTCTTCTGTCACTCCTAGGCTCCGATTTTTTTGGTCGGCATATCGGTTAGTTTCCTTCACGAGAAGCGCGATGACGTCGTCATCAAAGAATTTCTCGAATGCATCTGCGGGATTGAGGAAACTTTCATCCTGTTCCTCTGCCAACCACTCACTTTGAGGTAGCTTTGTCTTCAAGTCTCTCTTGTCCCAGTTTGCGCTGGATTTTGCGACCTTTTTGGCTGGCTCACCCTCGTCGTCGTCAGTTGATGCATTGTCCAGGCCAACAATTTCCGCTCGAAGGACGCTTCCAGGCAAGCGAGCCATGTAAGTGTCATTTTCATCCCCGCTTTCTTCGTCAGTCACTGTGGCTGCGAAATTGTCCGGCGGAAATATTGCCAGTGTGGAGGGCCCGCTGCCACCAGCATCAACAAGGTCTAACACATCGTTCAGAATTCTTGGTGGCGCTGTTTCCGCATAAAACACCGGACACGGTATTCCCTCCCTGAAAAAAAAATCATAAAACGTGATCAGGTCGAATTCATATTATCTACTCAGCGTAAATGTTAGCCAGTGCATTTTTTGTATTGTAGAGAAAGAGGCGGGATCCATGCAGTGTGGCGAAAAAAAAACGCGAACACAAGGGTATTATCACATCCTTTCCAAAATACCCGCCGAGAACAACAGTTCGTCCATAATACACCAGATGGCGTAAAATGTCCACATGAGGCAAGCGAGCGCAAAGCTCAAAACGACAGCTGATAGACGAAACCTAGTGATAATTTCAGGCGGTTTAAACGATGTCCTAAATGGAGATGCAGCAGGACTAGCAACCACACTGGCGAAAGGCGTCGATGACATGCGCGCCACTTCTCCTAAGGTACAAGTAGTGATATGCACGATACCGGAGGTACCGGTGCGTGATAGCAACCTGCAAAGAGCGGTGGTCAACGCAAACCAAGAGATATGGCGGATGAGTCGAGAGAAAGGCTTTGAGGTAGTGGAAATAAACAGAGAGGTGCATAGGTGGGGGGGTTTTCAACGAGACAGAATTCACTTCGATGGGCGGCTAGGTCATGAGGTGGGTTGGCGACTTGCAGGACGCGCAGTAGCTTTTTTGGGGGGCAAGCGAGCCCTTCGGGGTGCAGGATAGCTAGTAACGAGGAAAACAACCAGGAAGACTCTTCGACAGGTGGTATGGACAGATAAGATTCCAAAGTGGCACCAATATCTAAGATAGGTAGAGTCCGGGTAGAGTTCTATCTAAGATAGAACAGAAGGCAGCAGAAAGGGGGGTGGTATTGGGGCATTCATTCATAAAAGTACAGACTGGCAAAGGGTCAAGCAAGAGTGCAAGGAACATTTATGGCTAAAAGGGAAAGTGGCAGGTCAAATGACACTCCTTGGTTTCGTGTACTTGTGGACGGGAGCAAAGGCCAGAGAGGAAAACCAGACAATGGTAGAGTGTATATCAAAGGACATTAAGGAGTTAGGAATAGAGTGCGAGATAATTATACTAGGAGACATGAATGCGCACATAGAAGATATAGATGGGTATACCGACCCGACAGGCAAAATGATCATGGATATGTGTGAAAGGCTTGATTTGATCATTTGCAACAGTACCGAGAAGTGTGAAGGGCAAATAACATGGGAGGTAGGAAGGCTTCAGTCGACGATAGATTATGCACTGATGTCACATAGGATGTATGATAAGCTCAGGGGAATGCACATAGATGAAGGTGGCTCCAGAAGTCTGGGTAGCGATCACAAACGTATCAAGCTAAGTTTTGGAAGAGGAGTGAAAGTGGGAAGGAGACAAGATGAGCAACTACAGGAAAATTTTTATCCAGAAAGGCAAATTGAAATAGCCACTAAACAAATTGAGAAAGTAATCACGGAGGATAATAAGACAGTGTGGACATACACGAATCTAATTAAACTCTTTGAGCTGGAGCTTGCTAAGACGCGTGACAAGTCACCCCGGAAAAGAAGACACAAACCCAAAAGTTGGTGGGATGACGACGTTAAGAGAGCCATAGCAAAACGTCAGGAAGACTCTAGGGAACACAGACATGCTAAGCAGCGGGGTGAACCGACAGATGATGTTGAAAGAAAATGGGCAACCTTTCTAAGCTGTAGAAGGGATGCATCCCTTCTGATCAATGAAAAGATTAGAAGGAAGGGAGCTCAGTGGCTGGCAGAAGTACATAAAAAAGATAGAAAGGCAGCTGCGAAATTTTGGAACCATCTAAACTCCCTAAGAAATGAGACGAGCCTAGAGCAGAGATTTATAACTACAGCCCAAGGTGCTAGGCTAGAAGGGGACGAAGCTATTGAATATATAAGAATAAAAGTGGCAGAAAAATTTCAACAAAGAAGTACTTTATGCACCACAATAGACGAGGACGAATCAAGTGGTGCAATGGCTCCATTTTCACAACAAGAGTGGGAAAGGGCTGAGAAAAGGGTTCCTAGTAGTACATCAACAGGCCCAGATGGCATTCCAATTAGGCTGATAAAGACATTAGGTCCGAAGTCTAAGCAGGCTTTGAGAGAGGCAGTGAGCACAATAATAATCGATGGTGAAGTTCCCGATGGATGGAAACTTAACAGGATGAGCATGATCTATAAAGGAAAGGGGGACAAAGCTGACATAAACAACTACCGTCAATTAACAGTGACATCAGTGGTCTACAGGCTGGCGATGCAGATTATAAAGGAAAAACTGCAGGCGTGGATAGAGGATGAGGGGGTGCTGGGGGAACTGCAGAATGGGTTTCAGAAACACAGGAGGTTGGAAGACAATCTGTTCTCACTGACGCAGTGCATCGAAATAGCAGAAAAGGAACACAGGCCCCTGTGGCTAGCATTTTGGATATCAAGGGAGCGTACGATAGCGTGGTTCAAGAGGAATTGTGGGGAATACTGGACACACTAGGCGTGAAACATGTAGTCACTAATCTTTTAAAGGGTATCTATAAAGGTAACAAGGTGTTATAAAGTGGGAAAAACAGGTATCCGAGCCTGCAGAGGTAAAATGGGGGCTTAGGCAGGGGTGCCCCCTGTCACCCTTATTATTCATGATGTACCTACAAGGATTAGAGGCAAAATTAGAGGGAAGTGGACTGGGCTTCAACCTCTCTTTAGTCAAACAAGGAAAACTTATTGATCAGGCACTACCAGCATTAATGTACGCAGATGATATAGTGCTAATGGCCAACAACAAGGAAGATTTGCAGAGATTGATGGACATCTGCGGTAATGAGGGAGATAGGTTAGATTTTAGATTCAGTAAGGAAAAATCAGCAGTCATGATTTTCAATGACAACGAAGGTAGTGAGCTTAGAATACAGGAGGCCACGCTAGAGATAACAGATAAATACAAATATCTAGGCGTATGGATAAGCAATGGGACCGAGTATCTGAGGGAACACGAAATATACGTGACGACTAAAGGTAACAGGAATGCAGCAGTCATGAAATATAGGGCACTGTGGAATTACAATAGGTATGATGTTGTGAGAGGAATATGGAAAGGTGTCATGGCTCCTGGGCTGACGTTCGGCAATGCGGTCTTGTGCATGAGATCAGAAGTTCAAGCAAGATTAGAAATTAAGCAACGTGGAATAGGTGGGCTTGCTTTAGGAGCTCACGGGAATACACCAAATCAGGGAGTACAAGGTGATAT
This sequence comes from Rhipicephalus microplus, assembly GCF_043290135.1. Lineage (NCBI taxonomy): Eukaryota > Metazoa > Arthropoda > Arachnida > Ixodida > Ixodidae > Rhipicephalus > Rhipicephalus microplus. Next base: position 42,984,730 of record NC_134710.1, on the reverse strand, counting down.
GGGATGGACATCATTTGAGGACAGGGAAGCTAGCAGCAAGATAAAATTTGAGAAGCGACTGAGAGAAATGGGGGAAGAGCGTTGGGCTAGGAAGGTTTTCAGCTACTTGTACATGAAGAATGTCGATACGAAATGGAGGAAGCGAACCAGGAAGTTGACTGGTAAATACTTAGAAAACAGCAGGTGGCCAAACCAAAAAGAACTATCGGTTAAGAAGAAAGTGAAGGAAACGGAGACTGACATGTGGAGAATGGGCATGATAAAGAAGTCCGCACTAGAGATCTATCGAACGTTTAAGCAGGAAATTGCCAAGGAAAGGATCTATGATAATACTCGGGGTAATTCTCTACTGTTTGAGGCCAGAACGGGAGTACTGCGAACCAAGACATATCGGGCCAAATACGAAGGGGTAGACACAGTATGCAGTGCGTGTGGAGAGGAAGAAGAAACTGCCGAACACTTGATAATGTTCTGTAAAGGGCTTCACCCTATAGTTCAGGATGATGGCGCAGAGTTTTTCAAAGCACTGGGGTTTAGGGACTGGGAGGGCAAAATAAACTTTAAGCGGGTAGACTTAACTAGAAGGAGGTTATCTGATTGGTGGCAAAAGTCAAGGCACAAGTGAAAATTAAACTCTTGACTGCAAAGTACGAATCCTCAAACTTTTTTTTTAAGGAAAAAAATATAGTTTTTGGTTCATTAGGTATTACGGCTTGGTGGCGCTAGCCACCGCCCGATCTAAAGGGTACAGCCATATCCATCCATCCATCCATCCTTGCGTGAAAGAAGCACTATCGTCACTATTGTGCTTACCCACATCGTGAAACTACGTAGCGGTTGCTTCTGGGCACTTACACCGCCCCATGACGCCTAATTTGCCCAGTGTCCTAAATATAGGACGGCTAGGTTTAGCGCATTGTAACTTATCACTTCCTGCATTTTGAACAACACTACTGAGCCTAGTTAATATACATACTCTTATGAGGCGGTCGACACATTATTGAAGTTTTGGCAAGGTTCCTTTTGACGTTGCATAAGTTTGTTGCCAGACTTTGGGGTGGTTGTTGCCAGACTGCCGCTAAATTTGACTGAAAAGTTTTCTCCTGTAGTTGTGGCTTCTCCGTAAGAGTTTGGTGCTATCCGTGGTGCATTTCTTGGCTGGAAAATTTTCTCCTGTAATTGTGGCTTCTCCGTACGAGTTTGGTGCTATCCGTGTGCATTTCGCGAGTGCATGAGCGACGCTGGCCGTTTTAATTAAAGGAATGAACCGAGCCTAGCAGAAGTCGCGCGTGGTGCTGCCGTGCAATTAAGAGGCCGTTTTAATTCCGTTTTAATTAACGTAATGAACCGCGCATTACAGAATTCGTTTTATTTACGGAATGAACCGCGCCTAGCAGAAGTCGAGCACGGCGCTGCTGCGCAATTAAGAGGCCGTTTTAATTAACGGAATGAACCATGCCTAACAAAAGTCGAGCACGGTGCTGCTGCGCAATGAAGAGGCCGTTTTAATTAACGGAATGAACTGCGCCTAGCATAAGTCTAGGCACGTTCTCTTGCTGTGTGCGCAGCTGTGCGATTAAGATATCGCGTCTCAGTATTAGGGATGACGGGGAAAACTGAATAGAGTCGCAGGAGGTGATGCGCTGCCCCCTCCCCCGTTACTTTTCCTTTTTTTTTCTCTCTCAGCTGATTGTGTCGCGTCGACCGCGCGCTACGACGGGGGACGCTACGCTTCTCCTAGCTGTGTCAGCACAAGACATATCGTTCGGACTCGTGTATACATGTGATGAATAAGCGTTCCAAGGCTGGTTAATCGGGGTACGTCGGATATGCTACAGCTTTGTACGCCTGGAAGGCTGCTGTATCGAAACAGATGGAGCAAATCAAGCGCGACTTGCGCGTACCTGTAAATGGGACCTGGCCGACGAGCCGCCATCGCTTACAGGGCCCCACCCACAATAAGCACAAACTACCGAAATTCCAAATAATGATTGTGTATTGTTTCCCCGCTCAAGAGCTTAGTATACAACAATAAGAATAAAATGACATAATAAACATAATAATGACATTAATAATAATACAAGATAATGACAACATAAACATAAGAATAAAATGACAATATGTCTCACTACGCGCTAATCACAATTAAACAGGATACCGGCGAGAAATTACCTCCATTAATCGAAGAAAAGGGTCTTTCACGTTGGGACGTGCGTTAATTGATCTCCACCAAAGCCAGGCGAGGTGAGACGGCATAAGTGAGGTAGTCGTCCTGTTGCTGTTGCGAACGAGACGGCGCTTGGCCTTTTGCCATTCACTTTCAATCCTTTGCATGTTGGCGCCTGCCGTAGGATCAACGAAGTTGACACTGTGGTTCAGGGTGTGCCAGTCCAAGTTTAGCGGTGTTCCGTTGGAATCCACAAGTCTGGGTATGCACTGGTACGCGGCCCACTCGTCGATGTACACCGTCGTCCCGGGAAGAATGTGCTGCCGGTCGAAGCGATGGCGCAGGCGACAGTCCGATTTCACGAAGGAAGGCCTCTTCCACGGCAGAGTACCTTATGATGTCGGCGATTTCGACAATGCTGGGGTCTATCCGTGGCGTGGCCATGGCGAGATGCTTCCTGAACTGGTAACAGCGTAGCTTGCATGGCTAACGTTACGGCATTTTATAAGGGTCATGAGGTGAAAGGGGGATAGAGCGCTCTAACATTGACAGGGCGCCTACGTGATGCAGCGTCAGCGGGGAAAGAGGGGGTGGGTCACGGCGCCGACGTGGCGCGAGCATCTGCGGAGAAAGAGTGGATGGGCCACGGCCCTAACGCCACGCGAGCACCTGCGGAGGAAGACGGGATGGGCAAAAGACGCCTGGAATAAAAAAAACATAAAAGAACCTTTTTGGACCTCTAACGTTGGTTGACATGGCGCCGACGCGACGCGAGTGTCTGCGGAGAAAGAGGGGGTGGGCAAAGACGCCTGGAATAAAAAAAACATAAAAAAAACTTTTTGTACCTCTAACGTTGGTTGACATGGCGCCGACCCGACGCGATGCGAGTGTCTGCGGAGAAAGAGGGGGTGGGTCACGGCGCCGACGCGAGCATATGTGTGAAAATACGGGATAGGCGAAGACGCCTCGAATCGTACAACACCTAGGTCACGTACTCCACTTCGGTGCCCCTCCTTCTTCACAGCAACGGTGACTTAAGTGGGAGTGCGAACGACGTTACGTGATGCTACGTGATGTGACCCACGTATCACGTAAACAGTACACCACCTAGGGCTCAGTGCATTGGGTGTCGAGACAAGGACAAACTTGCTCACGTAAACCTCTTATGTTTCCTTATTTGGTGCTCCCTATCTCGGTCGCAATCCCTAAGCCTTAGGATCGTGATCCTTATGAAATGCCGTAACGTTAGTTGTGCAAAGTACATTGTCACCATTTCAGGAGCCGTCGCGTTATTGGTCTGTCGAAGACGCCATCGCTTCGAGCGGCAGTTCGACCTGCAGACAGTCGGGAACAGCACAGAAGCGGCCGCCGACATCCGAGTGATAGGGAAATCGCAAAGACCTCGGCTTAATTATGGTGACCCAGGATGCAGTAAGTCGTCACGTACAATCGCCCCGGCAAAAAGCGAGCAGACCCACACTTCAGGTACAATGGTTGCAGGAAACAGCTAGCTGTCCCAGCTCCGTGGGACACTCACGACGCAGGGTAGACAGAGGCAAGGCTCCTTTTTTTGCCTCTCGAGACGTACTTGGTCGTTGCACGTCTCAGCGTGAAAGACCCTTTCCTTCGATTAATGGAGGTGATCGCTCGCCGATATTCCGTTTAGGGATCCCTGCCATATCGTGAGTGATGAGCGTGTAGTGAGACATATTATGCCATTTTATTCTTATGTACCCACCCTATCGTTTTATACTGCGCTCTTGAGCTGAGAGACAATTTGTGCTTATTGTGGGTGGGGCCCTGTAAGCGACGGCGGCTCGTCGGCCGGGTCCCATTTACAGGTACGCGCAAGTCGCGCTTAATCCGCTCCATCTGCTTCGATAAAGCAGCCTTCCAGGCATACAAAGCTGTAGCATATCGGACGTACCCCGATTAACCAGCCTTGGAACGCTTATTCATCACATGTATACACGAGTCCGAACGATATGTCTTGTGCTGACACAGCTAGGGGAAGCGTAGCGTCCCCCGTCGTAGCGCGCGGTCGACGCGACACGATCAGCTGAGAGAGGGAAAAAAAGAAAAGTAAGAGGGGAGGGGGCAGCGCATCACCTCCTGCGACTATTCAGTTTTCCCTGTCATCCCTAATACTGAGACGCGATATCTTAATCGCACAGCGGTGCACACAGCAAGAGAACGCGCCTCGACTTATGTAATGGGCGGTTCATTCCGTTAATTAAAACGGCCTCTTATTTGCGCAGCAGCGCCACGCTCGACTTTTGCTAGGCGCGGTTCATTCCGTTAATTAAAACGGCCTCTTAATTGCGCAGCAGCGCCGCGCTCGACTTCTGCTAGGCGCGGTTCATTCCGTAAATAAACGAATTTTATAATGTGCGGTTCATTCCGTGAATTAAAACGGAATTAAAACGGCCTCTTAATTGCACGGCAGCACCACGCGCGACTTCTGCTAGGCTGGGTTCATTCCGTTAATTAAAACGGCCAGCGTCGCTCGCGAAATGCACCGCGGATAGCACCAAACTCTTAAGGCTGGTGCACACCGGCGACTAGCAGCGGTCGCGCGACCATTCGCGACTGGCGACCAAAAAGCGACTGATGTTCACACCGACAGAGGCTGCATGCGAGCGACCGGAAGTCGCATAACCGGAGAGTCGCGTCCGGATCTCGTTATGAGCGAGAACTCCTGAGACCGGCGCGATCAGCTGATCGCCGCCAGCTGAGTCCGTTCTCGCTCAGCGTTCCCAACAGCGTCAAGTTCGATTCAAGCGAAGAACAAGACAATTTCATGGTGCTGATGCACTGTGCCATGGTGTCAGCGCTGGTATCACAGATGCCTCCAAAGAAAAAAAAAAGCCGGTAGTGGATGTGACCGTCCTTTCGATCGCGGGAATTGACCGGCCATGCAAGCCGCCTGCCTTCAGAGCTGCGCTGACACGACGAGGAGTATTTCCAAGAGTCGTACGTATTCAGAAACCATCCTTAAATTTCCCTTGATTTGCCACAGCCTGCAATGCAGCACAAATGCGTCTCGAACGTGGATTCTTAAGTCGTTGCCAAGGAATGAAGTACAAACGCCTTCCAAACACGCTGCGTTGAATGCGCTGACAAGTCAAGTTCAAGACAAAAAAAAAGTTTCCGAATACGGGGAAAAGACAGTGCACAATTTATTTTCTCTTTACTTTGACGGTGTTTAGCTTCTTGCGAATGCCACCACGTAAATTCGACAATTTGCTCGAGTTGCTGCGGCCCGCCATCTCCAAGCCAAGTATTCCGTGGTGGCCATGGTGCCACAGACCTAGAGGAACGCACTCGTTTGTATCTGGCGGCAGGAAGCCAGCGCAATGAAAAAAAAATTGAGCATCGCCGATTGGTTAAGCAGCTTTGCGACTGCAGTCGCGCGACTGAAAAATCGGTCAAGAAGCGACTGGCCAACGCAGTCGCTTTGCGACCATTTGCGACCGTTCGCGACTGGTTGCGACCAGTCGCAAATGGTCGCGCGACCGCTGCTAGTCGCCGGTGTGCACCAGCCTTAACGGAGAAGCCACAACTACAAGATAAAAATTTTCAGCCAAAAAATGCACCGCGGATAGCACCAAACTCTTACGGAGAAGCCACAACTACAGAAAAAAAATTTTCAACCAAAAAATGCACCGCGGATAGCACCAAACTCTTACGGAGAAGCCACAACTACAAAAGAAAAATTTTCAGCCAAAAAAATGCACCGTGGATAGCACCAAACTCTTACGGAGAAGCCACAACTACAGAAGAAAAAATATTTTCAGCCAAAAAATGCACCGCGGATAGCACCAAACTCTTACGGAGAAGCCACAACTACAAGAGAAAAATTTTCAACCAAAAAATGCACCGCGGATAGCACCAAACTCTTACTGAGAAACCACAACTACAAAAGAAAAATTTTCAGCCAAAAAAATGCACTGTGGATAGCACCAAACTCTTACGGAGAAGCCACAACTACAGAAGAAAAAATATTTTCAGCCAAAAAATGCACCGCGGACAGCACCAAACTCTTACGGAGAAGCCACAACTACAAGAGAAAAATTTTCAACCAAAACATGCACCGCGGATAGCACCAAACTCTTACGGAGAAGCCACAACTACAGAAGAAAAATTTTCAGCCAAAAAATGCACCGCGGATAGCACCAAACTCTTACGGAGAAGCCACAACTACAGAAGAAAAATTTTCAACCATAAAATGCACCGCGGATAGCACCAAACTCTTACGGAGAAGCCACAACTACAAAAGAAAAATTTTCAACCAAAAAATGCACCGCGGATAGCACCAAACTCTTACGGAGAAGCCACAACTACAAGAGAAAAATTTTCAGCCAAAAAATGCACCGCGGATAGCACCAAACTCTTACGGAGAAGCCACAACTACAGAAGAAAAAATATTTTCAGGCAAAAAATGCACCGCGGATAGCACCAAACTCTTACGGAGAAGCCACAACTACAAGATAAAAATTTTCAGCCAAAAAATGCACCGCGGATAGCACCAAACTTTTACGGAGAAGCCACAACTACAGAAGAAAAATTTTCAGCCAAAAAAATGCACCGTGGATAGCACCAAACTCTTACGGAGAAGCCACAACTACAAGATAAAAATTTTCAGCCAAAAAATGCACCGCGGATAGCACCAAACTCTTACGGAGAAGCCACAACTACAAGAGAAAAATTTTCAACCAAAAAATGCACCGCGGATAGCACCAAACTCTTACGGAGAAGCCACAACTACAGAAGAAAAATTTTCAGCCAAAAAATGCACCACGGATAGCACCAAACTCTTACGGAGAAGCCACAACTACAAGAGAAAAGTTTTCAGCCAAAAAATGCACCGCGGATAGCACCAAACTCTTACGGAGGAGCCACAACTACAAGAGAAAAATTTTCAACCAAAAAATGCACCGCGGATAGCACCAAACTCTTACGGAGAAGCCACAACTACAGAAGAAAATTTTTCAGCCAAAAAATGCACCGCGGATAGCACCAAACTCTTACGGAGAAGCCACAACTACAGAAGAAAAATTTTCAACCAAAAAATGCACCGCGGATAGCACCAAACTCTTACGGAGAAGCCACAACTACAGAAGAAAAATTTTCAGCCAAAAAATGCACCACGGATAGCACCAAACTCTTACGGAGAAGCCACAACTACAAGAGAAAAGTTTTCAGCCAAAAAATGCACCGCGGATAGCACCAAACTCTTACGAAGAAGCCACAACTACAGAAGAAAAATTTTCAACCAAAAAATGCACCGCGGATAGCACCAAACTCTTACGGAGAAGCAACAACTACAGGAAAAAACTTTTCAGCCAAATTTAGCGGCAATCTGGCAACAGCCACCCTTCCAGTCTGGCAACCACTTATGCAACGCCAAAAGGAACCTTGCCGAAGTTTTTCGACAGTGAATAAATTGTCAGTACTTACTTTTTCCTCGGCTTCATGGCGTCTTCCGTACAACGTGTGTGCTCGGACGGAGAGTGGAGTCCACCACGCGGCAAAACGAAGGGCAAGCACAGTGTAGGCTTGCACACATCAAGGCGGATGCTTGTTTGAAGCATTGTAGAGTGGCGCTACTATTCATTTAAAAAATAGAGATGTTAGCACACATTAAAAAAGCGTCCTATATGTAGGACACTGGGCACATATGGGTTAAGTGTTAATTTGAAAGTAGACCACTGAGTGTCAAAAGCCCACACATGCATCATTGGAAAGGTTGCAGTGTCAATTTTTTCACTAATGCAACAATGCTCAGGCCACAAGCATGTGGACAGTTTTGTTATAGCTGTGTCAAGTGGCTTGCATGTTTTATAAAACAAGCTTTACAGATATGGGAGAATCGCTGATGGAAAGGTTCATTGAGGGGTGTGCACCTCACTTAACCTTGTGCACCACCATTGCGGGACGTGCACCTCTTCGGCGAAAAAAAGGAAAAAACGTTCTTGGCACGGGCTCAGTGTGCTGCCGCCCCCTGGCTATTCCACTGCCTGCGCTCAAGCTTCGCCATCAGGAACGCAACGTGATAGCGTAATAGGACCCCGGGCACATCGCCTTCTCAATTGCTAGCCTGATCTTCTGTTCTCGATGCATTAAGTCTTCAACCGTGCCATTAGGAAACGAACGACTGTTTGCCTACCACTGGCCGTTCCATGCTATTTCACTATGCCAACAAGCTAATATATGGATGTTTTTAAAATCGTTGGTAATGGATGAAAAATGTCATAAACGAAAGAAAACTCTTGTTGAACGCAACAAGCCGATAGGGCTCAGATGAAGTGAATTGATGCCTACGCGCTTAATTTTCTATTCATTTTTCCCCTAGGAAATGGCATGCGGCTTAGCAAATATGAAAACCGAACAAGCTTATAGAGAGAGGATGTTTTCAAAATCATTAGTAACAGATGGTAACAGTGTAGGCATAAAGTGAATTTATGGCTACACTCTTAACATTCAACTAGTTCTGTTTCCCCTACGTATGCGGCTTCGTAAACGTTTGTTCCTGTTGATAAAGCCCCTTTCCATTGCTCCAGAGGAAAGAACCACCTAAAGATATGAATTTATAGCGATCCCACGAAGAGGTTCCATCTTTTTTTTTTATTCTCAAATGTACATGTTAAAAGGAAATGATTCTGAGATTCACTTTAGTTGCTGTGGAGGCATATGGATGACTGTACCGGACCAGACTTCTGTAGGTAAAAATTCAGCGGTGGGGGACTCTGCACCGTGGTCTGGTAATTGACATTTCCACCCTTCTAGAGGAGCACCATCCATTTTTCCAAGGATACTTACGGTGAGAAAACTTGGATATTGCCAAGCGAGACTTAGCATGCTAGCGTCGGCAATATAAAAATTGTGGGACTGTCATGTGGCGCCACTTCATATACATCTGCGTACTGGTTGAGGGCTGAACTTTGGTTACCTGGTAGCCACACCAAGTGTATGAGACTTAATCTGGGGACAATAGTATACAACACTTCTAAGGCATTCGACAGATTACGTGCAGTTAATGAAGCATAGATAGACTGGCACCCAGTCAGAATGACAGCATCTGTTCTAGATTACTTGTAAAGTCACGTAAACGAATTGAAAAAGACCAATGCATACCTCGCGATGCAATTTCCACTCCTGCCTTTTCTTCACAAACTGAAGCATCAGCTGCATTTACAATGTTTAATTCGAAACTAGTCAGACGGTCTTTCAAAATGGCATTTAGGTACCTACTGTGATATCGGGCACCGCATGCTGCCGCGCAGATATAGTCGCATGTATGACGTTACATCTGGCTGTAAATGTATGCGCGCGAGAATAAAGCGATCATTGTTTTGTGGCCACTGGTGGTGGCTATATCACTGGCGACGAGGTAGCTCGAATCCCGTTGGCAGGTGCGGCGAAGGCACTACACGGCGAAAAAGTTGGCGCGCTTCGGCGACTGAAAAAGCCATTCGGTCATGTACGTGCTCTCGGAGTACAACACCGTAGCCTGCAACGCGGAGCAGACAGCAACGCCCCACACAAGCACCGAAAGCATTGACGAGGTGACAGTGAGCGGAGCTTCAGGCTGAAGGGCGACCGAAGGCAACCTGAGCCAAGGACGGAGAAACAAGACCGCACAGAGATGACTCAACGTTTTCTACTCGCAGACAGGAATGTCGCGCTTAGGGAAGATCGCTGAGTTTGATCCTAAGTCACAGAATTTCTTGTCTTACCTGGAGCGATTTAAACTGTGTGCACGGGAACGACATAGAAGAGGAAAAAAAGCTAGCGGTTTTCCTGACTGTATTAGGAGCAGAAGCTTATGAGGTCTTGAAGAACCTTGTAGTGCCGGCTTCCCCACGTGAAAAAACTTACGAGGAAGCAAAGCGGTGTTTCGCGGAACATTACAGCCCATGGAGCTCGGTAATCACTGAGCGCTGCAGGTTCAACAAGCGGACTCAGCACGAAGGGGAAAGCGTAGAAAATTTTATAGTCGAGCTGAAGCACTTGGCCAGGAAATGTAACTATGGTGACTTCTTACAGGATGCACTTCGCGACAGGCTAGTAGCTCGTGTGCGCAATGAAGAGACGGAGCGAGCCTTGTTTGCAGAAGAAAGCCTAACCTTTGACAGCGTCTGCAAGATTGCCTTGGACCGAGAAATGGCGGCAAGAGAGGTAGCGCTAATGAAAGAAAAGAACAAAGAGGAGTCATTAAATGCGGTTAGGAGTCAGCCAAAGAAAGGGATGAAGAAGGCTCAAAAGAGCCACGTTGCCAAGAAAGAGCAATGTGAAAGATGCAGCAGAGGGCATTCTTCAAGCATATGGTGGTATAAAAACTCGGTGTTCCGTAACTGCTCGAAAATAGGACACTTGAGTAAAATGTGCACAGCTGCGCAGACAAAAAAAACAAATGCCTTCGAATGTTCAGACGAGGACTCTGAGCACGAAGTATACCACTTCATAAATGTGACACGCTCTTTGTACGATGTCAACATTCAGGTAGAAGGCAAACCCCTGAACGTGCAGATTGACACAAGAGCGGCTGTTACTGTAGTGCCAGTGTATGTCTATGATTCACATTTCGCTCATGTTACATGTCAGCCCACCAAAGTGACACTTCGCACGTACACTGGCGAAAAATTGCCACTTAAGGGACAGTGTGAGGTTTCAGTTGTGTACAAAGGGCAGAGCATGATTCTTCCAGTAGTAGTAGTTAAGGATAACGGAAGGAGACTGCCGGCATTGCTTGACCGAAATGGGCTTGAGCGTCTCAAGCTTGACTGGAGCGCAATCAGTCAAATTACCGCGGAGGACAGAGCCATGTCATTGATGAAAAAGTACCGTGCAGTTTTTTTTTTTCACAGACAATGGGCACCATAAAGAGTTTTGAGACAAAAATATCTTTGCAGATGCTACGCCGAATTCTGTCGAGCCACGTCTGTTCCATTTGCACTTAAAGAAAAAGTGGAAGAACAGCCCCGTGAGATGGTAAAAATAGGCATGCTACAGCAGGTATCGCATAGCGACTGGGCGACATCACTTGTCGTAATCAAAAAAGAGATGGCAGCCTTAGACTTTGCGGTGACTACTGTTGCGAACGACGGCCGATCCCGCCGAAGCCACCACTGTTGCGAAAGACGGCGACGCCAACACGGTCCCGAAGGCGCCACTGCTTTCAACTCCGCCGGGAAGGTCACCAGCCGTTTGGTAGCGTATGTTTCTCAGCTCGCGGCTGCGTCTGCGCAGAGCTGATAAGACGAGCGGACGAGACGACGGTGAGTTAAACAAGGTTTATGTACAGCATATATACAGAGGCGTTACAATTTCGGCACTGGGGCCGACAGAGACTCGAAGAGCCGAGCTCTCCTCTCTAACACATAGGTCAACTTTTCGCCTAAGACCGCCGACTCACACACATGTCGGCTCTCCGACATGGGGACTCCTCTCTCATAGGACCGCCGCTCGCGACGCGCCGCAGGGCTTCTTTTATTTGCACCGGGTCCAACCAAAATGTCCCATCAGAAGCGCCGCTGGTTGTCAGGGCAGATTCCTCCAATGGGGTCGCCGCTGGGCCACGTCAGACCCCCAGACACGAGGACGCCGGCTCGCTGTCACGTGCGCTGCTGACTCAATGCACGTGGGCCAGAGAGGCGCCGCGCGTGTTCACGCCGTTGAGTTGTTCGCGTCAGGCGGACTGCGGGCTGGCCTTGACCCAGATTGCCTTTTCCAGAGGCACGGACGTTTGACGAGGACTCGCTGGCATAACAGCACCCCCGCCGCCAGACAATGCACCGGAAAGACGAGCTGCTTCCACGGGGCTCGGATGTCAGGTGCGCTCGTTCGCCAGGTCCCTCCAAGTTCGCCTCCAGGGCCATGGGGAGAATACAGCTCCAGACTGTTCCGGGAACACATTCCATTTTTGACGACGGATCCCAGCTCCACTGGCTTGTCGCCACAACTTGTCGACCAGCTTCACTCGTCTCTTCGGACCATCTTCGGTTTCAGCACTTGTCGATGGTTCTGCAACTTGCCAAGAACGGATCGACAACAGACAACACACGACACACGCAAGTGCCTTCGGTCACCCGACAGAACACCAGACAAAGTATAGTACAACATATACCTATCTACGTGTCTATCAGAATTTTGTTCCCTCTACATCAAGAGGCACATGTGGGACACAAGACTCTTAAAATGACAACTCAATTTTTTTCCCCACGTACAACAACGTAACGAATTAGAATACCACAAAGTTGGCCCCTTGAGATCACTCTAAACGAGAGCGCTCAGCCCAGGTCGTGATGAGGTCAAAATTTTGCCCCGAATCGCCAGCCAGAAACCGAAAGGTTCAGAAGGTACTAGCTAGAACGCACTGCTCAATGCACCTCCATTAGCGTTTAGCTTTCCCTTTTTTTTAGCGAACGTCAAAGTTGCGCTGTGGAGCAACGTGCTCCACCTCAGTAACCGGCCACTTTTAGGCGACGATACCTATGCGGCACCAAGAGCGGCTCACACTTTCGACGTTGCACAGGGGAACAACGATACGGCTTGCTACGGATTGACTCCTCACCGCTTAGCTCGATATCGTGTTCGATCACCCTCGTGTTTCCGGGGCGGTCCGAAAACACGTCTTCAAACTCGGAACCAATCTTTCTCAGGTCCTCTTTCTCAGGTCCTCCTTCACTTAAGCTAGGCTCTAGGTTTATCTGCTCCCGGATTACTTTCGATCCCCCTTCAATTACCTCACTAGAACTCAAAATTTCTGCTTCCTCTTCCTTTGAAGCATTCAACAACAGATTTACGACCGCTTGATGTTGAACGTATGGTTTCATCAAGTTGTAAATTTTGTCCGGCCGCCTTCCTAATTTCACTTCATAATTTGTATAGCAAGGCTTCGATAATACTTTGGCGGGCCCTTCCCAATCAACCTCAAGCTTGTTCTTTTTGAACGGCTGCAGCAGCATTACCTGACTCCCTACTTCAAAAGCACTCTTCTTCACCGATTCCTCGTAGTGCTCCCTCGACAGCACTTTTGCCGCGTTTTTCTGGCTTTCCACTAGCGCTTCAATTTGGCTTTCCACTAGCGCTTCAATCGAGAGATCCTCACGCTGCTCTCGAATGAGCGTCTCTCGATCAACTCTCGGCAGCTCGCTCCAACTTTCCGCTACAGGCGAGAGCGTTGCAACCCTCTCGCTCTGACTCAATGGCGCCATGTCGTCTCCCTTTTCTACGGAAACCACGCCGGTCGGTTCGGCGACGGGCCGCTCGCGTGATTGCTCACATGACTCATGCGGAAACTTTCCTTTCTGGGATTCCGTCGACCCGCCGACAAGGTCACTTGAGAGTTCACCGCATTGAACCAGATCAAGCTGCCGCGATAGCTTCCGCGCTGGCGATCGCGTGAGAGCCATGCACGCTAAGTTGGGGAAGAACGATTTGCCCTGCTCTTTGAGAAGCTGCTCTGAGTTGTTGGAGAAAAGATAAGGAAAACGATCATTTAGCGCGGCAGACACAGCCGCTTCGGTGCGAAGCTTACCGAACGGGCCTTCAATGACAACGGTGGCGATTGGTAAGCGAACACTCTGCTCCTCGGCGACTTGCCTGATCCACGCGCATTCTCCTGTAAAGTCGTCCGGAGACACCAATGAAGGATGGACAACATCCATGGTTGCCGCTGAGTCTCTAAGTGATTGGCACGTTTTCTCATTCACCCTAATTTCTTGGAGATACGGCTCCAACAACCGCATGTTTTTTTCTGATTCTTGGATTGTTGCGAAGGCAAACTTTTCCTGACAGTTTCTCGCGATGTGTCCTTCCTTTTTGCAGTTGTAGCAGATTAGCGGCTTCCGTTTGTTTTCCGATTCAAATGCCTGTGTGGTAGAAAGCTCACTCGATTTCTCCGCTTCTGTTTGCCCTTCCCCTACACTGTCCTTCGTAAGACACGGGTCCTTTTTGAAATTACGGCGCGGAGCGGGTCTCCGTTGATCAGGTTTCTTTGAAAAGCCCTCTTTTCTCTCATCCTTTTCAACGCGCACTGCCCTGCTGTGCAACTTTCGGCGAGTATAATACTCCTCAGCTAACTCTGCTGCCTTGTTTAGCTGTACTTCACCAAGTCTGTCCTGCAGCCAAAGCCTGACATTATCCTCGATGCAGCGGTAGAATTGCTCCAATGCAACGCATTCCACCACTCTATCGCGGTCGTCATAAACACCTTCGCCCTTGAGCCATTCAATTAAATCGGCCTTAAGACGAAACACGAAGTCAACGTGTGACTCATTCCCCTTTTCAGCATACCGGAACCTTTGCCTGAAAGCCTCGGGTGATGACTTATAACGTCTCAAGAGCACTTCCTTGACCTCGTCATAGCTCTCAAACGCTTCCCTAGACAAGCAAGTTATCGCGTTGGACACTTCGCCGGGAAGAAGAGCTAACAGGTTCTGCGCCCAAAGAGACCGATCCAAAGCGTTTCGCTCACAGACGTGTTCAAACTTGACGAGATACTTCGCCATGTCCTCGCCTACTACGAACGGTGGCAGTTGGTCCCGAATTCTAAAACCGCTGACCTGAATCGTCGGAGAAGCTACGCTAGGCGCCTGCGAACACTGTAGGATTGCCAATTCTAGTCGTTTCAACTCGAGACGCTCCTGTCTCTCGGCCTCCTCGCGACGTTCGCGCCTTTCAGCTTCTTCACGTTCGCGAGCTTCGCGCCTTTCAGCTTCTTCGCGAGCTTCGCGCCTTTCAGCCTCCTCACGTTCGCGAGCTTCTACTTCTCGCCTTTCAGCCTCCTCACGGCGTGCTTTAATATCCACCCAGGCCTCATCGACTTCCTCAGCCGACACTCCCTCATCCTTCATGATCGCAAGGATCGCTTGCTTTCGTTTCGCACGGCCCAAAGTAATGCCGAGTTCCTCACAAATTTCGATGAGTTCCTTCACTTTAAGGTTCTCCATCGTTCACACTAGCCTCTTGCTGTTTGCCCCTGTTAAGAATCTACTTGCCGTACCCACTATAAGCCTACTAGCAAGACGCGCAAGCAATTTTTCACACTCCTGTGTTTACCCCCTCTGCATTAACTTTGGTTTCAAAGCGCTTCGACTTGGCTTGAAACGATCAAAGCTCACTTCAATGCTTCACACAGCCCTTCTCTAAACTACTACAACCTGAGCTAGAGTAGTCTGGTGAACTGAGGGGAAAACATCAGGCACTCACCGCATCGATGTCGCTGACGCCGGCCGATCCCGCAGCTGCCAACCACTGTTGCGAACGACGGCCGATCCCGCCGAAGCCACCACTGTTGCGAAAGACGGCGACGCCAACACGGTCCCGAAGGCGCCACTGCTTTCAACTCCGCCGGGAAGGTCACCAGCCGTTTGGTAGCGTATGTTTCTCAGCTCGCGACTGCTTCTGCGCAGAGCTGATAAGACGAGCGGACGAGACGACGGTGAGTTAAACAAGGTTTATGTACAGCATATATACAGAGGCGTTACAATTTCGGCACTGGGGCCGACAGAGACTCGAAGAGCCGAGCTCTCCTCTCTAACACATAGGTCAACTTTTCGCCTAAGACCGCCGACTCACACACATGTCGGCTCTCCGACATGGGGACTCCTCTCTCATAGGACCGCCGCTCGCGACGCGCCGCAGGGCTTCTTTTATTTGCACCGGGTCCAACCAAAATGTCCCATCAGAAGCGCCGCTGGTTGTCAGGGCAGATTCCTCCAATGGGGTCGCCGCTGGGCCACGTCAGACCCCCAGACACGAGGACGCCGGCTCGCTGTCACGTGCGCTGCTGACTCAATGCACGTGGGCCAGAGAGGCGCCGCGCGTGTTCACGCCGTTGAGTTGTTCGCGTCAGGCGGACTGCGGGCTGGCCTTGACCCAGATTGCCTTTTCCAGAGGCACGGACGTTTGACGAGGACTCGCTGGCATAACACTACAGAGTTACGATTAATCCGGTCCTAAAAACAGACCATTACCTGCTGCCCAGGCCAGAAGGCCTATATTCAGCAATTACAGGGGGTAAGGTGTTTTGCGTTCTCGACCTATCGGCAGGTACCACTGAGCCCCGAGTCACGATAATTTTTGACGGTCAACGCCAGTTTGGGGTTGTTCCAATTTCAGCGCCTTCCATATGGTGTGGCTAGTGCACCCGCAATCTTCCGGTCCTTGATGAACGAAGTGCTAAAGGGCATTCCACACGTAGGGTAATGATGTGATCGTGGCTGTATCTGATGTGGCTTCATGCGAAAAAATGCTAAAGCAGGTCCTTGAAAGGCTACGGGACTGCAACATCACGTTGAACGCCGACAAATGCCGGTTTTTTAACAATCGGTGACGTATTTGGGCCACACAGTTACAGCAGAAGGGATTTATCCCACGAAAGCAAAAATCAGGGTGATTGTTGACGCGCCTGAGCCCACTAACGTCACCGAACTAAAAGTGTATTTGGGCATGCTGAATTTTTACTCAAAGTTCTTGAGAAACTGTGTGACCATTGCTGAGCCACTGTATCGGCTGCTAAAGAAAGATACGAAATGGTCATGGACGAAGGAATGTAGCGATGCTTTCGTGGACACGAAAAAGCTGCTCGTTGGCAGCAAAGTCCTCACCTGCTGTGACGTTGATAAACCGATAGGAGTGCTTTGCGACGCGTCTTCCTACGGCATAGGCGCGGTAATATTTTATGAAACTAGCGGAGAAGAAAGGCCTATCGCGTTCGCTTCGCGAACCCTCACAGCAGCGGAAAAGAAGTACGCACAGTGTGAACGCGAAGCGTTGGCGCTGATATTTGGTCTTATAAAGTTTCACCGCTATCTTTATGGTAGAGACTTCACAATTTACACAGACCACCAGCCACTACTTGGCATTTTACGTGAAGGAAAACCTATACCTACATTCGCTGCAGCGCGCACGCAACGTTGGGCAATGACTTTTGCAGCATACAGGTACCGCCTTAAGTACCGTAAAGGCAAGAACATGGACGTGGCTGACGCCTTGTCCAGATTGCCTCAAGCAGTGCCAGCAGGAGTAGAATCAGCCGAGTGCCTGTCAGTATTTGAGTGTCTTCCACTGACAGCCAATGAAATTGCCAAAGCGTCCAGGCGATGTCTGACTTTAAGTCGTATAGCTGAGTTCACTATGAGTGGTTGGCCTGGCGAATGCCCGGAAGACCTAAAGGCGTATCACGTACGCAGAGACGAACTGTCACTGGAGTGGAAGTGCTTAACATGGGGAGTTCGGGTTGTTATTCCTGAAGTACTGAGACATTGCGTGCTTGACATTCTGCACACTGAACATCCTGGGGCAAGCCGCATGAATTCGCTAGCCCGCAGTTTTGTTTGGTGGCCAGGAATTGACCTAGCCATAGAAGACTATGTAAAAAAGTGCAAGATATGCCAAGCAGTGCAACCTGCAGCTCCGTCAGCACCACTTCAACCCTGGAGTTATCCAGCCAGATGTTGGTCACACGTCCATATAGACTTTGCGCAGACAAGTGCAAATGTGTTTCTTGTCCTTGTGAATGTCTATTCCAAGTGGGTCGAAGTGTGACCAATGCTCCCTACTTCAACAGCAAAGACAATTGAAAAGCTTCGAAGTGCTTTTGCCGCTTACGGATTCCCGGGAGCACTAGTAAGCGACAATAGGCCACAATTTATCTCGGCTGAGTTCACGGATTTCACGGCCACCAACGGCGTGAAACATATTCGCACTCCCCCCTACCATGTTGCTTCGAATGGTGCGGCTGAACGAACCATACAGACCGTGAAACGTGCTCTGACGAAGCAACTGTTGGAAAGCAAATTGTTAGGTACGCGTCATTCGTTCCAAAAAAATATTGATAGTTTCTTGATGACATACCGCAACACACCAAATAGCGTGACAAGAAAGACACCTGCCGAGCTTTTTCTTAAGCGACAATCGCGAACAAAATTTGCATGGTTGAAACCAGACTTTTTGAGATCGATGCACACGAAGCAGCAGAAACTCAAAGAACAGCGGGATGTGCGTCGCGGGCGTGAGCGTTTGACGTTGCTGATAAAGTGTTCGCGAAAACTGTGCGCGATGAGCGAGCCTCGTGGGACGAAGGTGTGGTGCATCAGGTTGGGAGTGCTGTGACATACGTGGTGAAAGTGCGCGAACAACTTCAGTTTACGCATGCCGACCACGCCATGCGGACCCGACACCAAGTCTGAATCCCAAGTCCGGACACCCTTTAACGCCGCACAGCGACATCACATAGGAGAAATCACCGGCCGCAGGAAAGTCAGCCAAAACGTCCGTTCCAGATAAACAGGCGGCTACTGATCCGACGCCTCCTTGTTCAACAGCCTATCCCGCCTGTCAACGTGAACGGCCCGGCAGAGCTAGCAGCTCCGACGTCACAAACGGAGGTCAGCTTCGCCGTCAGCGGAAAGCCAACCGCGCACGAACCCGCAAACTACCGGATCGTTTCTAGCACAAAGACCTTGTAAAATAAAATTACAAAATGTCAGAGGGAAGGAATGTGATAACGTGCACCGCATGCTGCCACGCAGATATCTCGTTGCGTGCATGACGTCACATCTGGCTATATATGTATGCGCTCGAGAATATAAAGCGATCATTGTTTTGTGGCCACTGGTCGTGGCTATATCACCTACTGGGAAGATCTTTGAAATTCTTGGGTAATATATAGTCAAACATTACTCTAATTGTTCAAATGGTTCCTTTTAGTATCAGTATTTTACGAAGGTTCACTTGTAATGTTGCCAAGAGTTTCTGTACGATGATAATTTGGGGGTGGGGCCCCTTAATCTAGACCACTGTTGGTTCAAAAAGACTTACACTCCTTAATGAAAACATACTTAAGACACGAACTGTCAGAATTTGGAATCTTTCAAGAGGAGAAGGCAGGTGCACTTATATTTATGCAAAATATCTGCAACAAATCAAGATTTTGTAAAATATCTGCAACATATACACCCGTACTTCGTGTTGTGCACGCATAGAGCACAGTGAAACATTGAATAAATAACAATGATGACATTACCGAACCTTGGGGGATACCTCTCGTTTGTTTATAATATGAAGAAGACACACCAGATTGAGACCAATAAAATTCTTGGGAGTTTCGAATAGGGGCCCCAAAGAAGTAAGCGTCAAGGCCAATGTGCATGCGCAAAACCGAAACCGCGTTTAGGTTTTGGGTTGGGAATGCTATTTCTCAAATTTTGCGGAAGCCCCAAAAGCTTTGCGTCAGACAAACATGGTGGCACCTACTGAAGTGGCATGAGCAAGAATTTGGATAATATCCAAAGCGCCGCAGACTCGATTCAAAAACTCTTCGCTCCTGCTTGATCTGAAGCGCGGGCTCTGCGTTTTAGGGCCCATATTATTCAAGAACCCCCTTCTGTCTTTTAAAAAGGAGTAAACCCATGCCACGAAGTGATTTGGTTAAACGTACGTGCGTAAGCGAATTGATTAGCTTAACGTGTTCCACATGCACTGTCATGCGCTTTAGCAATATCTAGAGTTCCTGAGCGGCAAAGTGTTTAGAGCGAGCTAGTTGTATCCTGCTTTCTGGGCACACCGAACGGAGCAGCCACACCTGAATACGATTTGGTATGGGCTCTAGCTAGACGTTTTTGTCCTGCTGTGTAGAATGCTTTCGTGCGGCAGGACGCACTTTGCCAACTTCGCGGCAAGGTGTTCTGTGAGCAACCAATTAAGCAACCAACATGTATTGCAGCAAGCTTAACGAAGCATCAAAACGAACCGTCGAATCAAGGTAGCCTTGACAGAATACGACAATCGCAATCAACATATAAGGATTAGAAAAGGTAAGTCTTGTGTTCCTTGATGTACGCACGAAGAGCAAATTGCAACCGAAGCGAGAATTGTAGGTTACGGAATTCCTTTCTGGGCGACAAGTGACTTTCTTCTGGGTTTGCAGAAACCAGCGTCATGATGGCAACGAACGGCCCTTCACGACAGCCATGGTTTGTTTGTTTGTTTGTAGCCTAGAATCCATGACTCATACCCACTCTGCGGGATTGGCCAAGAGAACATGTAGTGTCATATGGACGATAACTGCACTATTGCTAGCAACAAAAAAAAAGGGGGGGGGGGAGTTGTAAAATGAAGACAGTATATTAAAAAAAAGAAAACAAAGATTCAGAGAGTGAGAAAAAAAATCAAGAAAATCGACACTAATAACTATACCTTGATTTTCGGAGGTTTGGTTTGGTTTGCCAAACTTGATTAATTTGGTATGTCGCGAATTTATCCAGATTCAAAAATTACTTCTCGACCGATTTTTTATTATCTGTAAACCTGGGATTTATGTTAAAAAATGTTTAGAGTCTTAAATAAAATTACGCACCGCATCGAATACATCTCTATGGCAATTTCCCAAAACAGAGGCACCAAAATTTAGAACATTTTCTGTGGTTAAATTTAAACCTAGCTTCGCAAATGAAATAGCTAGAAGTCTTTTCCTAATTACTGCATAGTTCCGACATGAGCCAAAATAATGTTTAATAGTTTCTGATTCTTCGCAAAATGGACAAAGGGGGGAAAGTATCAGACCAGCTCTGTGTAAATAAAAATTTATTGGGGGAACACGGCACCGGAATCTGGAGATGATAATTTCAAGTTTTTTTGACAGACTCCACTGGGCTTTCCATGGAAATTTGAGGTGCTGATAATCTATCCATTTTGTGATATTTTCTAAACTATCTGTAGAAATAGCGAATTTCCTATATCTAACTCCTGATAAGTATTCTAACGCGGGAAGTACCGAAATTACTGGTCCATCAAGTGATGCTCGCGCCAAGGCCTCTGCCAATTCATTTAATTGTAATCCGCAGTGACCTGGGACCCACACTAATTTGAGGAGTTTTGCGACAGCGAGTCTCATCGTCGTCGCTCGTAAATTCCGTGCAGACGGATATGAAAGTTTCGTATTTGCAGGAACGGAATGTCTAGCGTTACGTTTAGACGTAACAATAAAAGCCGTTAAAGTTACATCCAACGTGACAAACAATACAAAACCGCTTAGTTAAACCATAGCCCCCTAGATTTCCCTTGCCTGCCGAATGAGCGCGAAACGCCCGTCATCTAGGACGACGCTACCTATGTAGAGGTAAGGGTCTTTGTACTTGGCCTTTGAGATCGGCAAGTTTGGCGTTTGTTACAGATTTCAGAGGCTATGCCTTGTATTGAAGAAGCTGCTTGCTGAATAACGGCGTCACTTACGTAGGGTTAATTATATATATGTTTACGCCTTTTTAAAACTTCTTTGCGTTATTTTTGTTGCATATAATTCCCAAAAACGTAAAACATTATTTGAAGACACCCTTACTTAGATGACGCCAGTCTAAAGGTGTGCGCCGACTGGTCGGCGCGCCGCCGCCAAAAGTTTTCGCCACGCCGCCGCCGCCGCCGACGTTTTTCATCGGCGCAATCAGCGCGCCATTTATGCACCAGTACCAAATTTTCACAGATTTGTCTTTTTCTTTTTCATCTTGATTTATAGCTTCGTTTCACATTTATATAGCCAGTAAAAAACAGGCTTCTTAGTTATCTTCATCCAGCTTCACAGACCGAGAGTACCACTACGAACAGCGGCACAAGTTCGGCGGCCGCTGCATGAAATGACATATTGGACAAATTGACAAAAAATAAATGTAACAGTTACAGTAATGCATAGACGCTGCCATCTTAGGCTTAAAATCAATTTTCGCTGGTTTTCTATGTCGTAATTAGCAATGATTTTGGTCATACAACGTTGAATGTACTGGCCCAGCGTGTTGATGCATTCGAGTTCACCGTAGCACTATTCGAATATTCATATGGATGCAAAACGGCATCATAATCAGTCCGAGATGGCAGCCTATGATCGTGCAGGGCGTATACACAGAAGAAATGAAATGGTAGCAGTGCAGCACGAATGCAGCGCGTTGGGTGAAGAACTACACAAAGCCCCGAAGGATGAAATCGAAAGGGAGAAGTTCAATGGAGACTAGAAGCGTCGAGGCATAATACATGCTCGAACCTACTCAGGGTATATCCAAGGAGGTTATACTTACCTCCTTGGGTATATCATCACCTGTCCGTGGTGTTAAAGTTGATAATTTTCGAGGATGACCACTTATATGCAGCGTCTCAACATGCTGCAGAAAAACTTTGATGCCTTTTAATTCAGGCATCAGATATCCGGGATGAAGATGCCAAGGCAGTAAGATGGCAAGAGAGAAAAAGGAAGGCCGGGGATTAACCAGATCTTGGCATCCGGTTTGCTGCCCAGCACTGGGGGTGGAGAAATAGGGGCAAGAAAGGGGGTGTAGAGAGACAGAAAAGAAAACGCATGTGCACTCAGGAGTAGGATGGCAAACTTAACAGAGGATTTATTACATTCTGTACAGACAGGGCGAGAGATCTCTTGCGAATGAGCTGGGTGGCTCATTATAAAGCGTGCGTTTTGACTAAATCAGGGAATGGGTCCAGAATGCGCTGTTGAATAACGGGGGACACACACCATTTCTGACGGTGCCGCTCACACTCGCTCAAGTCAACGCCTTTGATTGGGGCGTGGCCACCACACTGCACCTGTGACACCAAGAAACTACTGTGGTCGTCACGTCGAACGTCTTATGGTGTCGGGATGCCACCTCACTTCCCGGATAAGATGGACAAAACACGGCTGGCAGCCCTTGGGTGACTTGTTTGACGAACAAAGAACGCCGCTCTCCCCCGTCGGCCCAGGCGCCGCGTGTAACAACGCTATATAAGTGGTGATCAGAGGCGTAATAAGCTTGTCTGAGGCCACCAGTTTTAAAAAGAACAAAATAAAATTAAAAAAACTTGCCAGCAAAAAGTTTACAAAAGACGGCTGGATTCGTCAGTAATGCGGAGACAGACACTTGAGCGACATGTCATATATGACATACTCCAGCAAACATGTTTTCATCACGTACCTTGAACGGACCTACTGGCACTGTGAAAGATGAATAATAATTGTTGCGGACAGTGGTGATGTACTTCTGTTGCGAAGGTAATGCTCAAAATTAACCAAATAAATCTTAGCTTTATATTCAGGTCTTGATAAAAAAGTTAGTCAAGTTAGAAAGCTCCTCAAGTGGCTAAGTAGTAAATTACTTCACCATACTTTATGGTGAAGTAATTTGCAAATAAATAATGCAACCTCTGTTTATTTGATATTCAATGAGGTGACTACAATCAACGGTGTGTCGTCGCTATAAAACTGGAACGTTATCTGCGGACACGAGCGGGCGAATGCAGCGGAGAACGAATATGTGACGTAATAAAAGCGATGTGATGTCGCACATATTCGCCTGTACAACTCCGTGCCGTTTTGCTTGCTCGTGATGTATTCGAAGGAGCTAGCCAAGTCTCGGGTAGATGTCGAGCAGAGTAGCCGGGGCTGATAAGAGGAACGTTTATATACACTATTTACACACTAAAGGTAGCTATATGTTGATGGTAGCATCATGGAAGCGCGATGAGAGCTTCTCAGGTATGGTTCAGGGCGTCTTGTTGCTCACGCTTCACGCCCTGGTCTTCCTAAAATTATCTGCAGGAGAAAACAGTGGACAGTTTGCAAAAATCTGCTAGGCAGCTTTTCTGTAAGGTTAGTTTTTCAACAAAGAACTCACGTTCACAGGCTGCTTTTCTCGCTCATTTCGTTTTTGCCATTCATTTTTTTTAGATCTTGTTGTGCTCGCGTGCCTTCGCTGGAATTTGGAGAGGTGACATTTTGTTGTACTCGCGTGCTCAAAATGAGAAATAAAAGCAGTCTGTGAACGAGAGTTTTTGGTTGGAAAACAAACTTTACAGGAAAGCCGCCTTGCAGATCACTGTAAACTGACAGACTGCATGTCAATTCAGTTCAGGGCAGTCCGAACAAATTGTCGTCTTCATCTCCGTCTGCCAAATGGGGGGGGGGGGGGGGGGAGTGGTTATAAGAAGGTGCCTAATTTCTGCAGCCCAGCAGGGAGCGCAGGGAGCAGCGAATAAGATAAGGATTAAAAAAACGAGAGAGGGAGAAAGAGAGAGAAAGTCAAACACTGCCTTCTTTTCAACCCAGGAAAGAGAGAAGGTCCACGTTCAGTTTGTCACACGGCGAGAGAGAAACATAACGTAGGTCACAGTGCAATAATACGCACAACACATCACAGTGCAATAACATTGCATCGCATGTGCAGAATAGGGTCTGCAGCGCTAGGCAGGCTACGGCTTGTGAGAATGGAAGACTTGCAAGCACCACAGAGTGTGGGAATCATACCTGACGAGGGATCCCAAGCTCTCGGCTAATTGTTCAGCGCGTCTCTTGGCACGTCGAACAAAACAAGCAGCCTCGATTTCAAACAGCTCTTCCTAGGCCATCAGTCAGTCAGGCGTGTCCAAAGAATTTTTGACGAGGGGAGCCAACAGCCCTAAAAAATTCGAAGTATGACTTTCGTGTTGTCGCCGCTTTTGGCGCACCTCGAGAGCGTTGATCCGGAACAAATCAGGGTAGGCTTAGCTGCAATCGTCCCCCGCGTCCAAGCGGTGCCCAGCCAGGGAGGCCGATCTTAACATCTTCTACAGACACACGCACATAAGCACGCACAGTTTCACTCCGAGAGAGAATTGGTCGCAATGACGTACGTAACGCGCATCTTCTATAAAAAGGCGTGCAGTGTATGCCATAGCTTCTTTTCTTTGAAAGTCTTGGAATTCTAGTATATTTTCATTATATAGCTGAAGTATGAGGCGGTTGTTAGTCGCATATATTTGGGTTAAAGTACTACAAATATTTATTCGCCGCGCATGACTTCTGGAAAGGATACTCCAAAAAAAAAAAAGGAAATCGCTCCAATATTTTTTAAACTAAGCTCACACGTGGGAGTACTTGTTCTCTGTCTGCGCTTTTCCATGGTTCATGAGTGTTAAGCCCCGCTGCTGCTTCTATAGAATGGTATACGATAAGCAATATCAACGCAGTGACAGGATTTCCTACAGACTACCAAACATTCGAACACCAGGAATTTTCCCTCCGGCATATTTTGTTTAAAAGAAGCGACATATTTTTGCTGAAAACCCGGTTTATGCACCGGGGCCCGGTGCACAGATGTTCCAAATTGCAACCCTTGATCACCACGAGCGCGAAGACGGCAAGTGAAAGCCTCTATGCTGTTGCCTGTACGGCCGGTGTAACGAAACCCTCCAGTCTTGAGGGTGTTGGGTTAAACCATGCACTTTGCCCATTGCTATTTTTTATCATGGCGTTTGTCTATTAATTGAGTGGTGCTATGTGGAGCACGCGGCAGTAGTGCTGTGTGCTGTTTGGTGCTGGTACAAAAAGAAAACTAGTTTGGATCGCTTCTTCAATGAGTCCTTCAATTAAACCTATGCTAGGGGGCTGCATAGAAAACTATACGCCTGACACACGTGGAAAAGTAAAGCACATTGTAAGAGACCACTTCTGATAATTGAAGTAGTTGTAGACCATCACCATATAGACTTTGGTGTTCTGCAGAAAACCCGGTTTATGAACTGGGGTCCGGTGCACAGATGTTCCAAATTGCAACTCTTGATCATCGCGAGCGCGAAGTGACGGCAAGTGAAAGCCTCTATGCTGTTGTCTGTACGGCTGGTGTAACGAAACCATATATAAAAATATTTTGCTTTGGACTCACTCGGACTGAGACTAACGAAATTTTTCTCTATTTAAACTCACTCAGACTCAGACTCACCAATGTTTTTGTCAGCCGAATCCACTAATACTTTCCTCAAATATACCCACTCATACTCAGACTGATCAAAACGTTCCTCCAGCGGACTCACTCGGACTAATAGACTCGCCAAATGTCTCTAAAACAGACGCACTTGGACTGAAAATGAGCGATATTCGACTTGGTCCGGCTCATACAATAAACGTCGAAGGAGCACCATTGAAAAGCACATGTGAATATATATATATATATATATATATATATATATATATATATATATATATATATATATATATATATATATATATATATATATATATATATATATATATATATATATTACCTTTCAACATACAAAAACAAGTTATTTCTACTGCCTCTAAATAATATTATTAAAGAGAAAGAAACTTCACATTACATGCAATTTCCGCGATAGGCACATGCGCGCTGATAGCACTAAATACAATAAGTACCATATGAATTGGCTGTTGTAAATGCCTGTGCTATTTTGAAATTTGCTGATACTATGCTGGTGCTTGTAATTTGGTCATTGTGGGGAATGATGTAATATAAAATGTTTGTCAGCAGAAAATCTGAGAACCATGACTTGACAGGGTCGCGTTCTTTAAATAGTCTGTTACCTGTCCCGAGGTTCGTATCAGGTAAAGTGCATTCATGGTTCATTATTGATCAAGTCTTCCTGCAAAACACTGCAAGAAAAACTTGCCTTCATTGGAAAGACCTGTGGTTAGTGCACATGTACGTGTTATCCTACATAAGCTGAGTCTTTCGACAATAACTCATCAGTTGCAATACAGCGCCTGTGTTTGCGTCTTTTTAGGTGGGCATGATTGTGTTGTATTGTATGATGCTTCCTCAAAAGGAAAATAATGACTAGGTCATTAGCTACCTGCTGCAACAAATGAAAAAAAACAAGATGCAACATTTTTTTTCTTTCAGTACTTCTCTGTCTGCCCCCCACCCCCCGCACACACACGCACACCAGAGCTATAAGCGTCCAAGAAGGAAGAGGGGCTGTTTACGGTTGCGCACCTGTCATGGCTTCTCTAAATGTTTCGGTGTGAGGGGGTTTATCGGAGCAGCGAGGATATAATGTACGACAGGAATCAAAGGTGAACATTCGACATAAGCCTGTCTGTTTTGGATAGAAACTGAAGGAATGAGAACTCCAACCAAAATATATTTAAGGAAAAAAAAAACCAGATGTTTTGAAGCTGGCCCGGCTTCTTCCTCAGGGGTGAGAGATTGGCTTCAAAACGTCGTTTTTTTTAATATGTTTTGGTTGGACTTTTCTCATTACTTCAATGTACGAATAGAAGTGGGGATGGTGGTAAAGGAAAGGATGGCCCCAGTGGCTTTCGCAATACTTCATTAGGCAAAATATATTCTCTTTTCATCTTGCTGTATAATCTCTTATAGCCTTCTCATGAATCTCGGCTAAGCTTTGTTTTGTGCTCGGTAGCTCAGGGTGAGGTGAGTTTCCGCGAACCTTACCTGCCTTCCAAACCAGTTACTGCATGCAAGCTTCCCCTGAATGGATGAATCTGTGGTTGAAGAACAGGAAAAAGACGCTATCTTTCCTTGCGAGAGCAGAGCTCAGTGGCTTGAAGGGAGGGGGGGGGGAGTGGAGAAAAGAGTTCAGAAGTAGGAAGGAGGAGAAGGTTTGGAAGAACATGACGGCCATGGCTGAGAGAGCAGAAAGAGAATGGGGGCCGTTGGCAGGGCAGTCCGAGTCGTACGACTTGGAAATGTGGAACTGCAACCACGTACGCACATACCTATGGCCATTCCCACAAGAAAAAAAATGTCCTGGGTCACCTTTCTTGGGCAAGAATACAGAAAACTAGCTAAACGAGAAAACTTAAATAAATAAACAACCAATAATCCAACCACCGATTGTCACCACAGCTGCGGAAGGAAGGAAAAACGTAATCCGTGACCTCGGCACCAGCGGCTACACAGAGGCATTTATTCGCAGAACACTGTATAAGAAAAGACACGGGCAACACGACACCAATGGCACTGCAACGACGCCCCATGTCGACCCAACTTGAGCGCAGGGAACAGCGAACGGAGCACAATGGCAGAACACTGCGACACCACTCGCAACATGTTTGCCCCATACCAGTCCCGAAGGCACGGTGTAGAGCTCGTTGCTATTTGTAGTCTTTCTGCCTTCCTTGAAGAGCACAAAGAGCGCGAAAGATTGGGTACGAGAAACTTGAGCGTGGAAAACGACCTTGCCATCAAGCCTTTTGCAGTGTGGACTGGAAAAAACCCAATGATGGGTGAGGGACGACAGGAAGTTCTTACGAGCTTCAAAGATGACTATGAATGGAAAAGTGTTTAAATGGGAATGAAAAAAAATCTACAAAAACACGGGCATTGCTATGTTGTGTCGGTACAACAGAACTGCAGGCCTGTTGGAAAAAGATGGCAGCAATATCTCATAAAAAGACTCGAGAATTAAAAGCCTCTCTGATTGCCGAGAGGTAAAAGAATTTTTGACCACGTTTCAGCTTGAATAAATTTATTTCCGCGAGTGATGAAGGATCAGGTACGGCACGAACGGTGCGTTTCTGCCTCCTTCCTTCTTGAAATATGGCCGCGAGAATTTTAATGGTACCCCAAATTACGCAGCCGCTGTTTAATTGGTAGCAAATGACATGACAAAAGCCCATGGTCTGTGTCATCGTACATTTTAACAAAACTTGAAATCCAGCCAGATGGCGCATTGCTATCGGGAAATTTTTAGCGCAAACTAATGCTTCCTCACGACGTTCACAAGCACCCATCCTGTCTCTCTCGTTCTTCTTAACGCCTTGTTTAGCGCTCACAACTTTCCCAATTGCCACATTTATTCAAGAAAAAACTGAAGTGGCATCTGAGGGCACAAGCAGTTCAACGCAATAGAGAGAGAGAACGGGTGCTCGATTGCTCACGAATCGTGCTGCTTTCTCGTCTTTGAAGTCACATTAATAATGAATCTGGAGCTTAGCACTTCTTCTCCGTTGATTAGGTACATAATCATAGATCAAGCTCAGTGTAGATTCCGATGTCACGTAATAAAGGTGACCTGGAGTGGCACATGTGTCACAACAAGCTGCAGAACACAATTCCATCCCTTCGTACCGTCATGCTCGTATAATACAAACGTTTGTAGATTGGATTACAGAAACAACATTCAAAGACCGAGAAATATTTAATTCCTTCGTTCGTTAGTAACGCACTTCATTATGTATTCTGCTCTTTGGGAGCAGATCACGTGATGAATTAACATAAAGTGCTGTTTCTATTTCACCACAGTCAGCAAACGGTGTACTCTACAAACACATCACCTACATTAAACTTCGTGCCAGCACAATGCATACAATCCTCAATTGCATCGCCAAAAAAAAAATAGAGGTTTCACGCAAAGAATTTCCTAATGCTTCGTTATATATTCAAACGTCGAATTTAAAAATAGCACCACCATGAAAGGGATTGACTCTATGGCCGAATTTCACTGCAAAAAGCGCTTGAATAACTGCACCTTCCAGGTATGCAATATACATTGCATGAGGTTTTAGATGTGTGGTGACATCATTAGTTCAGGTTACATTGTTTTAGCGTAGAATTAGCTTTTTAGTCACGTTTACTATGCTTTTTAATTTTAATATTTCACCTCATCAGTCATTTAGTGACGGTCATTTCATTTCCACTTACGCAGTGCTTGGTCGTTCGCAAATTTTATGGCTTCTTGTATAGCAACAAGTTCTGCAGCTGTCGAAGATGACCTATGATCTAATTTGTACTGTCGGGAAATACCGAGTTGAGGGATCACGAAGGCTGCAGCTGAGGCGGTTGAAGTTACGGATCCATCGGTGTAAATGTGCACAGAGTCGCTGTATCGGTCATCTAAATGTGCCAAGGTGAGTTGCTTGAGGGCAATATAAGAAACATGCGACTTATACGAAATTCCACGTATGTGAAGGCACACCAGTGGTTTAGTCAATGTCCATGGAGGCACTGCAGGGATTACGGCAGGTGCAAAGCCTGACGGGATCATGTGCCTATGCGTATCGAGGCATCGCGAATAGGTACAGCCTGTTCGGTCCAATTGTAACGAAGACAAAGGGTGCTGTGCATGTCGGGTCACCAGACGAAGGTGCACTCGAAGAGGCGCACAGGACGTGTAAACCTGTATAGGGTAGGTGCGTGACTCCTCTATAGTGCCAGAGGTAGATGTGCACCGTGGCAGGCCAAGACATATTCTCAGTGCTCGTGCCTGAAGGCTCTCTAAAGTACGAAGGCACGTTGCCCGCATGCTGGAAAGCACAGGTGAGCTGTACCTTATATAGCCCACAAACAATGCCTTGAATAACTGCAGAAGACTTTTCTTTGAAGGGCCCCATCTCAGTCCTGCTATAACACGAAGGACATACACAAAACTGATTAGTTTGTTTCGCAGCACAGTCACATGCTTTGACCAGGACAGGTTGCGATCAATGACGACCCCTAAATAGCAGTGGTGCTTAACCACGGGAATCACTTCTCCGTGAGCGAAGATTGGGTACCGCGACATTGATTTCTTCGTAAATGCCAACGCAGCACATTTTGCTATTGAAAGTTCCAGGCCTTGACGACGTAATTACTTAGATGTTATTGATGTGCCTTGTTGTAGCCTTGCTCGCAGTTGTGGTCGCGTTGCTCCAGATGCCCATATGCATATATCGTCCGCATACGCACTGATTCTGACAACGTCGAGAAGCTCAGCTTCAAGGCCAATGAGTGTTATGTTAAAAAGCATGGGGCTCAGGACGGTGCCTTGCGGAACTCCACGGCTTACGAGGTGCCTGGCCGTGTCACCGTCGGATGTCGACATAAAAATGGTACGTCCTCTGAGATAGCTCCCTATCCATGCGTGTAGTCGGCCACCTACGCCGATGTCTTCAAGTGCGTCAAGAATGGCCTCATGGTAGACGCTATCAGTTTTAATCAACGTGTCTTTACTGCAGGAACCCACAATGAGAATTTTTAAATTTGAAATTTATGTTTCACACATACTAATCCAAGCAAGGATTATACTCAATGTTCAATTAACGAGAATTATTTGTACAAATGTGCTGAACCTTAGCAATGTTATATAGAGGCTTAATGACGCCTGCCCATCTGATGGCTTCTGACTCTGCAGTGACCCAGGGTGAAACCATTTTTTTAATCATTGGAGCATTATACACAAAGTGAGGTTCGATAATCTATGGTATTCACAAAGAAGCTATCATTGAACTCTAAAGAAATTTACAACAATCGGCCTTTTCTTGATCCTTCAGCACCTTCAATAAAGCATGTCGAAATAGGTACTGTTGGTTCTAGCAACCGAAATGGCCCGCCGCGCGCCAGTAGGAAATCACGGACGCCTAAATTGGTGCCTTTTTATTGGGTAGGGGGGAGTATTGGGAGATGTCTTGGGGAGGAGGGTGGACACTTGCAAGTTTGTGACACCAGATGTGGCTTGCAGACGCGTAAGTCTAGAAAAATCACGAAGGGGGACACACATCTTGCAATAGCGGCCATTTTGTTTTAATATTTTGCAGGTTTTATTTTTGTTTATATAAGAATTAAAATCATACCTAGAAATCAAATTGACAAACGAACGTAGGTTCCCAGCACTCGTAATTCTTCTATTGCATTCTTCTATCGAGTCTTTTCCGGAACCAGTCGAGAGTGGCAGTTGCGATTTCAATTGTCTCACAAACCTGATGGGTATTGAGCACGTGTACACGCTACAAAAAAAAGCATTAAAAAGTTGAATGTTTTATACATACTTATCAAGCATTCTTATTTGTGACGTTTTTAAGAGAAATTTTGATGGGGCCCACTTGCAAGGGGGGTCCCCCTCCCTTGACCGAGCACAAAGGGGTTGGGGAGTCAACGTTCTCTGCAGGCGTGGTCAACGGGCGTCCAGGTCATGACCAGTATGGACTGTGCACCTGAGAAAATATTGCATTTGCTCTGATCTTCACATATGGCCATCGACAGGTTTTTGTCTTGGGGGTAAGGAAATCCTTCTTCCAACTTGTATCATAGCTGAGGGAGGGGGTCGTGTTGCTGTAGCTAGAGTGGGTAGCAAGTGCTGGTGCAGCTTGAAGGGGTCAAGGGCCCCTTTTTCACCACGCTTATGTCTACACTTCATTCATTGAACAAAACGGTGAGGACTAGTTGACTAAATGCACAGATTTGTTTTCTTCCGCATCTTATACCGCTACATAAAACATTCTCATATTGTGAAAAGTAGGTATTTTGATTCGTTTGAAGGAAAGAGACATTCAAGGCATGACAGATTCTCAAAAAAGCGGTTTCCTGCAATCGCAATAAGAAAACTCGTAGCAGAGGTGCTTCTTTTTTCGTTCAGCGTACTATGTAAAAGTGAGATCCAATTAGGAAAAATCGAACTGAGTGACGTACGTGTTTTTTATTATGAAAACGAAATAAAAACAATTTTACAAAGCGCTTTGCATTCGTAGTGATGTCGACACATCTTTCTAGTGTCATTAGTGCTATTTGGATCAAAATCCCTGAATTTCAACTAATTCAGCAACCTCTGACAGAAGAACCTTGTGAACTTTTAGTTTCGGTTTCCGCGCCGCCGGCGCCGCCGCTGCCGATGAAGATTGGCCGCGCGCCACCGCCGACGAATTAACCGGCGTGCGCCGACAACGCCGCCGACTCTGAACGACCTCCACGCCGCCGCCGGTCGAAATCGCCTCGGCGTATAGTGAACTAGAAGTACTCTAGTGGTCTCTTCGTTTTGGCTGCACCGGCTGAACCAGTTCAAAGGGTGCAGCACCTTCGTCCTCGTTTTGCCGGAGCAGCGCGCGCCCTCTGTCGCACCCTCTGCACTGGCTCCCTCGTTTTGTCTAGGTGTAAGCCTAGTTCCTGACGAGTTCTGTACCGGCGTGCACGCACTCCAAAGCAGGTGCAGAGTAGTGCAGCATGGCGGGCGTCCCCCCAAGGCCAGAGCAGACGACGTTGCAAATAGTTGTTCAGGGCGTTCAAAAGGAAGTTAAGGCACTTCACAATCCCGACGGGTCATTTATGACGGACGCCAACGGTTACGTCTATGAGGCATCAGGTAAGTCAGGCTGCATGCATTGCCAAAAAACGTGGTTAGCGGCCAGGAGTCGTAGTCGGTCAGCAAACAGCCTCGTAGCATTGCTTATGCTATGTCGGTATTTTTAATCTTGGTTTTCGCCCTTGCAGACGGCAAGCGCGTTACGTTGCGGTTCATGGCAGGGAATCGTGAAAATGACCCCCCTCCGGCACAACCGCCGACGCCTTCTCCTGCCTGCGACGGCGACGTTGACAGCGATGGGGCTTTAGCCGCATTTCCAGCAGCAGCCGCGTCGGCTGAAGATGTGGAAGAGCTTTGGAGCGCCCGAAAAACAAGGTTCTTCATCGCCAAATACTCGGAAATGAAGGACTTGGTGGGAAAAACCAGGGCACTTCGGTATGTCATCCTATGTCCAAAATTATTTGCAGCTTTTTATTATTCCGTTTCACTCTAGGCAAGCACCAACAAGATAAGGGCGCATGAAGTTCACAATGGCGATGGTTATTGTTGCCTACATTTTACTGCCAGCAATTTACATTTTACTGCCCCCCCCCACTGAAAAAAAATTTTGGCTATGCGCCTGACTGTGACATATACGTTTACATATACACACAAACAGTATGTATAGTCACGCACATATATACACAACGAAGGCATTCGTAATGTTTCATTAAGTCAAGTGATCTTCAAAAACAGCGACGGTGCTTTTGTGTTGGGCATTGCACAACCGCTGTCTTGCCGAAAAGGTGCAGCACCTCCAAGCTCAAGCCATGTTGCAAGTGTAGTGCTGCCTTGAGAATTTGCACTAGAGGGAATTGCATGTTGTTATTCTGAGGCACATCTCTAGCAAGTCTCGCCCTGCAGTCCTTGTGTCTTCACTGTCTGTCCGCATTTCTCTCGCACTGCCACTTTTCAAGATGGTGCAGCTCATTGTTAAAAGAGATATGCTTCTTGACACGTGCTACCCTATCTTTGAACCTAGACTGCGCCGTCGTGTCAGCAAACAAGGTTGCGCAGCTGCATGTTTTACAATGCAAAGACAGGTTAGAATATGGCTGTCTCCTTAGTGAAGCTTTATGATCCAAAAGAGTGATTTACACAATGTTCAACTTCTCCAACATAATGCTTCCCGCACAAAAAGAACGTTCGCAGTTATCAGAAGTGTGTGAATAGTGAATTTCGGAACCTAATCAAGTAAGAGTCAAATAGTAATGGCACCAAATAGAATACAAATAGTAATTGAATACTGTTTGAATAGTAAGTAGACCATTTTCAAAACAGCCTTAGAACAGAACATTTTATTTGAAACAAATAGTCACAAACTTTCGACAAAGGCCATTACAGTCAGTTTGAATCTACTCAAAATACCACAATTACGAAAACTAAGGTAATCTCGTATGCAGCAGGAACTAGAATATTCGTAACATTTTGTAATTGTAGGTTCAACTACGGCATTGACTAGCGTTATCAACGTGAGACTTTGTCACCTCACTTTAAATAAAATTGGGACACAAAAACAAAACAATTTACAACCAAACATTGCAGATACAACTAAATATGTAACGGAGCAGATCAACCCGTCATCACAACATGGCCTGCGCACTAAAAGCGGATAACAATGGGCGTTGAAATTTACATCTGCAAGAACAATTTACGCAAACGCAAAACTTGTATCTGTTGCTAGTCGTGAAGCTGCAAGCACTCGTAGTTCCCACCTTTGGTTATTACAAGACGAAGACAGGAGCTGATAAATGCGATACAGCTAAAGTGCAGTAAAAATTGAGCAAGAATGGAGCTTTCAGAAGCGCATTCATTCGACAATCAATATAGTGTAGGTAGTCTTGCAAAAGCTTGGGCTGCGTACAGGTCACATTAGGGATTGAAAGAATGACTTGTAGCTGTTTCGTTGTTTTGGGGTTCTCCCGCCAGTGCCGATTATTAAAAGAATATTTGTTACTTAGAATATGTGCAATTCGATTCGACTTAGGAACCGAATACAGTGCTGTTTGATTCATTATCCAAAATTTTCGAATAATCGAACATCCCTAGCAATTATCCCTGAAAGCTACACATATGAAGTACTAAGGAAAGGTTCATGTGCTACTGCAAGACTTGGGTCACGTTACGTCGCTTCCTTCTTTCCTACTAACTGTGCTTTGCTTTTTTGTTTAGCACAAGAAGGCTTCTGTGGAAGAAGTTGGCTGAGGCCATCAATACGGAGTTCTTGTGCAACGTGACTGCCACACAAGTGGAAAACAAATGGAAGTCGCTGGACAGAGCATATAAAAAGTCAAAAAAAGACAACAATTCTTCAGGTCACCACCGTGTGAACTGTGAATATGAAGAGTAAGTTACGATTGTGTCTTCATATCTTCAGTGATTCTCATAGTGTCTATTACAGAGAGCTGGCAGAAGTCTTGGAAAAAGAACATAGTGTAAATCCAAGGCTGCTCTTGGAGCCTGGAAAAACAATCCTGCCTAGTGCAAGTCCAGAGTAAGTAAAAATTACTTAATTTGTGCTGTAGCCTGGAAATGACATGGCACCTGTACAATTACTTTCAACAGCACCAGCATCACTGAAGCACCTCAAGATGCAGCAGTCCCAGTCGAGTGCAACACAGCATCCAAAGTTCGGAGCAGCACAACGCCAAAAAGGAAGCGCCAGAGTAGGTCCCAAGTCACGCCGCTCTTGGAGGCATTAGAAAAAATGCAAGCTTCGAGAGCTAAGCAAGAGGAGGCAGCAGTGAAACAACTGGAGGAAAGAAAAAAATGGGAAGAGGCAAAGGCAAAGCGGCATGATGAGCGCATGCAGCGATTCGATCGGTTGATCGACGTACTCTCAAATAAGGACGGGTTATAATATGGGCAATAAACTTTTATAACACTAGCAGTGTCTACTCCATCTAATTTGTTAAAAAAAAACATTGCTTCTAGACGCGGCACCCCACTTCGCAAAACATTTGCACACTGAATAAATCGCGAAGCAAAGATGAACTTCTAGCACTGTTCCTTTGCAATGAACTCTCGCAGAGACTGACTGTAGCCTGGCAGACTGCAATCAAAATCTCCTTCACTTTCATCATTGCCCACATCTTCTTCTTGGGGAAGCGTTGCAAGTTCCTCAAGGAAGTCCCTTTCATCGTTGCACATGTTGTGTAGCACACACGCAGCCATAACTATATAGCAGCACTGTTGCACACTTTTTGCATCAACAAGGTAGAGCCTCCTAAAACGCTGTTTAAGCAGGCCGAAGGTGTTCTCAATAAGCACTCGTTGTTGACTGTGTCGTTTATTGAAGCTCTTTTTCCACGTAGGAAAAGAACTTCCATTGTCCTTGAATGGGGTCATGAGCCATGGCATCAGTGGATATGCACTGTCACCCAGTATATAATTGTCTTCACATTCCTGAATTGCGCGTGCAAAGAAGGGGCTCTCCCTCAGGACACGGGCGTCGTGAACCGAACCTGGAAACCCAATAAACACGTTCAGCAACTTGTTCCTGTCGTCGCAGATTCCTTGCAGGATTATCGAAGGCCACTTTTTCCGGTTGAAGTAAGACTGCGTAGATTCGCTTGGAGTGAGTATCCCGATGTGTGATCCATCGATACAGCCGATGGTGTTTCTTGGGCCCTTGCCTTTACTTTTGGCGAGGAAGCCGTTCTTTATGCGGGTCACTTCCGCGCTACTAGGCCAGCAAATTATCTCATCGCTAATAGCGTGTAAGAAGTGAACGACCCGTGTCACACAAACATGAACAGACGACTCGGTAACATCGAATTTGTCGCCTATGGCGTACATAGATATTTGTGAGCCTAGGTACACAAGCGCTATGAGGCATGTTTTTTCGGCACTGATTTGTTGGCGGCCTTGCACTGCCCTTGGGTAGAAGGCTGAAGTCTTGAACTTGGCCCTGAAACTATCAAAAGTCTCCCTGGACAGCCTGAAGAGGCGCTTGAATTCATACTCATGGTACCTGCCGATAATGCTTTCGTACCCGGGTACACGGTTGGCATCGTCGCGCACCAACGCGCACGCGACCAAGATGCACGCATCGTCGTACTCATCGTCGCAGTCACTGCAAACGGCACCGCTGACGGAATCGTCGTCGCTGCTCGAGTCCAGCAATTCCATCGCAGTCACAAGAAGTGCCATCACGGCCGTGTATTGATCGGACAAGGCGGCGGAGGCGGCTATTTTAGGCTTACACTACAAGGTGTTCTCCGGCCTGCACTCACGTCAACTCACGCCTTCGTTTTGGCTGTAGCCGTCGCGCGCTAGTGTCGGCTAGTGCCGAGGCGTGGTTGAGGCTGCACCTGCACTTGCTCGACCGGCGCTGCACGCTCACTGCACCGCTTGGCACCGCTTTTTCTGCACCTGCACTTTTCTGAACTAGTGCAAGCCAAATCGAAGATTCCTTAGTGGTGCGACCGGCCAGGCTCTGGCGCCAGCCTTTCACACGGATGACGCGAGGTGGCGCCACTGCTCCATTTCCTAGGAGCTTCGGCTGCGTTGACCGGCCGTCGCTGGCTCCTTCTGAGTTGCAGCTATGGTCAATTCTAACGCGCGTGTTTGCTTCCTGGCTCATGCAAACGTAAAATTGCTAGGTTAGTTATTGCGTGGCTCAGCGGTTTGTATATACATAGTTTGGCCAAGAATATATATATATATATATTCATATTTACCACACGCGCTAATAACATTCGCTACAAAGCGATTGCTCATCACCATCACAAGCTTACGGCGCGCTTCCACTATAGTTTTGGTGCTGGCTTATTACATAGAAGGTCATGGTAAGGACACAGTGCTCAGCATCGAAAATGAAAACAGGAACATCTTTTTATTTATTGTGATGGTTGGAAGAGTACAAAAAAATACAAAATAACAAAATAAATTTCACTAGTTTAACAGCTTTTCAAAACTATTACGAGGATTCGCAAAAAAGAAGACACGTGAGATGGACATGTGCAGAACTTAACATCTACTGAGCTTTAGGTGCTTGGCTGATTCTCGTTTTTTAGCACTATTCTGGTTCACGCTTTTAGTTAGGAAATGCAGACGAGTAGTGATGTAAAAAACGATGACCTCAGCTGCAATGCCTTCAGAATGGTCACGACAACCAAGCCCATTTTTTTGCTTTGCCTTAACTTCGCTTAAAATGTCGAGTATGCTATCAGCGTGCAGCTCCAGCAAACTGAAACACGTTGTGAAGGCTTTTTCTAAATCATGAACAAACTTAAACAACAGGCTAGACGGATAAAGCAGGCCACCTCTGTCTTTCATGTGTGTCAATTGCGCAAGGTGTTTGAGACTTTCAGCAGACTCCTTTTGCATTAGAAGAAGTTTACGGCACTCTTCGCAGCCAGACTTCAGTAGGCATTTTCTAGCTACATATCCTGCTATATAAAATGTTAGCCGGTTGTCACTGGCAGATATAATGCATGACGCATGGTCTGGCGCACTCTGTAGGAGCGAGCTCTGCACGGCAGCTACATTGTCACTGTTTATAAACTTGTCCATTAAGCGCTGTTTACCAGATGGAACATTTTCAGCACCTGAATTTGCGGGTAGAAGGGCATGCAGCACTGCAGGCTCACAGTTTCCCTTTGAAGCTGAGTGAGCAAGATTGTTGAAGCTCAAGCAGTTGATAGTGCTAATAAACTGCTGTGGTGTTGGGTGCGTGTTACATCCAGACGACTGCCTGACAATGCCAAAAACATGCTCAACAGGATCTTGGCTTACTCTAGATGTCATTAGGTACCTGTAGCCTAGTTTCTCAGTGAGATACTGAAGCAAAGAAAGCACACTTGACACTGTGACTCGCAGCCCAGCTGCTGTTGACTGGCTCAGGAATCCTTTCTGCCCCTTCGTGTGGTCTTCCCATGATGAAAGATACTCCTGAAACGATCGCAGCTTCTCAACACTTGCTGAACTTGGGTGCAGCGCTTCAGCTGGAAATCGTGAAGTCATCATTTGCACAAGGTCATGGATGATCCTGTGAAATGAACAAAAGCAGGATGAATCTGTGTTTGTGAGCAAGAGTCAGACTGTCATATGCAAGGTGAAAGGTGCAATCGCAATAAAACCACAATGTGATGACACTTACTTGAAAAACTTTAGTGTAGCTGTGATGTCACCACAGGTATCTTCAATTCCTGACTTGTACAGCTGCAGACCATGAATCACTTTTTCTCCGAAAACCTTCTTACCTTCTTTTTCTCCGAAAACCTTACTTACCTTCAGAAGAAACTTTTCCGAAGCAGCGTACGCTGATCACGGATCGTCCAGCAGTGTTTGCTTCAGCTCGATGATGTGCGGTCAGCCGAGAGGAAAGCGGCTTGAATTCTTGTTTACACATTGCTCCCTTGCAGACAGGGCTTTCTCGAGCTTCTTCCAATACGGATGTGGCCTCAGCAAGGGATTGCACGGGTTTCTCTTGACACAAAACACCTTGATAAAAGACTTGGGCTACAATTTTTCCTTCTGTGGACATAAAGCACACAGCTTTTTCATGAAAAATATCCAGTTTTTTACGCTTGCTTATCACTGTCGTCACAAATATTAGATCGCAGTGGCCAACTGCTTCTATACGACACCAGTAGTTTGCAGGAACTTCAAGTGTGCGAATAGCTTCAATTGAAAGTCGCGCACTAGTGGCAGCATTAAAGTCCATGCCTTCCATTTCACCGCCGTCGCACACTTCGTCAGGTGCATCAGGCCTGCGCCGTTTTCTGCTTGTGCCTTCAGGAGGTTTGGCTGCTTTCCTTCTCTCGGGTCTTTGCTTGGGCGCAGCGACGGAAAGGTACGCTGGACAACCTGGCAAAAGCGTTGGCACGGCATCAGGCACCAATGACGGTTTTCCTCGGGGAGTGCGCACTTCACAGCCATTTATCACGTGCACATATTCGCGCAGAATATATCTTGGCTCGAAGTGATGTTCGCACACCGCTGATGTTTCGGTCAGAGGCTTGTCATCCCTCCGGAGGTTACGCTCCCACTTTCTGCGGAGATCGTCTTCTCTAGGAGCTGCAAACAACGATGCCTTCGGGGCGCCCGGGTAGCCGCTTCAGCAACCCGGAGCAAAACAGTGTGAATCCGTCCTCCGCTTCGACATGTCACGAGCTACATGTTTGTTGGTACGGAATACCTGAACAGGTAAAGACAGCTGCTCCACAACGGTCCGTGCGAGAAAATGCAGAGCAGAGTATACCGGTACACGTGCAGTACAGTAGCTGCAGACAAAGCGATGCGCAGGATACCGGCAGACGTGCTGAACTAACGCGCTGAATCACCAAGTGACCGCGCCTCGCCTAGGAAAAGGCGCAGTAGCGCCACGAGAAACCCTAGCGGCGGTCCGTGGTATTTCCGACCGCCAAGAGAGGCGGCGTGGCCTGGCGGTCGTGCCACTAGAGTACTTCTAGTTCACTATACCTCGGCGCACACCTCTAGATGCCACTACCATAGTTCCGACGACGGCCGCTTTCCAAGTGACCGCCGATAATCTGGCAGGCAAGGGAAATCTACGAGGCTATGGTTGAACCAAAGTGATTCTAAGAGAGAGAAAAGAAGAGAAAAGTGAGCCCCGTAAGAAACAATAGGTCACTTTCTTCTCACATGCCACTGCTTCGCCTCACTGAGCCGAATAATTCTTGGGCCACGTCTGCTGCCACCGGGTGGCACGAACCTTTTGAGGGCCAAAACACGGAGGAAGGAAAATATGGGAGCTAAAGGAGCACGGGCAATAAAGATGCTACGTAGACTTGGCAGTAATTGAACGACACGGTTTACATCCTGATGTCCTCCACCCGATATTGGAGTGCGGCTGCGTCTTGTTTTCTGAAGCACCCGACTACAAAAATCGACCGCGGGTACTTCTAGAAGGCATATTATTACAGTTATGTGTTGGGCTCCGTAAATTTGTTGCAAATATTTTATATAAATATAAGCATGCCTGCCTTCTCTTCTTACAGGGTTACAAATTCTAACAGTTCGTGTCTTCCTGAAGATATCTGCAGTATGTTTTTATTAAGGAGACGGCATCTTGTTAAACCAGCAGTGGTCTAGATTAAGGGCCCCCCCCCCTAAGTCATCGTCATACAGAAACTTGGCAA
Organism: Rhipicephalus microplus; assembly: GCF_043290135.1. Taxonomy (NCBI): domain Eukaryota; kingdom Metazoa; phylum Arthropoda; class Arachnida; order Ixodida; family Ixodidae; genus Rhipicephalus; species Rhipicephalus microplus. Next base: position 42,943,618 of record NC_134710.1, on the reverse strand, counting down.
CATTACACGTGAACCTTCATCATATACTGATACTAAAAGGAACCATTTGAAAAATTACAGTAATGTTTGACTATATATTTCCAAGAATTTCAAAATTTCAAAGGTCTTCCCAGTAGGTACCTAAATGCCATTTTGAAAGACCGTCTTGCTAGTTTGGAATGAAACATTGTAATTGCAGCTGATGCTTCAGTTTGCGAAGGCAGGAGTGGGAATTGCATCGAGACGTTTGCATTGGTCTTTTTAAATTTGTTTACATGACTTTACCAAGTAATCTAGAACAGATGCTGTCATTCTGACCGGGTGCCTGTCTATTTGTTCTTCATTAACTGCACCTAATCTGTCGAATGCCTTAGAAGTGTTGTATACTCTTCTCCCCAGATATTTAAATCGCATTCGCTTGGTGTGGCTACCATGTAACCAAGGTTCAGTCCTCAACCAGTACGCAGATGCATTTGAAGTGGCACCACATAAAAGTCTCACAATTTCTATATTGCCGACACTAGCATGCTAAGTCTCGTTTGGGAACATCTAAGTTTTCTCATCCTAAGTATCCTCGGAAAAATGGATGGTGCTCCTCTAGAAGGGCGGAAATATCAATTACCAGACTATGATGCAGAGTCCCCCACCGCTGAATTTTCACCTACACAGGTCTGGTCAGGTTCAGTCATCCTTATGCCTCTTCTGCAACGAAAGTGAATCTCTGCATCATGTTCCTTTTAACATGATTTGCGAATAAAAAAAAAGATGGAACCTCTTTGTGGGATCGCTATAAATTGATCTTTTCTGGTGGTCCTTTCCTTAGGCGCAATTGAAAAGGGCTTTAGCCACAGGAACGTTTGCGAAGCCATATGCGTAAGGGAAACAAAATTATTTAATGTTAAGCATGTAGGCATAAATTGGCTTTATTTCAACCCTATCAGCTTGTTTTGTTTTCTTTTTTTCTTTCCTTCATTTAATCTATCTTTAATCCATTACCAATTATTCTTAAAACATCCATCTTTCTATCAGCATGTTCGGTTTTCCTTTTTTGCAAAGCTGTATGCAATTTCCTAGGGGAAACAAAACAAATAGAATGTTAAACGTGTATGCATAAGTTCACTTCATTTCAACCCAATCAGCTAGCTGAGTTTTCTTTTCCTTATTTACTCTATATATAATCCATGTGTTAATACCAATGAGTATTTTTAAAAACGTCCATTTCATAGCCAATCCCTGTGTCAGGACTTCAAAGAAAAGGAACAACCAACCCCTCACCGATACGCAAAAGAAGACTATGGGAACTGTACTTCAAGTAAGCATTGTAAAATAGCTTGGAACGGCCAGTGGTAGGCGCACAGTCGTTTGTTTCCTAACGGCACTGTTGAAGAATGTATGCATCGAGAACAGAAGCCAGGCTTGCAATTGAGAAGGCAATGCGCGCGGGGTCTGATTACGCTATCACATTCTACTCTTGATGGCGAAGCTTAAGCATAGGCAGTGGTATAGCCATGGGGTGGCAGCAGGCCGACTTCGTGCCCTGAACCTTTTTTTGTCAAAGAGGTGCACACCACTTCCCACATGCTCGAAAAAAAATTTCTGCCTACACTCTATTGTAGGATTGTTCCAAATCTACATTTTTTTACATAAAAAAATGACAGCATATCCACGGAATGAATGATGGAGAGTGGGGCGAAGCATCCCTCCGTCTATTCATTTTTGCTTCCGTCCGTCCATGCGTGCGTCTGTGTTGCCGCCCGTGTGTGCGTCCGCACATCCATCTGTGCGCCCGTCCCTGAGTTCGTCCATGCATCCGCTACTGCGTCCGTCCATGCGTCCATCTGTCCATGCAGCCATCCGTGCATTCGTCCATGCATGTCTGTGTGAACGTTCCTCCACCTATTCAACACTCCAAGTACCACCATCTCGCATCTTTTCATCATATATTCCTCATATAGAAGCACCGCCATCCAGCGGACATTCCAAGGACTGAACGAGAGGAGGCACATGCACACTTTCTTACGGCTTGCGCTTCGTGTCTACTTCCCACCTTTAACCACCTCGGGTTCATGGTATATACTAGTTCACTGTATTCATGGCACTGTGGCCCAACGCTCGCTAAACCTTTCTAAAACCAAGGAGGTTACGCCCAGCGAGTATAACGTAGCAACCCTTTCTTGTCAGATAGTGCTCAATGTACATGCCAATGGCTGCTAAGGGGGAATGAGAGACTGGAGATTTGGCTTTTGGTTAACGTCCATGCTGCGAGTTTTTTATTGTTCAACATCGCACAGAAGAAATCTCCCACCGGCACCACCTTGGAGGTCAAAATGTAAGACTGGTTACACACTACTACTACGACTACGAGGGAGGAACGGGTGCCGCTATAAGGTGCTTCGCCCCTAATAGCTGGTCAACACTTCTGCCAGAGACAAGTGTGCAAGGAACTTTACAATTACTCTACGAAATGGAGATATTCCTTCAGAACCAAGACTACGAAGAGTGTGCATTCAAGACTGTTCGCAGCATAAAGACTGATCTGAATCAGTACAAGACGCACTGAACATTTACAAGTCGTTCAACCGTACTACCAGAATTGCTGATGCTGAAGCCCTATAATCCCTAAAAACAATCCCTCAGAAATCCCCCTCCCACTGTGTGAAACTGTGAAATGATCTAATAAACATGCCCCAACAAACCACAGAATATGGTGCGTGTGCGGGCTTTGATAGAAAAAAGTTGAACAGCCAACTAGGATTTCTATGAAACTTTCAATAAGCGATTGTGCAATCTGTAGAGCTTGTTTCATAAAACATGCAAGCCACTTCAAGCAGCATAAACAAAGCAGTCCACATCCTTGTGGCCTGAGCAGTGTTGCATGTGTGAAAAAATCGACACTGCGACCTTTTGATGGACTTTTGACACTCAGTGGCATACTTTCAAATTAACACTCAAATAGGAACCATTAACAAGAGCTACCTTTAAAGTTTGTTTGAAGAATATGCAAGCTACTAAGTCCACAAAATTTTTTATCCCAGCATACAGAAGAGCTGCCTTTTGTCAGAACAACACTCAGTGGCCTACTTTCATATTAACAACCCAACAAGGATTATTAACACTGGCGATTCTGTCATGTGCAAAACTTGTTTAACGGACAGAAAACTTTATTTAAAAAAAGGAAACCCTGCAGGGTTACCGGCCCGGGCTCAGGGCACACCGACCTTGTGTGCGGTGAGGCATAGCCTTTCCACCGCTGTCCGGGCCCGCTGGATTGCCCACAGTTGGTCGTGCAGATCTGAGTTTGTCAGCGCACTTAGCCAACGCTCCTCGAGAACGTTCGGTTTCATGTCGTCCTCTCGGTATGTTACTGTGACCTGTGTGCATTGCCATAGAATATGTGCCATATCTGCATGTTTGTGCTTACAGAGGGTACAGCTTGTTTGCGGGTATTGTCTGGAATTTACCCTGTTCAGGTGTACTGGATTTGAAAAGGTTCTGGTTTGCAATCTTCGCCAATCTGTTTCTTGAGATCTGTCTAGCTGTTTGTGGCGCATATTCTTCTCGTTGTCGCTTATAATGTGCCAATATGTCATGATACGTGACCAGTCTGTCTCTGTCGTCTGTATCGCATATTCATTATTGTCATCACCTCCATCGTCCCCATCGCCTCCACCGGAGTCATCCCCTCTTCTGTGGTGGGTGCGGGGCAGGCCCGTAACTAGGGGGGGGGGGGTTAAGGGGGTTCTGACCCCCCCCCCCGAAATTTTTTTGATGCTTTAACTTTTCGGGTGATACTAAAATATTTACACGCCTTCACAGCGACCACCAGCTGCCAAGTTACACTGCAACTTTCCAGGCATTGCTTCCCTCTTCTTCCTTTCTTCAAACCTACCCTTTTACAAGAACACCTCAGTGCTCCCTCCACCGCACGCACACCTGCCCTATTTGTACAGCTCTGCACTTCGCCCTCGCGTTCCTTCGAGTCTTTTTTTTTCGTCTTTCACACCGTAGCAGCTCCTTTATTGATTCCAGATGCTTTCCTTTTACATTGCCGCTGGAGAAGTTATCTGTCTGTGCGGACCGCACATGTCGGCTTTGGCTTCCTACGAAAAGCGCGTCTACTTCTGTGAAGGTAAACAGTTCGACAGCAACGGCAACACCAACACGACGAGCTCAAATTTGCCAGGGAACGAAACCCCTAAGCGGAAAAACTCAGCGGCGCATTCCGAGGACGCAGGCTGCAGGGCAACCTTTTCTCAAACTGTAGTCCTCGCCACCGAAACGAATCATCGAAGATGACATCTACTGAAAGACTGGCATATCCGAGCAACTTCGAACAACCTTAACCACACGCAAGGAAATCTACCTCTTCTGTACACAGAAGGCATATGCGCCTCCCTACAAAGCGCACAAAGCGAGGATACAGCTCGCACACAATCTGGCACCAGTGGTCAACTTTCACAGGAGAAAAAAAAAAAAAACGCCGCCAAGCTGGGCTGCGCGCGGGAGTACAGAGGCTGACGTCACAGCCTACAAAGTGCATTTTTGGGGGGTCACGGCTATTTAATTAGCGCAGCCCAGAGAGAATTATGAAGGCGCCCAGGGAGCCGTCTGTGAAAAGGTGACTTTTTCACAGGAACGGAGTGTTACGAGTAACTTGTTTAATAATCTATTTACAGCGCACAGAACCCGACGAGCAAGAAGGCGTCAGACCAGCATCCAACGGAAAACCCACTTCGTCCTCCTCTTTCATGCAGCCGTAATTAGCCGCTGTTTTGTATCATAACCCCTGGCGGTAGAAGCACCGTCCCGGTGCTAAATTTACGCAGATGATGTTGAAGGGGGGTAATAGGGCTTTAGCCGAGCCACGTGAACGGTGTCGCTCGGAGCTGACGATGACTTTGTTGGATCGGTTGGAACACTCTCGTACGTGACGTCTGTCACTTGGCGAACGACACGGAATGGTCCAGTGTAGGGCGACAACAGTTTTCCCGACAGTCCCACACGCCGAGTAGGTGACCAGAGGAGCACGAGAGAACCCGGATAAAAGTGCACGTCCCTATGGTGAGAATTGTAGAGCTGTTGTTGGCGCGCCTGTGAAGCCTGTAGACGGTTACGGGCGACTTGGCGCGCATGGTTGATGATTGATTTGTGGGGTTTAACGTCCCAAAACCACCATATGATTATGAGAGACGCTGTAGTGGAGGGCTCCGGAAATTTTGACCACCTGGGGTTCTTTAACGTGCACCCAAATCTGAGCACACGGGCCTACGACATTTCCGCCTCCATCGGAAATGCAGCCGCCGCAGCCGGGATTTGAACCCGCGACCTGCGGGTCAGCAGCCGAGTACCTTAGCCACTAGACCACCGCGGTGGGGCTTGGCGCTCGTGGTCGGCGCGGGCAATGGCTTCACCAGCATATTCAGTGGCCGCAGGTAGTAACGTGTCTAAAGGTAGAGTTGGGTCCCGGCCATATAGTAGATAGAAGGGCGAATATCTGGCAGTGTTGTGACGAGATGAGTTGTAGGCGAACGTCACATACGGCAAATGAATGTCCCAATCATGGTGGTCTGGCGCAACGTATTTGGCAAGCATATCGGTTAGGGTCCTGTTAAGGCACTCCGTGAGGCCATTTGACTGGATATAGTACGAAGTAGTAAATTTGTGCTTGGTATGGCAAGACCTCAGGATTTCATGAACGACAGCTGATAAGAACGTGCGGCCACGGTCGGTGAGAAGTTGACGGGGAGCACCGTGGACTAATATTATGTCGTACAGCAAAAAGTCCGCAACGTCGGTAGCGCAGCTGGTCGGGAGTGCTCGTGTGATTGCGTACCGCGTCGCGTAGCCCGTGGCAACAGCAATCCATTTATTTAAAGCTGTGGAGAGTGGAAAAGGGCCCAACAGGTCGAGACCAACTCGAAAGAAAGGCTCGTTAGGAACGTCGATCGGCTGAAGGTAGCCGGCTGGGAGGGCAGACGGCGTTTTGCGACGCTGACAGAGCTCACAAGCGGCGACATAGCGTCGAACAGAGCGGGCAAGTCCAGGCCAAAAAAACCGACGTCGTACCCGATCGTATGTGCGGGAAACGCCCAAATGGCCCGTCATGGGAGCGTCATGTAGTTGATGCAGGACAGTGGAACGCAGGTGCGCTGGGATGACAGAAAGTAAGTCTGATCCGAAGGAATCAAGGTTTCGGCGATATAGGATCCCGTCTTTCACCAAAAACATTCGTAGGGACGGGTCGCGAAGCGTAGACTCCAGTTTGTCAATGATGGCTTGTAAAGAAGCATCCCGACGTTGCTCTTCGCCAATGTTTAACCGCTGCGACACGGAAAAAACGTCCGTGATAGCGTCAGTATCGGTTGCTTCGTTAACAGGGTAGCGGGATAAACAATCGGCATCCTGATGTAATCGCCCTGTTTTGTACATTACAGAGAACGTGTACTCTTGAAGGCGTAGAGCCCAACGAGCGAGACGTCCCGTGGGGTCCTTCAGGGAGGCTAGCCAGCAGAGCGCGTGATGATCCGTGACAACACGGAATCAGCGCCCGTACAGGTATGGACGAAACTTGGCGACTGCCCATACAAGGGCGAGGCACTCGCGCTCCGTGATGGAATAGTTGCGCTCGGCTGGAGATAGCAGTCGACTTGCGTAGGCTATAACACGGTCGTGTCCGCGTTGTTGCTGCAATAGCACAGCTCCTATGCCGTGTCCACTGGCGTCCGTGTGAACTTCGGTTGGGGCTAATGGATCAAAGTGAGCCAAGATTGGTGGCGTTGTAAGCAATGTCGTAAGTTGCGAAAACGATGACGCTTGGTCATGGCCCCAGGTAAACGAGGCGTCTTTTTTCAAGAGGTCTGTGAGTGGGCGTGCAATGGTCGCAAAGTCCTCAATAAAGCGTCTGAAATATGAGCCCAACCCCACAAAACTGCGGACATCCTTTGTGGTCTTCGGAACGGGAAAGTTCGTGACTGCGCGAATTTTCTCTGGGTCTGGACGCACGCCTTGAGCATCGACAAGGTGACCGAGCACGGAAATTTGACGACGAGCGAAGCGGCACTTGGAGGCGTTAAGCTGGAGTCCGGCTCGACGAAAAACGTCCAGAATAGCTGACAAACGATCAAGATGCGAGTCGAATTTGGGCGAAAAGACAATAACATCGTCAAGGTAACACAAGCAGGTGGACCATTTCAGCCCTTGGAGCAATGAGTCCATCATTCTTTCAAATGTGGCTGGTGCATTGCAGAGTCCAAAGGGCATCACCTTAAACGGATAAAGACCATCAGGAGTGATGAATGCGGTCTTCTCGCGGTCCATCTTGTCGACGGCTATCTGCCAGTACCCTGACCGAAGGTCAATAGTTGAAAAATAAGTGGCACCGTACAGGCAGTCGAGAGCGTCGTCGATGCGAGGTAAAGGATAAACGTCTTTTTTGGTAATTTTGTTAAGGTAACGGTAATCGACACAAAAGCGCCATGTTCCATCTTTCTTTTTAACAAGGACGACTGGAGAAGCCCAGGGGCTGCATGAAGGCTCGATAATGTTTTTTCGCAAGCATTTTGCCGACTTCATGTTGTAATATTGCACGCTCCGACGCCGACACACGGTAGGGGCGTCGGTGAATGGGGGTTGCATGGCCAGTATTTATGCGATGGGTGACAATGTTCGTTTGGCCCAAAGAGTTGCTGGCAATGTCGAAAATGCTACGATAGCCCTCAAGAACGTGGCAAAGCGCTGCAGCTTGCTCAGACGTGAAGTCCGATGACACCACTCGCTCGATGTCAGCGCCCCAAGAACGTGATGGAGTGGAACCACTGACTGAGCTGCAGCAATCGTCTACTCTGAAGGGCTGGACATGGTCATCTTGGAGAGCAGTAATTTTGGCCAGGGAGATACCCTGTGGCAGAACTTGGGTGGCGAGTGAAAAGTTGACCAGTGGAAGGAAGGTGTGGTTTCTCTTAATCGTCAGAATCATATGCGGCACAGCAACCCCATGCGTAAGCATCACTGCAGGAATCGGGGCCACCATGTAATCACCATCAGGTATACTGGCGGCGTGGAGGATAAGTCGACATGTGTGACAGAGTTAGGAGGGAGGCGCGTGAAATCAATGCAGCAGAGGCTGGTTTGCGGTGGGCTGGTTGGGTCGGAAAAGAGGGGTAAATCGAGATGGAGAGAGCCAGCTGAACAGTCTATGAGGGCAGAGTGCGTGGCTAGAAAATCCATACCGAGAATGAGTTCATGAGGGCAATGTTCAATAACGGCGAAAAGAACGACAGTGCTTCTCTCCCCAATAGACACTCGCGCAGAGCACATGCCAAGAATGGCGGCAGTTCCTCCATCGGCGACTCGTACAGCTCGGTTGAGGGCGGGCGTGACAACTTTTCTAAGTCGGCGGCGAAGGTTAGCACTCATAATGGACACATGCGCGCCAGTATCTATCAATGCACTGACACGAACATTGTCGACAGTAACGTCTAAAAGGTTCCGGTTCGTTGTTAACGTTTATCGAGGATTTCTTACGAAGGTCGTCAACGCAGCTTTACCTCCAGGAGCTGCACGGCCTAGTTTTCCGGTCGGAGATGCTGCGAATAGGTCGGGGAGGCAGCACGGCGTTGTGGGGGCGACCGGGACTGACGACGAGCAGGGGACGGTGACCGGTCGTAGCGAGGTCTGCTCAGAGGTGCTGTAGGAGCGGAAAATGTGGTCGGCGTTGATGGAGAAAGTGGTGGGGACGACTGGCGAGCAGAAGTGGCGTGATACTGAGGTGCATAATGGGACGGTGGAGCCCAGCGGCTGCGGCAGTGACGAGCGATATGACCAACGCGTCGACAGTTAAAACATATGGGCCTGTCATCAAGAGTACGCCATTCGGACGGATTGCGTTGTATGCGAGGTGCAGAAGGGGTACGATAAGAAGGCTCAGCAGAGTATACGGTAGGAATAGGATGTAGGCCGACATTCGATAGCTCTTGACGAACGACCGCTTGTATTAAAGAGATCGTGGTCGGGGAAGGCGCAGGCGTCGGTAATGGCGTGGCTAGCGGTTGTGCTGCCTCGACCTCTCGACGAATGATGCGTGTAAGGTTGTCACGTCGAGGGGCCTGGTGGAAGGCATCGTCACACGAAGAAGTGGCCGCTGTGTTCGGAAGGCGCACGATGCTTTGGGCTAGGCGGCGGGCTTTAGCTTGTTCGAGACGTCGGCATTCTTTAAGGATTGTGTCGATGCTCGAGACGTTAAAAACCAGCAGGTTGAAAGCATCGTCAGCAATGACTTTCAAGACGTGGTTAACCTTTTCGTCTTCCGACATGGACTGGTCGGCCTTGGAACAAAGGGCCAAGACGTCAAGAATGTAAGAGACGTACGATTCGGTAGAAGACTGGGCCCATGTGACAAGAGTCTTCTTCGCAGCGAGCTGACGACCAGATGAATCGCCAAACAGGTCACGTATATTTTCTTTGAAGAGATTCCAGCTCGTTATGTCGGCTTCGTGGCTTTCAAACCATGTTCGGGGAGTGCCGTCCAGGTATAAAAGCACGTTGGCGAGCATGAGCGTGGGATCCCATCGGTGAGTAGCACTGACGCGCTCGTACCGCTTCAGCCAAGTGTCGAGATCGATCGTACCATCACCGGAGAAAGTGCCGGGATCCCGGAAGTGCGGTAGTGTGACGTAGGTGGTGGCTTGGACTGATGAGGGCGGCGTAGAGGAAGTACCAGCAGTCGAAGCAGTCGAAAGGTCGCCGATGGTGCGACCGCTGCGCGTCTCCATTGAGGTACGGGGGTCGTCCACCTCCACCAATAATGTTACGAGTAACTTGTTTAATAATCTATTTACAGCGCACAGAACCCGACGAGCAAGATGGCGTCAGACCCGCATCCAACGGAAAACCCACTTCGTCCTCCTCTTTCATGCAGCCGTGTTTAGCGGCTGTTTTGTATCAGGAGCAACACCTCCTTTCTGGACTGTACCACGGGAGTGCAAATGTCTCGGCAGTGCATTCTTGGGGGTTCACGTATATTAAGGGGAGTATGCAGTGCCCATGGAGTCTTTTGTGAAAAGGTCTTTAAGTAGCGTTAATCCAGTTTGCTGCAGCTGGAGTACAATAATGGGCCTGCATGCACACCAGCTGTAGCGGCGTTCAGAAAACACATGCGCCATGCGGGAGCCGGCGCGTTCATCACACTTCTACATTCTAGCCACTGTAAAGTGGATAAGAGAGGAAGAAAACATCGCCCGCCATTCACGCCAGGCAGTCGAAGCAGTCGCAAACGTCTTTTTGGAGCCACTGGCCACTGCTGTGTGCGTGCGCAGGATTGCGGCAGCCAAATGAAAAGACACTCTGCAACAACGAAGCAAAGGAGTCTTGCGTCTTACTTCAAGAAAGTTTGAACCGATGAAGCGGACGGAGAAGAACCGCCTCCTTCGAAGGATAAAACTTCGCCCTCCTCAGCACTGGTGGAAAGCCAAGCGCGTCCGAACTTCTGTAGCGACTCGGGAGAATGCACCGGTTTATATGAATCACCTGAGAACGAACACAAGCAGGACACCCATGCGCCGCCGAGAAATGATGGTGGCCGCAGTGCAACTCCAAGTGATCTTTGTTCTACAGTCAACGCTGGGCAAAGTGACGCCTTTACCACTGAGCAATGCCCAAGGAAGGTGAGTGGCACGGCACCTACACATTCTGGTTCGCCTCCCCTCTGTGCGACGAGTGCGAATATTTTCGACTTGGGACTGTTTGTCTCGAAAAGCAATAATGTAAATGATCCAGAGACGATGGAAAAGCTGCTGCTCAATCCGTGGACCCCTCCGGCTAACTATGATTATCCAGCCACAGGGAAAAGGAATCTGAAGTTCCAACCTCACTGGGTAGATCGTTACCCATGGCTTGTTTATTCAGAGAAGCTTCAAGGAGCATTATGCAAATATTGCGTAGTCTTCGCAAGCGAGTGTGCAGGAAAAGGGGAGCACCAGCGTTTGGGCTGTTTTGTAACTAAGGAGGTCACCAATCACAAGAAATCCATGGACGCCTTTAAGAGCCACGCATCCAGCAGTTATCACGCCATGTCAACAACGCTATCGGAGAACTTTTTAGCAGTCCGATCCCGCTCACAGCATGAAATCTTAACACAACTTGACCACGGCCTTAAAAAGCAGGCGGAAGAAAACCGCAAGAACTTGCTGCCAATAATAGAAACAACCCTTTTCTGTGGCAGGCAAGAAGTACCGCTTCACGGCACAGACGACTCTGGTCCGATAAATATGTCTGAGGTGCTGCCATTCAAAAATGATGGAAATTTCCGCGCTCTGCTTAGGATGAGAGCAAAATGTGGAGGTGCCACCTTGAGAGCTCACATGGAAACATCTCCGGCGAATGCGCTGTACACGAGCCAAAAAATTCAAAATTAGTTGATCACCCTCTGTGGTAAAATCATACAAAGAAAGATAGTGGAAAACGTCAACTCAGGTTCGTGTTTTTCAGTTCTAGCTGACGAGGCCACTGACATATCTCGCACCGCCTACATTTCCCTATGTGTAAGGTACGTTGGACACGACACGTCGGGAGTGCCCATTCTCAAAGATTTTGTAGATTTCGTTCCCGTGTACGATCTCACTGGCAAGGCGCTGGCGAGCACAATCCTGAACAGCCTTAGAGGTCATGGTTTTAACCTGAACCTGCTTTGCGGGCAAGGATACGACGGCGCGGCATCAATGAGCGGCCACCTTAACGGTGTTCAAGCCTTCATTCCTCAAACAGCGCCCAAAGCGTTGTACGTGCATTGTAGCGCCCACTCGTTGAACCTTGCTCTGCTTCACGCATGCAAACTCCCCAGCATTCGCAACTGTTTGGGAACTGTATCCTCAACCTGTACGTTTGTGAGAGCTTCGCCACAGATGATGAACCAACTGCGAGACAAAGTAGAAGATTTAACACAAGAAAAAAGAAAATCAGTTCTCTCCTTTTGCCAAACAAGGTGGGTAGAGAGTCCCGATGCACTTCAGCGTTTCCTTGAACTGTACGTGCCTATTGTACAATTCCTCGAATATTTGGAAGAAGAGGCCGCGTCATCTGATACTTCATCAAAAGCTTCTCAACTGCTCAATGCCATTACGAAGCCCGAGTTTGTCGTTTCGCTTCAGATCTGTAGCGACCTCTTCTCTTTGACACTGCCACTTTGCAAGTTTCTTCAAAAAATTGACTGTGACTTGGCTCAAGAGTGCGATCATGTAAAGAATGTTATAGACGTTCTTTCCACAAAAAGGGCTAGTGCGGAAACGTAATTTAATTAGATTTTTTCTGAAGTCGCTCTCTTTGCTGAAGATCACAAATGTTGAGATGGCCCTACCACGCATCACTGGAAGGCAGATGCAAAGAAGCAACGTACCTTCTGCTACTCCCGAAGAGTATTACCGAAGGAATGTGTATTTGCCTTTGCTGGCTGACTTCGAAAATCAATTAAGAGACCGGTTCGATGCCCATAAGAAGGTCGTGGTTGGCCTTAACATGCTGCTGCCGAAATTCTGCGCATCGGCTAGCCTTTCTGATATTGATGATGCAGTGCAGTTTTACCTTGGCGACATTCCTTCGGCTAATGTCATCGAAGCAGAGTCCACACTGTGGGTGAACAAATGCTGCCAGATCGAAGAAAAGAATTGCCCAGCTTGAGCTTTACAGGCCTTAGAGATGTGCATGTAGTGCATGATCATCATCATCATTTTCTCAATCACCGCGCCGCGCCTCTCGCGCAGCAGATGCTAGCTCGAGCTGCGCGAGATGGAGAACGAGCTTCTGGCCTGGCGGTTTGGACGCTGGTAATCGACGTGGCTCCGCTTCAGGCCTGCAATAAAGTGGCGAGATCGGCTCGGCCCCATCGGCCGCCTTCGACGTCATCTCACGTCTCTCCTTCTCTCGCCGCTACATTGGTGACCCGGAGAACACGCCCTTCGCCGAGCGGCCCGCGGCCATGTTCCCGCAACTCTGCCCACCAGTGCCGCCGTACCAATCAACTTACCCCAAGGTATGGTTTATGCAGCTCGACGCCGTTCTTGCGGTGAATGGCGTCACGGACCAGCTGCAGATGCACGCCATTCTTCTCGACGCCCTCCCGGTAGAGTTGCGTCATCTCTCTGGCACTTCAACCTCCAGCCAGCAGCCTTACGATGACCTCTGCTCGGCGGTGCTTGCCAGACATGGCCTCACCTACCACCCGCTGCCGTTCACCCGCGACTTACAGGTTTCGTCCGCGTCGCAGCGTGCGGTACCCTCCGGCCCAAAAGTCTTCACTGACCAGGACCTAGCTTCCCCGACAACGTCTCCCTCCGCCTTGGATCCGGCCGCTGGCGCGGTGAGTCTCGCACCCGGTCACAGATCCGACGAGGTTCTTGAGGTCGTTCCTGCTGCCGACGACCTCTCCACCACGGGGTGCGTTTTTTCGAGGTCAGCGGCCGATGGTACTTCAGGCATGCTTGCCGCCGGCTCGTCTCAGCCGACCTCCATGGCTCACGGCACGGCTGACACGTCGGGTTCTGCGACGGCGGCGTCATCGAGCGCCCTGGCGTCTACAACGACTGCGGACATCGTCACGCCTGCTGTTCACCCCCCGGTCGCGAGGGCTTCAGTGTCAACGATGTCCGGGGGTGCCTCTCCACTCACCTCGGTAATCTGCGTGTCTGGCCGGCAGCAACCATCCTCGCCCTCGCGGTCTCTCGCGGGCGAGGTTGAAGCCAAGGGCTGTCAACCATGCAACCGCGACTTTTTTCCGAACATCCACAGCCTACTTTCTATCCTGGCGACTTTACCCGTGTCGACGTCGACTCCGGAACGGACTTTTTCCACACTGAGAAGGCTGAAGAGCTACCTTCGAAATCATATGAACAACGACAGATTGACCGGACTAGCACTGCTCAGCATCCATCGAGAACTTCAAGTGACCCCAGAACAAGTCCTCACAGAATTTTGCAAGTTGCCGAGAAGGAAAAACTTCCTCGTTTAAACTTCCCTCTATGTTTCAAGAGTCGATTAAAAGCTAAACCCAGCTAGCCCAAGCTTCAACCCTTCTATCCTTTCGCAATTACGAAGAAACTATCCAGCAAGCAGAATGTGCGAACGGTAACAAGAAGATCGGAATGTCGGGCGACTTGTTTGTTTGCTTGCATACATGCTGTCACGGACTGCCATTTTCGCGATCCGGCGGTGGAACCGTTCGCTCATGAAAAGACTGGCCTTTAGTGCAGGGAAGTACTGAATGGGGTGTTCTTCTTCAAACGTTAGTCGCCGATGTTTGATCCTTTGTACCCACGGCGGCGTCGGCAGGGTCGTCAAAGGCCGCGATGCACCCCGAACTAGCTGTAGACTGCAAGACGCACAGGCTGAAACCATGGAAACTGACCATTCCCACGGGCAAAACTGCTTGTGGACAAGCCGTATGAGAGAAGCCCAACATGTTGTCACTCTCGCTCAGTTGAGGACCCTCTCCTAATTAAAAAGGGACGTGGTCAATATATTTTTAGGGTGGAGTTTCTTACAATGAAACGTGCATGATTGGACCATGTAGAGGTCTCTTTTCCCCCAGGACGAGAATCAGGGCACACGGAGGTCGATTTAAGAGCAGGATTTCGCCTTGCTAAACAGTCTAGTTGCTGACCAACATGGTGTAGAAGGAGATAAGAAGTATCCCTTAAGTGGTTGTGGCTCCGTGTCGGCTGGCCACCTAAACTTAGCCATTCGTCTAGTTGTGACGCGAAATTAACGTCTGTAACGTAGGCATCGGTACTTGAATCTCGAGTAAGCTCAACCTGCCCGAGATCGGCTTCAAGCACTAGCCTCCCGGAAACACCAGCGCTGCAACACCGCCGACATCGCAGTTGTGCCAGAATTCTGACTTCTCGCATCCGATCGTCGTGGACTCAACGCTGCCGGTCATCACAGGTATCCCTTCACCTGTTTATACCTTCGGACTTTCTCATCTGTAGTTTTATTGTTGGTTAGTTTTGTGTAGTTTGTAATACTTCTCTCTTGTAAGCTGATTTATAGATTTTATATGTATTTTGTTAGTTGGTATTAAGTGTTGTACTAGATTCCTCTGCAATATTCCTAGATTCCTCTGCAGTGCTGCAATATCACTAGAGTTTTGTTTTTCTCCACATACGTCTCTGATCTCTTCACTGTCTCTGCTTACGTACGGAACGACCTAACCTGCTGCCATTCCCATCGCCGACTTCGCGCTGGCGACGCTAGAGGGGCAGCTTGTAACACATACATACCGTTTTTGTACCGCGGTTACATTGTGTTACTTCATCAGGAGCCGTTGGTCGCGGTGTCCCCGGCTTCGGTGGTGCTATTGTCCAAACTTATTTCTTGCTTTAACCAGAATTTGAGGTTGACATACCAATTTCTTTATTTGGGTACAAATAATTGAAAAGTACCATCGAATTATTACAAGTAAGCGATGTACTTGTTTTATTCACGAAAATAAGCCAGTATAAATCTTAAAAAATGGCAGCGGTTCTACACGCAACCCCCCCCCCCCCCCCCCCCGAAAAAAATTCCTGGGTACAGCCCTGGTGCGGGGGGCGGGCCGCCGCTATCCGAGTCGTGGTGGGTTAGTTCTCGCAAGGTTCGGTGGGCCTTCTCGTTGATGTTTTGAGGGATGGTTGTGTCTTCGATGTTTAATTCCCCCATGTGCGCCGGGATCCACTTGAGGTATTTGGGTACAATTTTGCCGTTCCGGAAGTCTTCTGCTCTGCGGTTCAGGATTTTGGCTGCTTCGGTGGAGACCTACCCCTTTGTGAAATTCCTAATATCCATCTTGGAGTCACTGATTACTAATCTGTCGTGTTTTCGACCATTGACTACGGCCAGTGCAATGGACATTTCTTCCGCTGCCTCCGACGATCTGGTCCTTACGGAGCCCGCGGTCAAGGTCTTCCCTTTTGTGTCTATGACCGCCATTGCGAAGAAGGAGCCATCCACAACCCTACTACTGATATAATTATTTCGGGAATACCGGGCGGCATCTACAAAAAGCACACCCTCCCGCGTGCCGTGGTTTTTAAGGATCCTTTTCGTGCGGCTTTTTCGTCTCTCAACGTTGTGTGCAGGGTGCATATTTTTGGGGATGTTTTCGGTAATTATCGTGGACCGAACGTCCGGGTGAATCTGCGCCTTGGGACCTTTCATTCCGTGGTAATTAATGGAGATCTTTTCCATGATTTCTCTACCCGCCATGGTTTCAGACAATCGTTCGAGTTGCGCTATCCTTTGTGCTTTAGCGATTTCGTCCAGCGTGTTATGTACTCCGAGTTGTAGCAGCCTTTCGTTCTTTGTGTATTGCGGTAGACCCAGCGCAGCTCTGTACGCTTTTCTAATCAGCGCGTCGACTTTGTCTTTCTCGGCTTTGTTCCAGTGGACGAACGCCGCTACGTACGCGACATGGCTGATCGCGAAGGCCTGAACGAGTCGTACAACGTTTCTTTCTTTAATTCCCCTTCGCTTATTGGATACTCTTTGTATTAGCCTTACGGCCGCCATGACTTTCTTTTCTAGGCGCGTTATGGTTTCCCCATTGGTTCCCCTGGCTTCGATCCAGAGACCCAGGGCTCTGATCTTCTGAACCAAAGATATCACCGTGCCATTTCTAGTGGTTATCCTGATACTTTTGTGTAATTCTGCTACGTTTCTGCAATGTATGCCTAGTCTTTAGGGGTGTTATAGTAGCAGTTCCGATTTGGCCGGTGAGCATTCCAATCCGGTGCCATCCAGATGACTCTCGACTGCATCCACCGCCTCTTGAAGTCTATTCGCCATCTCGCCTTCACTGGTGTCTTGCGTAGTCCAAATCGTAATGTCGTCTGCATAAATTGTGTGATTGATGCCTTCGATTCGCTCTAATTTTTCTGATAATCCCATCATGACGAAGTTAAACAGCATCGGTGACACGAAGGACCCTTGCGGTGTGCCAGCGCTGCCCATGTCCACTTGGATGCTCTCCTCCTCGTCCAGTCTAACCATGACAGTTCTTCCCGTAAGAAAATTTCTGATGTACTTGTACATGCGCTCGCCTAGGCCAAGTTGCGCAATTCGTTTTAGAATGGCTGCGTGCTCGACCATGTCGAAGGCCTTCCTTAGATCTAGCCCGATTATTGCCCTCATGCCTCGTCCAATGGGGTCTATGACTTGCTCCTTTAGTTGTATCGTGGCATCTTGTGTGGAGAGCCCTCTTCTGAAGCCGATCATGTTGCTGCGGTATACGTTGTTAGACTCAAGGTAGCCGTTAACCCTGTTCAGGCAAGCATGCTCCATTACTTTACCGAGGCAAGAAGTCAGGGGGATGGGCCGCATGTTCTGGGTTTCAAGGGGTTTACCTGGCTTAGGAATGGGGATCACGTCTGATTTCTTCCTTTCGTCGGGCATCTTCTTGTTTCTCCAGCACTCGTTGGTGAAGTCTGTCAAACGGCTTGTTCCCTGGTCGTCCAGGTTTCGGAGCATCTTGTTGGACACTTTGTCGGGACCTGGAGCTGACTTGGTCTTGATAGTCTGCAGGACTGCCCTGATTTCTTGCTGTGAAAAGTCTCTGTCAAGATCTTCGTTGGGAGAACCCGAGTATTCCTGGTGTTCGACTGCCGGGGGTCTGCCGAGATAGAGCTTGACGATTTCATCACCCATCTGATGGATGTTCCCTTTATACATGTGTCTTAACTTGGTCATTTCCGCTTTCACCGCCGTTTTGGTGGCCGACGGGTCCAGCAGGTGCTTGAGGATTTTCCATGTCTTGCCTGTGTTTATGTTGCCGTCCATGGCATCGCACACTTCGTCCCATTCCTGATGGCATAGCTGGGTACAGTGTGTTTCAAAGTGTTTGTCTAGCTCGGCGAGTTTCTCCTTAAATTTCGATTGTGTTTTTGCCTATGCAGCCGTTTCTGAATAGATTTTTTGGCTTCGACAAGGTGTGCAAGCCTGCTGTCCATCCGCATTGAGAGGGTTCCGCCACACTCATCTTCCTCTTCTCGTCGAGCCAACGAGTCATCCCACTCCATTTCGGTTGTGGCTTTTTCTACGTCTCGTAGACGTTCCCTGCTCCATTCTTCTATGTTTTCGATGGGTCCCTGTTCTTTCTCGTTTATGATTTTGCGGAATTTGTCCCAATCTACGCGCCTGATTGTCCGTTTGCAATTCCTGGTGGGAGGATTGCCTAGGGCGATGCTGAGGATCCTGTGATCACTTCCCAGGTCTTCAAAGGTGTTTTCCCACGTGATTCGCCCGGCGTTCTTGCAGAGGGTTAGGTCCGGCGTGGTGTCACTGTGCGGACCTACACCGATTCTGGTGTTCGAGGCCGGCTCATTCAGAATGGTTTGTTCGGCCTTTTCGATGAGGTCGGCAAGGTTTTTTCCTTTCTTCGACGAGTGCCCATATCCCCACTGCGTGTGTGGAGCGTTCAAATCTCCTCCAATAACAAGTCGGTTGTCGCCTGCGATGTTCATCGCTTCGTTAATTAGTTCTTCGAAATTATGCTTTAGGTCCTTTTTAGACGGGCTGCTGTATACGTTTAGGACAAAAGTGGTGCTCTCCTTTTTGCTGTGTGGCAGGACTTCTATAAGAATGTGGTTGATATCCGTGACTTGCTTCATAATGTGTGGGATAGCAACTAGCCCCTTCTTCACTAGGGTGGTCACGACTATATCTCTCCCCTTTCCTTCTGTGCGTTGTTTGTGGGTGGCATACCCGGCAATTTTGGCGTGGTCGAGTGTCTCCTGCAAAATGATCACGTCAGGTTTTTTTTTTCTTTTTGTGGTGATTTTGATTAGTTGCGCCATCGATGCTTTTTTATTAGAAAAGCCACGACAGTTCCACTGCCATATGACGAGTTTTCTCATTTTGGTGCCTGCCACGTCTAACAAATTTTCTTTTCTAGCTCTTCGAGCCGCTTGTCGTATTTTAGAACCAGCGCCTTACTCTCCGCCTCACTGTCGCTAAGTCGCGCGACCAGCATCTCGAACATTTTCTCCGACAGTTTGTTTATCATGTCCTCGAGGACGTCTGTTTTTTTCGTGCTAGAACGGGGCCTCTTGACCTCTTTTTGAGTCATTTTGCTCTTTGGTCTTCGTCAGCGGGAGTTTTCGCTTGGCGCCTGGTTGCTGTGTTTCCACAGCTACCATTTCTACCTCCTCATTCTCTCTCTCCTGTGGTTTTGGTCGCTGGCAGGGAGAAGGCCGCGATGGCGGTCGACGGAGGCGACGTCTGTATCTGCATTTTCATGAGTATTTCATCAAGTGTTCACTGTAGTTCATCAATTTTTTTTTTTAGCTGATTCCCTGTTTTGTTTTTTTGCTTTTTCTAGCTCCTGTCTGAGTAGCTTGTTTTCCGTTCTGTATTCCTCTACGCATTTCTCTATGTCTCTGTAATTATCCCTAGCGCTACTATTATTGTCGGACCTTGCCGAATCGCGATTGGCCACTACGTCTGACCAGCCCACCTTGTCTGCGTCTTCTAGCTGTTCTCCTTGCTGCTTCGTTGTCGCTTCGGGCGTCCTTCCCCTCGAGGTGAATCTCCGCCCGCACCTGGCCGGGTCTGCTTCTGGACCTTGACCCCAAGCGACGTAGTCCCCAGGCTCCCAGCCTGGACTTGGATCTGGACCTTGATGTGGGTTGACGGGCTGGTAGTGTGTTGCTGCTTCCCCAGGTGTCCTGGTCTGGTGAGTCGGCTTCCCGCTAGAGTTCTTTCTCGTTTCTCCTCGCAGCCCGCCTTTGTTGCTTTACGAAGTATGGCGTCTTAAATTTAGCCCTGCAAGTCCAGTCTGCCGTGGGGTGTGCGTCTCCGCAGAGCTTGCACTTGGGAGTGCTTTCAAGGTCTCTGGTAGGATTTTTGGCACCACACGCCAGCACAACTTGTCTGATGGTCTAGGGCACACATCGGGCCTGTGCCCGCGCCTCCCGCACTCTTTACAAAAGTCTATTTGGTTCCGGTAGAGGGAAACTTTCATCATGATGCTGTTGAAGTAGGCCCACATGGGGACCCTGCTGCCTTCGTACAATAGTATCACGGTAGTCGTGCTCCCCAGTCTCTTGGCGTACGCCAATGAAGGATTCCTCGCGTTCACTAGGGCATGCATGAGCTGATCATGTGTGTACTTCAGGGGAATGTTATGAATTATCCTCTTGGCCATGTGTTCCAGTGCCGAGACGTACGTGTTGGTCTCGTACTTCCTCCCGTTGATTTTTAAATCCTTGATTTTGATGAATTTGTCACCGTCTTCTCATCCAGTGTGCTGATCACCAGGATATTTTGTGTAGGGTTGGCGCAGATCGTTAACATTTCGTCGTTGCTCACCCCTGCTTCTAGCTGTATCGCTTCGTCGAGGCTAGCTCTGCACGCGTGTCTAATGCTCAGCCCGTCTCTTGGTCTGACAATTATCTTGATGTCATCTGCAGGTAGCCTTGGCATCTTGCTTGCTTGTAAAATCTTGCTCACGATGCTCTTCCCACCTCTGCGCGTCGGACTTCTCGAGCAGGTGCCTTTCTGTGCTGTCTCTTCGCCAGAGCTCACACGGCCCTTTCTTTTATACGTGACTTTGATCCAGCCCTCTGCGTCGCCGTCAGCGTCTCGTTGGATCGCTATCGTCCTCTCTGGTATCATTACTTGAAGTTTCCCCAACTTCTGCATCATCTACGTCCATTTCGGAGGTGCGTCCGATCCGATCCCTTGGCTTACAGCTCGGCACCGTTGATCACCCTTCCCGAGGCCGACGTCGGCCTTGTCAGTGTAGGCTTAGCTGGGCACACTTGTAACTCGGGTGGTTTTTCACATCGAAAAAGCTTCAAAAAGAGTCTCTCACCTCCTAGGTTTTTGGTGTCAAAGCGTTCGGATGGACCCGCTCTATCTGTTGGTGGTCGATTGCTAGGTATTTGACTTAATAAAACTGCGGAACACATTCATAAAAGGCAGAGCCGACGTGAAGTGCGTCCGCAGCGTTGCGTTGCCCGGCAGCGTCTCCCTCCAAAGCTTGTTTAATAAATATGTGAGCCACTCGGTCCACATTATTGCATGAAAAAAAGAGGGGGGGGGGGCATCCAAAGTCCAAGTAGGCTTTCAAATGGACAATTTATTAAGAACCATTAACATCAGCCAAACACCTTCAAATAAAAACAGTGATTTTCATTATAGACTGACATTACAGTCAATGACATTTTCAATATAAAAATATTGCTATGGAATAGGTACATGTACAAACTCAGTACTACTGTGAGTCTTAAAATAACAATAATCAATGGTATTGACTACACCGATGAGATGGTGATTGTGAAAATATACAATGAAAATAAACAAATTCAGGAAATGAAACGAGTTTAAGGAACGACAGAATAGAAGCAACTACAATGCCACATTTATAAAGAAATATATGTCTAGTAACGAGGGCAGTGGGCATGGAGCTCACTGCCCTAGTTTATATATATATATTTATATATATATATATACACACACCTTCTTATGTATATATAAGTAAAACACTTTTATTTTACATGGCAACAGTGTAGAAAAAGACTGCATTGTTGTTGTCTCTCAAAGCATGCTGCTCTGAAGAAATGCTGAACATAGCCAGCAGGACCACTGTTAAAGAGGGGCGCAGAAGAAAGTCTACAGCACAAATAAGAGCTGTTGGTGCACACAACACTCATGTGTGCACACACACACAAACATGCACACACTTGCGCACATGTTTGATCTGTTTCCTTTACAATACAAGTACAGCTGGCCCCTGACCAAGTAACGATAAGGGAAGCGTACTAGCAACATAAGAAATTCAATGGTTTGCATAACAGGAGAATACACACACGCTGGCTTGCGGTCTCATGGAAAGAAAAAAAATGTACAAAAACAGTGTCCAGACAAGAGATGGCACAAACACCTTCGGTGGGCAAGTCAAGACCTGCCAGACACATTCAAGAGCAGCACAGGCCAAAGGTCCTTTGGAGGTTGGGAGGAGCTCTAACATTTTTTTTGTTACATTGCCTATAGCACGCACATTTCATTTCTTGTTGGGGTTTGAAGCAGAATTTGCCCGGAGTATCGCCACCGCATCCTTCACGGCATGGTAGATCACATTTTTAATCTGCAAGGATAACAATTTTTCATACTTAGTAAAGAAGTTTAAGATTATGTGGCTAGTGTAACAAGGCACTTAGCAAGTCATATAAAAAGTGCCTTCATATGGTTACTTAAATGAGTGCAGATTTAAGATGGATGAAATCGGCACTTCACAGCCTCTAACTCAATCTGAATGATTTGTGCACATCTTTGTATCGAAATGGCTTTTCTCACTTTGTCGCCTGCTAACAAGACGATACATCATATGCTTGAGATAGGTTTTGTTTCTCGGCAAGGGCAAACATAACACGCTTAAAATCTTAACAAAGCGACGACACTAGTCTCTCTCTATATATATAGGCCATCTCCACTGCTTTTTTATGTGCACTGTTATGCTGTGACATTGCGCTTGCAATTTGACTTAAGTTGACAACCAACGTACATACACCCTCAGAGCACTGCACGGGGGCTGGCCTGAAAAACCGGCCTGTGGGCAAGGCTTGGGCCTATGAGCTTTGGGCAGGATTGCCACTGGTGGCTACTTTTTGCCAAATTGGCAAATTCGAAAGGCTGTGGCGACCTAAAATTAGGAATGGCGACATGGCAAATTTTGGGCGATTTTCAGCCTACATCTGCACTAAATTATGCATTCTATTCTCACTGTCTTCCCCAAAAAATGAGCAACATTTCTTTCTATTTTTCTTTCTTTTCGACTAACTTTGCACTGAATTATGCATTCTATTCTCACTGTCTTCCCCAAAAAATGAGCAGCGTTTCTATTTTTCTTTCTTTTCGACTCACAAGTTAAAGTCACACTTTTTGCGCACTTCAGTACGTCAGTCCTGTTTCTTGATTATTACAAATTATGGAGCTACTGGTGCGTCCACCAGAGACCTACCAGCAAAGTGTAGGTCAGCAGATTGCTTCGCCTGCCGCGAGGCTGCGGCATTAAACTAAGTTCTTTAAGGTGCTTTAGGCTTCTCTAATGTTTGGCTTCTGAAGCGGCTAGACGATGGTTAGGCCGCGTGTTCCGACCAAAGCTCGAACTTGTCTGAATAGCTTGTCGACTTTTTCACTGTTGCAGTACCTCCTAATTGACTACGTAGAGTTCATTTTGTTATCAACTCATTTTTCGGTCACACCAAGAAGTCAGCTTCTCTGAGCAGCCTTCAGCAACTTCAGTGAGACTGCATATTGTGTAGCGTAAGCTTCGCCACGCAAAAAGGTTGGTGCGCGCATTGTGAAGGTTACACAGCAGGGTATTTTCGAAAAGGTTATTTTTGTGTTTCTGGTGTTCAGCCGATTGCTATGAAAGGATTATCATAAGCGTTAATTCATAACAGGGTGTTGCCCTTGTGTCACCAAGTGCATCTCATGGCTAGTCGGGGAACCAGGCGCACCAAGCACTCCCATAGTAAACCGGCAGATGCGACTGGCAATGAAAAATGTCAATATAATTTAGGGGTTATCGATAGTACTGTATTGTATGGGGCTACAGATAATTTGCGAACTTTTTACTAGGAATGGCAAACACATATAGAGTGGCAACGTTTTTAGCGATATCTCAAGAAAAATGGCGACTTCATTCTCACTGTTTAGTGAATTTTACTTGAAAGTCAGTGGCAACCCTGGCTTTGGACATGGTTTGCATCAAAGCCGTATTCGCCTGGGTCTCACACATAAGTAGTAGTGCTGTTATGCTGATATTTAGTGATGTAGCCATGTGGCCTCCCAAAACATTGCCGTGAGCTGCAAGCCTACAAACAAAACTGCGTGTAGCCAGACTGCGCTGCCCCATTTGCACCGAGGCCACCAGCCCTCAACCACTAGGTGAGCCACTCTCCCGCTTCTGGTCGCTACGGAGGATCACACAACGGACACTTGACCTACGCCCCCAAACAAGCACCAATTCATACAGTAGACTGCAACGATTACATTTTCCAAATATATTACAGTGCAAACCCTCCATTTAAAAAATTGATCCCTGCACTTCTCTCTTATGACTCGTTCTCATGTCCGCAGTGATGAAATATTGCCCATGGGCAACTTTACGCACCACTAAGCTTGTTGACCCCTCCCAATTGTTTTAAATCTTTCATGCACGCAACTCAATTTTCGGTGGGAAACAAAGTTTTATTGAAAAAATGGTGAACTCCTCAGCAGAAATTGACTTTCTCGCAAGAGAAAAAAAAAAATTGCCAATTTTAGTTCAAAAGATGACCACCATGCAGGAAGGGTCTAATGGTTACTCTCGGTGAAAGGCCAAAAAGCAGTGCTCCTTTCCCCGCATGAGTTAAGGGGGGACGCGGCACTTCGGGACCGAAAATCAGCCAAAAAATCGAATTTTCGCGGACCTTATTTTCGCGTTCCCGACATCATTGCGCACCTATTTACAAAATTTCATAGCCGAATACCATCAACTTTTATCGTTATTCAACTTTAAAAAACCGAAAACGGGCGTCCTGCCCTTTAAATTGAGGGCGAATAGCGCAGGTTTCGGCTCTACGATACGCGAGAACTACGCGCTCGATCGGCGCCATTTTGGTCTTGTTTGAAAGAACGCGTTTTCAGCTGTTTTTTTTTATTCAGTAAGCAACATTGAGCGTTTCCCCGGCTCGAAAAACGGGGCCTCAAAGACGAAGAGCCGCGCTCACTGCCATTGGCTAAACGGCGCACGTGACTGAAATGGCGCTTTCCGGTTGGCTGGAAGCTCGCGGCTTGCGCCTGCATACGCGACCCGACGCCATTTTGAAAGGGTTACCGCTGCGACGCCTAGAAATCGGCAGAGCACTCTGAAGCTTCTGATCGTATCGCCATGCCTGGAAACGCAAAAAAGTATCGGACCGTGCACGCATTTGGTCGCAGGAAACGCAAAGGTCGTGGGAGAAAGTCTACGAAGTCATCAGAGCCCTTGGTTGACTCCGACGAACGATGTGTCGACGCTCCGCGGCCGTTCAGCGATGGTGCGACCGAGCGCGTTGCCTCCGACAACGATGACGGTGAAGCGAACTCCAGACGACTACGAATCGACGCCAAGGTGGTGACAAACGCCGAAGTTGAAGAAAATCATGCCCGGGAGAAAGCGACACTCGACCGGCTTTCATCGGCGCCAGCAACTGCACGGAAAATTGACTTTTTCACCGCGAGTTGTAGCGAGGCAACCGCACAGGACTCGGACCACGCTGCTCCTTATCTGCTTATGCATCTAGATATCCTAAACGCGATAATGGGTGCCTTGTGTTGCAAAGCCTGCCACGGACCGGCTACGATCGTCAGAGGGGATCGGGGACTACGGACTTGCCGTGAAAGTGCTAGTGCAGTGTGAAAGGTGCGGCGAGATCGCGAATGAATGGACTTCGCCCCGCGCGAACGGCACGAAAACGTGCAATCCGTTTGAAGTAAATCTTCTCGCTTCGAGGGCGATGGTGGCTACCGGCAACGGCCAAACGAAAATGAACGATATTTTCGCAACAATGGGCATCTCACACCGCGGTATGCACCACAAGACGTTTCAGCGGCATTTGAAGAACACGCTGGCACCCGCTGCAACGCGAGCGGCTGAGTCCGCTATGAGCGAATGTGCGGAAAAGGTTAGAACAATTTATGATGACTTGTGCTTCGGCCACCGGGGCAATATTGCCGTTAGCTACGACGGCACGTGGAAGACGCGAGGCCATTCTTCCCACATCGGCGTGGGCACAGTTATCGAGTTATTTAGTGGCTACGTGTTGGACTACGTAGTTCTTTCCAACTTTTGCCTAGGCTGCGAGGTGGGCCCAAAGCCTAGTAGTGAGGGCTATCAAGAATGGAAGGCTAACCACAAATGCCAAAAAAATACGAACAGCAAAGCGGGGCAAATGGAAGTGGAGGCAGCTCTAATTCTATTTCAGAGGTCGCTTGAACGCCATGGCCTGCGCTACACAACTATGCTGCCTGATGGAGACTCTGGGACATTTTGCGCCATACAAGACGCCAAGGTGTATGGTTACATTGACGTGCAGAAGGAAGACTGTATTAATCATGTACAGAAACGGATGGGCACCGCATTGAGAAACCTGGTGCAGAAACAAAAGTGCGATGGGAAAAGAGGCCTTGGTGGGAAAGGCAGGCTCACAGGTGAGCTGATCACCAGGCTGAGCACATATTATGGCCGGGCTCTGAAATCGCATGAAGGTGACGTGGGCGAGATGCAAAAGGCTGTGATGGCCACATACCGCCACGTCACCTCCACTGATGAATGCTCGGACCACAGTCTGTGCCCAGCTGGTGAAACTTCATGGTGTCGGCACAATGCCGCAAAAGCAAAGGGTGAGCCCGACCCCAGGCATGCCTACAATCTACCGAAAGACGTGGCAGAGGTATTACTACCGGCAGGGCTTTCGGAAAGAGCCCTGCTTCAGAGGTGCGAACGCGGCAAAACGCAGAACTCCAACGAGAGCCTACATTCGGTAATCTGGAGTTTGGCCCCCAAGGAGCACCATGCGTCCCTGTTCGCTGTTGAAGCAGCTGTTGCAGAAGCAGTGCTGCGCTTCAACACGGGCAATTTGAATTCTGCAACGGCAATCTTAGGTGAAATGGACATGAATGCGACAAGTACTGGTGCCCGGAGAGCGAGAGAAAAAGACCACCGTCGCAGCATTGTCTCCAACAAGAAAAGAACAGCCTCATTGGAACTCCGGAAGCTAGTGAAGAGGAGGCATGAGCACAGAATGCATTCAGACTATGCTTCTGGTGCGTTTTGAGGTTGTCTTGTTGCATCTTCTGCAATAAAAATGTGTGCCCACGTTTTTTCTCGATTTCTCAAAACGACAATTTTCATGTGCTTCCCATTATGCCGGAGCAATATCTCTTGTTCTATCTGGGTTATCTTTACGATTTCTTTTTTGTTTCGAAGATAAATGCAGGGGATGTGTCGTAAAGTAAGTTTTATTGTAATAATTTTTGGAGAAAATTCTCTGAATGGATCTTTTGTGTCAAGTGTAGATGAGGAAATTTTTCATGTCATATTCGACATCCCACAACTTTGCTTCGAAATAGCCCAGAACAATGATTTATACTTTATTGCACACTGTGAACATACCGAATTGGTTCTATAGGTTGCACATCAATATCCAAGTTACAGTTAATTAGCTAATTAGGCCTTAATCGAAAAAGTCGCAGTTCATTATATCTTTAAAACTAATTGTCACAGCAAAAAAAAAGAATTAGATTTTTGAAATCAGCAGTAAAATCTACATAGGCTCTCCAAATTTGACTGAGGTACTCGCAAAAATAAAAGAGTTTTTGGAAGGTGTAGCATCCCCCCTTAAGGGGCATTGCGTGTAGCACAAATCATCACATTCTTGAGGACGCTGTATATATTCTGCAAAGCAGCTCCATTAGAACGATAAAGAATAATATATCATCACCCTTCTAAGAGCCTTCATGCATGCTTGTCACCCCAGGTGATCAACTTCAAGTCGCAGTGCTAAGTAGTATACTGAACGAGTACAGCTTTTAATTTCTAGATTTTTTCGTATTATCAACTGAGATGACATGATGACCGAGTCTAGCAAGTTCAACGCTGATAAACATACTGATCGAGTACACCTTTTCATCTCTAGATTCCTTCGATATAGCAACTCAGACATGATAATCAACTCTATCAAGTTAATAATAACAAAACATAAGTAGTATACTCGCTATGAGCGCTTCGTTCGTGTTCGCAAACTAAAGCCGATCTGTTGGACAACACACAACGTCAATATTAGCAATCGCACAATTCAAGAAAGTTCTAACTTCGACAATATGTATTGCGGGGTTCTGACGGCGGCTGGCCAGGAACACCTTAGAGACCATACCAAGAAGAAAAAAAAAAAAAAAAACCCTAGTCTTTACTCGTCCAAGCCTCAGCCACGATGCTGATGATGGTCTTCTGATTTGGAGCAATTTTTGGAGCAGCAATGTTTTCACTTTAGAGCACTTTGGAGCAGCAAAATTTTTCATTTGGAGCACTTCAGAGCAGCAAAATTTTCTATTTCGGAGCAATCTGGAGCAGCTAACTTCAAATCCTGGTGGAAAAGCAAGTTGGATTTACATTCAAGGGCATGAGAATTTATTCTGAGGCTCTTGTGAAGAGCTATAAATATTTATATTCATTGCAAATTTCATACAGCAGATTTTAGCACTCTGTATTTCAGTTGATACAGCAAATTTCATACAGCCAATCTTAGCACTCTGTATTTCAGTTGATGATGCAGTTGATCTGTTAATCTTGTTAACCTCTTTCTACTTTTATGTGCTCCGGTTCTTGTCTGTTATTTAGTATCTTTTGGGGGTTTGATAAATATATTGAGTGTTGCGGATTTGGTGGAAACAATTATGGTCCCGTCGGCTCATTTCTAAATGACGGTTATATAATCGGTTTTTGGTTTACACGAACCTACATGAGAGCTTGCCCATTAAACAGCCTCGTGACATTGGCGTCTGGTGACAGGATGAGATCATTTTACCACTTACCTCTCTACACTAGAACAGGAACATGAGTAAGGCAGACCTAGAAGAGTTGGCAAGACGCATGGGTCTAAAAGGCAAGGTAATGGTGGCTTGGTGTAAGGAACGTGAAAGGCACATTCGCAAAGAGAGGGAGGAGCAGATTAAGTTTGAAACAGAACTGAGAAAGAAGGAAACGAAAATTGAAGAGCTAAGGCAAAAGACGCTTCAGTTGCGGCTGAAACTGGCGAAGGTCGAAACGAGGGGACTAAAAAGTAGAGACTGGCGAGAGGAATTTTCGTATCTGAGTTCCAAATAGCGGATAATCAATGTGATCTCCGATGATAGGACCTTTATGAGTAATTCAGTCTTTCTTTCCGACGGCATACTTGAGAACGCCTGTGATGAAACTTTCAGCCGAGATTTGGTGACCGTGATTAACATGACTTTACAGGAAGTTTCAGAGAAGGAACAGTCGAGTTCCTTGTATAGCCATGTGCCTATACGAACTGGCACAACGGAATGTACAATAATAGAAGAGGTATGGAGTCCTCTAGACAATCCTGACAAATTGATTGATTTGTGGGGTTTAACGTCTCAAAACCACCATATGATTATGAGAGACGCCGTAGTGGAGGGCTGCGGAAATTTCGACCACTTGGGGTTCTTTAACGTGCGCCCAAATCTGAGCACACGGGCCTACAACATTTCCGCCTCCATCGGAAATGCAGCCGCCGCAGCCGGGAATCGAACCCGCGACCTGCGGGTCAGCAGCCGAGTACCTTAGCCACTAGACCACCGCGGCGGGGCACAATCCTGACAAAAGGGCGACTGATGTTAGCATAGAGTGCACATCCCAAAACCAAGGGGGCAGTCACTAGAAGAGATGACGATTGTTCCGGTGCACAATAAAACAAGTGACATAGCAAGGAACATATGCCTCATAGACAACTCTGAGGCGGTAGCTGTTGAGTGATCCTGAGTAACACTGGCAGATGTAAGCAGCAGCACAGGCATAGTCGGGGAACATACAGTTAGCTCGCCTGAACGTAGCGCAGTGATTACGTCATGTCAAAGTAGAAAGTCTAGAGTTCCGTAAGAAGAACAGCAAATGACTACGAAATCATAAAGTTCGGAAACAAAAAGAAATTAGATGAAGGAGCATGTGAGTTGTGTAAGCCAAGTAAAAAACTCGGAGGGGGTTGCAGTAGTGTATGTCTGCATGCAGCCAGCTGTGGTAAAAATGCAGTTGGCATGGCTGATGATCATACGAATTACTATCTTATGAACAGACAGAAGTTGATCCTTGGTACCGAAAAGAGTTACACAAATGAACTGACAAAGAGGGCAGGAATAACTGTCCAAGTGTACATAGAAGTGTCACAAGTGGAGCCAGTGACAAATGATGAAGTAGAATGTCAGGAAGGCCTAAACAGAAAAGTCGACTGTACTCACAGTAAAACAACTGGCCTTGCAGGACGTGAACAAGAATATAGCTAACTGGTTCCACTGCAAAGCTCTTTGACCAATGAGGTAGCTCAGGTGCCTTCAGTGGCATCAGCTGATCAGGAGGTCATTCAGGTTATGTCTCAAGAGACATCGGGCTCTAGACGAGGCACTGACGCTGCTAAACGGGGCAGTGGAGCATTGCAGACCGCTAACACTTGTAGAATACAACTATTGTTGTCGAAACATTGTCCCACTAAGGCAATAAACTTGTTGAACTGTCAGATTATCCATAGGCAGAACAACAGGCAGGTGTCCAGTCGGAAACACTACAAGGTTTTAGTTTCGCATGAAAGTTAAAGAAACAAATAAGCTGTTCGTCTGGTGTGGGACACTATAACCTGAGAGTCGTGTTCCAATAACCGGGTGCTGCATCTGGATTTAGACCATATGGACAAGGACTTCCATGGTTTGTATATATCCTGGATTTAAAACTCTAATTTCACGAGAAGTGTGATTTTTTTTAGTTTTGGGCAGGACGCTGTAGCTTGGCTGTGAACTGTGTAGTGGACTTTCAGTAGATTTTGTGTGAACATGCAAGGTACAATAAGTGGATTAATAAGATTATAGTGAACGTAGGGCAAGATGAGTGTTATGTGTCGTGAAACGCGCACTTATCTCCAGTTTTTTCAAGGCAGAAAAACTTTTGGAAGAAGGCACTTTTGTGAAGCGATTGTGCGAGTTAGAAAAGTGCGCGACGCTATCAGCCTTAACTAAAGGGGACGAGGAAGATGGCGCTTGGTTATGGCACGTGTGGGCATGAAAATTTGAAACCAATAAGGTGCCTCCACGGAGATATAGGAGAGCCACGGGAGAAGAACAGCGAAGCCAGGCAGATGTGGCTGAGTCGGGACCGAGTGAAGAAGGTGGCCAGGGCGCGGAAGTGGCGGCCAGCGGAGCTCCTGCTTCAAGGTCGCTGCAGGCTCCCACGTAAGCACAGAGCTTTTCTCATTGCCTGGCGTGGGTCAAAAAACGTCCGGGCTTCGTGTGTGAGCTATGGCTACCAAACGCCGAAAGGTCACTGATTTCAACTGGCCCGACGCTTTTCTCCCTCCAAGACAACAATGTGAGTGGCTCAACCTATTCGCCAGACTTCCCCTGCTGCACGAGTGCATCTTTGCCATTACTCCGTCGCATCAGCTACAAGCAACGCGTCCCGTGTATGTTGATATGTATTGTTTTTTGTGAACATTTATTTCCACACACTGCTCGCGTCTTTTAGCCATCTGTTTATCCTGTTAACCTCTTTCTATATTTGCATGCTCCGGTACTTGTCTTTTATTTACTATCTTTTGGTGGTTTCATAAATATACTGAGTGTTAGCGATTTGGTGAAAACAAGTGGTCTCGTCAGCTCCTTTCTCGATGACGGCTATATCATCGGTTTAGGGTTTACACGAACCTACACGAGATCTTGCCCATTAAACAGCCTCGTGACAATCATTCAGCTTGTCTTAAAAGGTCAACCTTCTCTGCCACACATCTCTGTGGTGAAACTACACAATTTAACAAACTTCATTTTCCTTTTGCAGTAATATTTTTCGTGGCTAGGGCATTCTGTCTATACTCTGAAAACCCCCTACTGTAAGCAGTGCATAAACAAAAAAAAAAAAAATCTCAAAGGATACCTTATGCAGACACCTAAGACAACTCGAAGGCAAATTCCATTTTGTTTTTAATGGAATAGTAATGATATCGACATTCTCTATTGGTTGTTGCAGTTGCCAAGGGTGTAGCCAGAAATTTAAAAAATTTGGGGGGGGGGGGGGTGCCCCTCAATCTGAAGGGGGGGGGACAGGCAAAAGGTCATTTTTACGATATATATGCCAAGGAGAAAAAATTTCAAAGGTTGAAGGAGAGGCCACGTTCCCGATGTACCCTCTCTGTTACGCCACTGGCCGTCATGTTTTGTGTAATGTCCCAATCGATAACATTCCCAGCGCATGGTGTTTTTTACACGTGGGTAAAAGTGCACGAGCGCGGGCGACGAATAAGCCAAAGCAGAGATAGAAGAGCCCACCTATCTCTTGTGCATTGAGGACATATACGATAACATCATAGCCTCGTGCCAGGCCTCCCATCCATTGTTACTGAAGCAGAGAGGTACGCGCTGCCCATGTACAAAGGACAGTAAGAAGCTAGGAACGCGAGGGGGCCCAACGATCACTTTACCCCTGTATTCACAAATGCTCCTTGACTCGACTTTCACTCTTCACTTGACAGAGTTGAGCACTGCGCCGCTGCTCGGCTGAAAATGACGCTGCGCTGTACTCAAGAATCCAGCAGATTATTGCTGATATGCAGTGACTTGCCGTGTCCAGAGACGGCGCTTCTGTCAGCTTTTTTCAAGTGAAAGTGAAGCGTTGAGTGAAGGTATGTTCTAAAACATGGGGGTTAGTCGCCAAAGTTTTCGTGCTGTCAGTTATCTAAACACGAAGCAGAGGTTAGAAACAAAGAAAGTTCACGAGCATTCTGCGTCGAGATAGCGCGTGCCAGCTAGTTCAAGCGATGCAGTAGCCTCCCCTCGACCCCTCCCTTCAAAACGAAGCAATACAAGAGACGTGATTTTCAATTTCATTTTTTTAACCGCCAGCTATTGGCCCTGGAAAGCGAGAAGTGTCAGTGTATCAAGGCGAAGCCGCTTTATAGGCTTTCTGACACCAGAGCCACCAGCGATGGCTTCACTATAGCTGCGCGTATTAAAACCAAATTGCAGATGCTCTGACAAGGTGGCATGCTTTTTAAAATGAGATATTAAAAAAGAAAGCACGCAAGAACTTTCTATTTGGACCCTAGCTACCTCGAGTTCGAAAGGACAGGCTCTTTTAGGGGGCTTTTACTGCCACAGTGTTTATAAACGGGGATGTCCTGCTGGAAAGAATTACGAAACAGCCTCTTCTGTATGACCATCCATGAATAAAGCATATTGGAGGAAGAGTGTCAATGCGCTCACACCATTTACGTGTTCTTCTGCAAATGGGAAGCACGGAAAATTAGATTGTGATGTTAAACATAGACGTGACAGACATTCTGGCAGCACGCCTGCATTTATTAGTGAAAATTGCTTCATTACATGCTGCACAACTCTTCAAACGAGCTATCAGCAGCATTCCTCGAACGGACGACATCCACCGACGAATTTCCGCCACAGTTTCACGCTACCGATTGGACTAAACGTCAAGAGTCCTTGTGGTGAGCGTGTTTCCCCATTAAGCGGACTTGCACAACAAAGTTGCGTCGGCACCGAACATAGCATTGTGGATTTTAGGACACGCGCTACTGCTGCTCATTCAGCGTAATAAAATAGGTACGTGATTGTGACTTTGGTGGCCCCGAGAACAAGGTTCACATGCACCCAATGGGCCACAAAAATCGGATGGATATTTGAATTATAGCCGAACGTCCACGTGTGGATCCAGTTATCTAAGGGACGATATAGGGCCGCTGCATTTTGGTTGTTCTTTATGTCCGTTTTGTTTTGTGTCTGGAACATACGAAGGATATCTACAAAAGATTTTTTGTGGACCCAATAATTTGGACAGCAGATGGACATCCACGACACATCCCAAGAAACAAAACTTTGAAGACTTTTCGAAACCGCTAAGAACGGTTATATACGTTTTGATTTAAGAGAAGACTTAAAAACAGACGTTTTCAAAGGGGAAGACCAGCGCCTCAAATGTGCTCGCTTGCAGTTTATTAGCATTTTTAACAACTTCTACATACCCTGATGTGCCAAAAAAGTTCATAACGTGTACTTCAAGACATTGTTTAAGGACTGTAGAGAGCCAGAATTCAACTTCCACCTCAATGATTCTGAGAAGGTCATGTCGAGAAAGTGCCCAAATGTCAAGTCAGAAGAGCGGTGACCACAGGTTTTACTAACAAATGACACAATTACTAACAACTTCCCCAAAATAATTGACTAGATACTGCAAGCACAAGTATACAGTGGCCCATGTTTTTTTATTTGAACGTGCGAGCGCCGACCCCCGTTTCATTAATGACCTATTCCCAGTCTCCCGTTGTCCGGATCCCAGAACAGTCTAAGAGATGACAGCTGAAGACTGTTGATAGCGTGCATGCATGTATTGTTACATAGTTTTGTCGCTGTGCTCAGTTAATAAGGCTCTCATAGACTAAGTGTTCAATGCTACCGGGTTCAGGTAAAAAAATGGGTGGTTGTACGTGCGTGTGGCATAATCTTTTCAACCCAAGGCACTTGTATATTGACACTTGCAGTAACAAGCTTGCACAACTGCGACCGATACAATAACGGGTGCTAAGCATGAGCAAAATGCAGTCGCTCATTGGCGCGCACACCAGCTTGCATCAGCTTTGGGCACTCCGTGGCTTTGGGTAAGGCGGTGACGCAGTACAATGCCAGGCATGCTGGAACTTGCACGACCGTGTTTTTATCCAGCGGCAGTGAAACTTGTCTTCTTCCCGCAACGATTCGCCGTTGCACGATTGGCAGGCCGGTGGTTTGGCGTGTTATGCTTTCCTATACAGATTACTGCAGCTGTTATCCAGAGTCAAGTAACAGTCAATATTCTTTTTTCCGCATATATTGCATCAGTGTTTCGTGAAACAAGTTTTACTGTGTGTTTTCGCTGACTGTTCCTTTCAATTACAGTCGCCGACCGATTTTCCGGACTCCCAAAAATTCGGACTTGTTGGATATTCCGGACTTCATAAATGCACCGTCAGGGATCCCATATAGCTAATGCATTGTTTCGACCGATTTTTCGCGCGAATTCGCCCCTGAAAGTTCGATTTTTCGGACTAAATCGCTCGTTTTGTGCCACGCCCCAAGCCATTGTGAACGCCGCCATGTTGGATTTTCCGTCGGCTTGGCTAAGCTTGGTCTTCAGATGCCTTTCCTGCCTCCGAGATTGGAATGCGCACGCCATATTTTAAGTTTCGGAGACCGTGTTTGCTTTTTAAAAGACGCGGAGATGGATGCCGTTTTTTCGTCTTCGATCAGCGCTATCATCATCACATCACACGGGGAGGAGGCGAAAGAAGGATTCTTTTATTGTCGTTGCAGCCTTTTTCAGTCGCTATTCTGCACATGTTGTGTCGCGTAGCGTCGAGACGTTGTGTGCTTCGCAGTGGCTATCTGCGGCATCAAATTTTGTGTTCTCGGTGCCACGGCTCCGCCATCTGTGCCATCACGGGAGCCAGGTGGTGTGAAGAAGCGTGGGAAGTATACGACCCTGACGATGGAGAAGAAAGCTGCCATAATCACGCTAATAGAGAGTGGACATTCCCAGCTAGATGTCGCCAAAGAATACCACCTCTCCAAGCAAACGGTATCCGACTATGTTAAAAACCGCATTAAGATTTTGACAGCGTTCAAGAATTCACACAAGAGCCAAAAGAACGACAGTAAGGGCGTTCATCCAGCCCTTGAAGAGGCTTTGCAGTTGTGGCTT